>NC_136734.1:20080000-20517500 GCF_936440315.1 Barbus barbus | reverse complement strand
AGCTGAAGCCACACAAAATGAAAAACGACAAATGGACACAAATGAGTGATAATCGTCTACAGTGAGGCCCATCAGCAATAATCAGGGCCATATGGTTGTGGTATTCCCGGCTCTTCTGGGCTGGGAAATGGGTTGCTGGAGCATGGTGGGACTCTAAGCGGTCTCCTAATGGCCCAGTTAGAGAAGGTAAACGGAAGACAGGTGTTGGATCCCACTGAGAGTGCTCTCTCCTACCTGTACTTATTAAGAATCTCTGCGTCTGGCCTCCTATCCTTTAGCTGCCCTTTAACATGCCACATTCTGCTCAATCAGTCCCGGTTGCACTGTGGTGCATCACACCTCAGCCACTGTATTCTACAAGACAGACGAGTGTCTTGAGCAACAAGCTGCCACATGTCCAAATAGCTCAGAAGTACAGTATAAAAAGGAAATGTTGAGAAAACTCAAATTCAACACCTGATGCATTCAGATTTTAGGTTCTCATATCTACTCTTTTAAAAACTGTGCTTCCTTTTTTGCCACTTTGAATTTGCTTGTTCGCTAAATCCAAAATGCCTCATTAGGCCAATATATTCACCAAAGCAATACATTTAGGATGCTTCATATGTGAAATGAACTATGCTATCTTTGTTTCTGAGACGTAATCACCTTACAAATCATAGATATCTGGGATATAGTTTTTGAAGGCTGTACACAGACATCAGACAAACACACCTCAAGAACAGTAACAAGCAACAGATGTAAAACGATCCTAAAGTAATAGTTCACCCAAAAATAAAAATTCTGTCATCTGTCAAACCCATAAGAATGGTACACATGACAGCTTGTGCGCATATCACACGATAACCTCCATACTGTAGTTCTTGTGTATTCGCGCTTCTGTGTATACCTAATGTGATGTGCTCTGTGTATGTGTATATGAGAATAAAAGCCTAAATTAAATCTTTTCATCATGAAAAAGCACTAGTATCTCTTCACAAGACCCCTCAAATTATATGGATTCAATTTACAGTGCCTTTATAACCTTTTCAGATCTTCTAAGCTTTGTTTCACTGGACTTTCAATGGCGGGACAGAAACCTCTTCAGGTTTTATTAGAAATATCTTCATTTGTGTTTTGAAAAAGTCTTATGGGTTTGGAATGACATAGGGTGAGTAAAGGCCATTGCACACTGAGTCCGAAATTTTCACATGCGTTTTTCAGTTTTTTCGTATTCCCCATCCTTTCCTATCAAAATGCATGCTACGGATGCGAAAACGCAGAAAAAGTTTTGGAGGCAGTGTGCAAACGTGATTGACACAATGTGAGGTTGTATTTACTTTTTAACGTGCGAAAATTTCGGATGAAAATTTCGGACTCTGTGCAGAGACCTTAAATGATGACAGAATTTACATTTTTGGGCAAAATATCCCTTCAACATCACAAAACAACAAATAACTAACAACACTGACAATACAAACAAACAAAAAAAAACAGCAAAACAATAATCCTATACCAGTAACTGCATAATTTATTACTGGTGCAGTGCATGCTGGTACCTCACAAACCCTTAACATTTCAGCAATACTGTAAGTCTTTGTTCAGAAAACTGACAAGTTAAGACAACATTTGGGAAAATTCTGATCTAATATGAGTTTTTATAATTCACATTTCTTAAGATTTGTGACTCAAAAAGGTCCAGTAAAATACAATATATGTACTTGATGTTTTTTCCTGCTTTTTTTTTTTGAGTGTCTGCTGTTTTGCTGCTGTGTAAGGTCTACTTCTCTCTCAACTAGTATGTATGATGTGTTTATATTTTTAGCTTTTTTGTTATTTATCTTTCCATCACTGCAGCTTTCCAGCCATTGCGGGTATTCTCATGGACAACAGAAATTTCTCCACTCTATTTCTCTCTTCTCTCTCTATGTCCTAGGAGATTTTCTCTCACCATTTCTTCCCCTTCAGTATATACCACTGCTTCCCGAGGGAATCTCGTTCTCCTTCAGGTTGCTCTGTTTATGTCTGTCTTCCCTTCCCCCTCTCTCTCCCTCATATGCCCTTAGTCTGACCCATTATCGCCACATCACCTGTCCTACTGCGCTCTCGTCCTGAAAATCCCTCCAATTCTCGGCTCTCATCCCTCCATCTCCACTTCCCTCAGGAGGAGAAGGGGAATTACCACCCCCTGCACGAAAGAGCTCACGATTGTGCAAGGAACGGAGCATCACCTCCGACAAACCCCTACAGAGATGCCTGCCTGGCCAGAAACAGTGATCTCAAACCTGAATAATGTCCAAATCATGATTGCTATGGACGTTACTATGGAAGGGGATGGGGCCCTGACCCTGATTAAAGACAGGTCTACGGTGGAGACACAAGCAGTGGGAAATCTGAACGCCTTTACACAACTCCGGTTCCAATTCCTGCAGGATTAAAAAAGATTAGGGGGTTAACGGGTGACACGAAAGGACTAAAAGTGACTTTAACATTCCTGAAGTGAGAGTCCACCCTCTGGCTTCAATTATTGGGATGAATTAGATCTGAAAATCAATTAAATAAAATGCTCGACCTCATCTGTGTTAATCAGGCCCCCTGACAAATTAATATTTTGGTGTCCTCAATGTATGGCAGCACTTGTGAGTGTGTGCGAATGTACAAAGTCTTTTCTTCTGCCATTAACAATAGTCTGTGCAAGCAAGTCACTTTAACTGGATCACTTTATCCTCATATCGGTTCAAACCGGTTCAAAATTTTCTTCTGTGGAACACAAAATAAGACATTTTGTAATTTTAGTTTTCCACAGAAGAAATAAAGTCATACAGGTTTAGAATGACAATGAATAAACATTTTTTTTTTTTTTTTTTTTGGGTGAACTATAACTTTAAGGCAAATTGGTTCATCCACAGACAGTTATTTTCTCTCTCCTGAACACAGAAAGACTGAAATCTCATATACAACATTATTTCAATAAAACATTTTGGTCATGCTTTATTTTAAAGCCTATTAACAAACCATTAACTACTACTTTTGCTTCAGTAAACTCCTAATTTGCTGCTTATTAATAGATAGTAAGGTAGTTGTTAAGTTTAGGTATTGGGTAGCATTAAGGATGTATAATATAGTCATGCAGAATATGTGCTTTATAAGTACTAATAACCAGCTAATATTTTAATAATAGGCATGCTAATTAGCAGCTAGTTAATAGTGAGAATTGTTCCCTATATTGAAGTGTTATCAACATTTGAAATCAGCAATGCAATCTGACAATTGTATCTTAAACTGTGCTTCATTATCTGAAATCACACTGAGCAGCTGTATTTTTTTAGGCTCTGGAACGTATAAGAAAGAATAAATCAACGACAACGTGTTCCTATTTTTGATGGACTTATCATTCTGGGCAAAAAAAAAATCACACATAAAAATCCCCTAATATTCCAATTACTCCACTTTTGCACTTATCAGAAAAAGAAAGAAAGAAAGAAAGAAAGAAAGAAAGAAAGAAAAAGAAGAACACATAACTTGACAAGATGAAAGAGAAGAAAGCGCTCACGATCCGAACAGACCAAAAAAAAAAAAAAAGAAAATCACCAAGGCAAACAAAAGGCAAGCAAACATCTGACGGAGCAAAGCAGATCAGCAAAGACAAAGGAATGAAAGACATTTTTCTGGTGGGCTGGGTGGTCTGCTGTTGTCGGAGAAAGCGGGTGAGAGGCGAGAGCGTGTGTTTGCGCTTGGCATTTGCATGGCTGGCTCCCCTGTAGCCCTGGCTTGGGATCCACTCTCTCATATTTATGTGCATATTGAGTGTTCCCAGGTGTTGTCTCTGGACTCGAGGTCATCGCTGAAAGGGCAGCAACTAAATAAAACTGACATACTAACAGAGCATCTGCCTGCGTGCGGTGGCGTTTGGCTTTGATTTCTTATTGACATCTGCCCAAACAGACAAACAAAAGTGTGGGATGAAAAACAAACTATTGGCTTTCCGTGACTCCTGCTTCTGGAGTGTATCTGCTCGCTGAATGAAATGCCAGGCTGTTTGAGCTGAGCTGTGTGGCCGATATTGATGCTGTGATTGAGAACATCAAGGTTTTGGCACATTTGGTTGATGGAAGATTGTACCTCTCTGAGCCAGTCCCGAATGGACTTGTTGGCCTCCTGGTGCCAGACGTTATGGACAGAGTCAGTCATGGCCACAGCACGGACATGATTCTTCACTTCTGCTTCTCGCTGAATCATCTGAGTGGGAGAGAGATATGTTAGCAAATAGCATATGATATCATTGTTTCAATAAAAAGCTACAGGATTATCCAAACTTATGGTGCTTTTCAGTTTTTACTAACAGTTTTTACTTTACAAGCAGTTTTTGCTTTTCAGTTTATACTAAATGTATCTTTTAGAGCATCATGTAGCGTTGGATCCATTATTCAATAAC
Source organism: Barbus barbus (assembly GCF_936440315.1). Taxonomy (NCBI): domain Eukaryota; kingdom Metazoa; phylum Chordata; class Actinopteri; order Cypriniformes; family Cyprinidae; genus Barbus; species Barbus barbus. Next base: position 20,513,086 of record NC_136734.1, on the reverse strand, counting down.
AGCGGTAAATATCAAAACACCATCATGCATTTTCTGAAAATTAAAACTGCTTCTGCAAGAGAAAGACATGTGAAGATGCGCTGCTTTTCATCCTTGTATTTTAGATTGTGTGCAATCCAAAGGAGTTAGCCTGTCACACTAACTATTCCATTCAAGATAAACGGCTGTAGAGAAAAAGGGCCGGTCTGACAACAATAGGTTAACAATCACTTTACGTGATCCATTTTACAGGAGCTACACCTGGCCTGGTGCTACATCAAAGTGTCCATAGTCATTTTAATACATTCCCCAAGCCTGTTTAAATTAGAGGCACTGTATAGAGATAAATGGAATCTATTAAGGCACTAAGGACTAATACATCACACCGCTGATAAGCTTTTCTCAGGAGCATCCTCTTAAAGAAAAGGGGAGGAAGCACATGGCGGCATGTCACACACACACCGGGTGACTGAAACATGGCTAAAATGTCTTCCTGTTTCAACGATACTCAGGAGGCCATCAAATTCAACCTTTTAAAAACTACTAAAAGTGTCTTTGGAAAGGTAACTAAATATGTTCCAGATATACATGGTTTGAAAAACACTTGAAATAAAAAGAACCAAACAGAGATTGAGGCTTTCTAGCAATTCTTGTTACACTGGTATCATATATTACTGCAAAAGCATTAGAAGGTTTTTTTATTAATTAATTTATTTACTTTTTAATATTTGAAACTATATATGCTATTGAAACTGCTATGAAACACAAAATGTAATATTAAAAGTAGCTGTACAAGAAGAGCATCTGACTACATTCCACGGCAGGACAAGTAAATTATATTCCTTTTTCATTTTTTTTTTTTTTTATAAATCTGTGACGTTAAGCCATTCAAATCTGTTACAGAATACATTTTCTATTAATTTATTACTATTATTATCATTAAATGTATATTTTTTGGTTTATTTAAAGTCTATATATAAAAAAAAACACATAAGGTTTAAAAACAAAATGTAATACATGAAATATTTACTTATTTACTACATTACTACTTATTTACTACAATCGGCATTTCCTGAAGTTTTAGCATCTGCGTTTAATTTGTCCACTGAAAAAACAAAAATAAATAAATAAGGCCCAGTTTTGTACTATTAGTGGGAATTGTTGTATATCATTACAATGCTGCTGCTAATATGGAAATGTTATGCATGAATATTTAAATCACATAAAAAGTCTGTAATGGTATCTAATGACAGATTTACTCATGCCATGACAAACGGCCTGACAAAATCATGTAAACACAACCTCAAAGCAAACATGGGCATTGGATATGAAGAGGAAAATGACAGAGAGCAGCTTTGATGTGTGTGAATCTGTGATGTTTTCCATTGGGAAAACTGAAACATGTGTATTAGATTTACACCATCACACTGCTCTGATTGATGTCCTTCAGTATGCTGTCTGCAACTGTCTTACCCACACACACATAACTTCAGAGAGCCCGTCACTGTAAACCTAAAAGTCGAAATGCCCTGTGGGCACAGCCAAGCACTGGAATTATTAAAACAATATATGAAGCAATGAAAAAATAAATAATGTACTGTCAGGCCAATCAACGCAAGGGAGCGAGCAAGAATGACGGCACGCACGGGACCAAAGCCTTAAAACACTCGTAATCTACATTCCTCCGTACATTAGCTTAAGCATTATAGCACCACGTGAGCCGCTATCTCAGCTGGTCTGTACCCATAAAAGAAAGAAACCGGGCAGCTGTGCTCATCAACCTCCTGCCCAGAAACAGCGCGAAGAAAAAGCAAACATGTGGAAGTACTTGTTGCACTAAAATCAACAGAGACAGATGTTGAAACATTTGCTATATCACTTCTGCCCTTTTCTTTGCACTTGAGCATCTGGCTTGAGGAGGAGAGACAGGGGGAGAGGTGAAAACGCGATGGAGGAGGCAATGAGACGGAGATGACATCCAGCCTCCGAGATGGAATGAAAACATCACTCCCTCATTTTCAACACGACTGTGTTAGCAGTCAAATTAGCATTTTCTAAAGAAACTAACAGTGCTCGAAAGACACCAAACAATTAGTGTTAAAGTTTTAGGTTCTGTAAAAAATGAAATGCTGCATTTGTTGTTATGACTCTCAATACAAGTCTTTCTCAGTCGGCTGCTCACAAGAATCAACACTTAGTTACTATGCAGTGTAAAAGTAGCTGTAAATGGTTATAAAGCTGCAAGGAAGACAAATCACAATTATGTATGCAAATAGATGTAAGAAAGAATACCAGGCGCAATTCATTATGCAAATATTACCGATGACATCATATTGTGGAAACAACATACACTAATGAGGAATAAGACCGATACCGTGCATTAAAGATGATGACTATTTTGGCTTCTTGTTAGGGGTCAGTCTGATTTTTTAAAGTTAATACTTTAATAATTTAATCAGGATGCACTATACTGATTAATAATGACAGCAAAGACTCTCTATAGAATATATTTAAAAAATTATATTATTTTAACTTCGTCTTCAAGAATTTCAGAAGGATCACGTGACACTGAAGACGGAAGTAATGGCTCTGCCTTCAATGGATAAAATAGAAAACATTTATTTTAAATTATAATAATATATCACAATATTACTGTTAGTCGTATTGCATGTTTTATCAAATAAATGCACGCTTGGTGTGAATTAGAGACTTCTTTCAAAAAAGTTAACAAAACTGTTTAAACATGAATAAAACCCCTCTATCAGAAAGGTTTGAAGAATATCGGTTCAGGGCTACCTTGCAAGTACTATAATAAAGCCAGCACAACTCTCACAGGCAGGAGTTGGTATGGGCCGGTTGTTATTATATATTGTTTACACTAGGTGATTTTGAAAATGCTGTGATGTGGTAAATGGTCAGTCATGACATTCGGTCAAATAGTATCAAGGACTGCCAGCGGGAAACCTCTGAAGACAGCAGTTTTTCCCTCCTTTTCTCCAGATAAGCTCCATTAAGGCTGTTCCCTTCATCTGTATTTTGCTACACATCCCAGTTGCTATGAGACCCCAATCAGTAGAAACCCAATTAAAGACACAAGGATGATTTTGGACCAGCTAGCTGAAATGGTCTCTTCGATATTGACTAAATCCTGCAGCTGATGAGGACAAAATATCCCCGTTGTCATATACCCCCCCCCCCCCCCCCCCCCAATCTTGCTCTCACTCTCTCCATCTGTTTGACCTCTTAAGTGACCTCTACTGTAAAATACAGCATTTAGCACTTTAAGTGGCTTCACGTCACGTAGTGAGCTAATTGCTCGACTTCAGTTGTTGAAAATCGCATTTTCCTTAATGAAGCTGACCGCAATGGAAGTGCTTCTTTATTTGCCCCTGCATTTCGAACACAGAATAGTGTGAAACACACACACACAAGCAAATAGGAGAGTTTAACGATAAGAAAGGCGGGGAGGCGACTCTCGTGCGGCGATAAATACTCCGCCATTTCAGCCGTCCTGGCGACAAAAGCCAAAGCTCTTCCTGAGACTTACATGCAAACACACAAGCAATAAGACAATTATTTAGAGCTTTGATAATTACGTGTCAAAGGCAGTGCAAGTCACTAGATAATTAGGTGAGAACTGAATGGTAATCCACAATGGCGTCCCTGGAGGCAGGGGGAAAAAAACACTCAACACATTCCCAGAAGAATGAGGGAGGAATAAAGTAGCGAAGAGATAAATAAATAACATGGGCTTTTAAAAAGGAACGTGCTTAGCAACAAATAGCACCATGAAAAAAGCGGCAATTACAATGGTGAGGGAAGACAGTGCGGACGCACACACTCACGCGCACGTGTGTGCGAATCCAGATGCGGGCTGATTCAGGAATCCATGCTGTTAGCATCGGTGCTGAGTCCAGACTAATGCATACAAACTGCTGCCATAATCTGGACATCCCACTGCGTGGTAAAATGAAGCTTAAATATTTGATTGATTAACTGTCCAATTACGACCAGTGAGAGAGGGCCAACACTGCGCACAGTTACATACATGCACATCCACACAACAGCAGTATGTCTTGGCAAATGCATACACTGGTCCTAAAAAGTATTTGGACCATAAAGTAAGCTACACTTAAAAATCTAACAAATTTGGCATAGTAAGCAGGATCAAACAGGACAATCTAGATCTAGGGGATCTGCGGGGAAGTCGTGGCCTAATGGTTAGAGAGTCGGACTCGTAATCCAAAGGTTGCGGGTTCGAGTCTCAGGCCGGCAGGGATTGTAGGTGGGGGGAGTGAATATCCAGCGCTCTCTCCACCCTCAATACCACGACTGAGGTGCCCTTGAGCAAGGCACCGAACCCCCAACTGCTCCCCGGGCGCCGCAGCATAAATGGCTGCCCACTGCTCCGGGTGTATGTTCACGGTGTGTGTGTGTTCACTGCTGTGTGTGTGCACGTTGGATGGGTTAAATGCAGAGCACGAATTCCGAGTATGGGTCACCATACTTGGCAGTATGTCACTTCACATATGTATCTACAAACAAATGATACTATTCTTTTCTTCAAATTAACTATTACTTTTAACTGGGGCCAGCAGTCATAACACCATCTTTGTGTTATGACTTGTGCACTATTAAATACTTTAAATACTTGAGTGTTGCACCATTAAACTTAGTTGAAACAAAACCGAACAGATAAACTACATACTTACAGAATCCTTTAACCTGAATTAACAGCCTTTTGGTTTTATTTGACATGTTTTAGAACTGTATGATTATATCATTATTTAATACCACTGTTTTACAATGATATACAAACAAAATTTTTAAGTGCTCAAGCAATTATCGATCCAAACCATGTTCATACCAGAAGAAATTAAATAAATAAATAAATAAATATTAAATTATCTAAATATCCTCTGAATAGATAATAGATATAATATATATATATATATATATATATATATATATATATATATATATATATAAATAATGATCATGTATTATAATTCAATTAAAATGTAATTTATTACCACTGACCGTTACATCAAGCAAAAGGAATATGAAATATAACATGTAACAAGAGAAACTGGCATGCACAGCTATTCAAGTCTGTTTACACATTTAAAGTCTTCTTCTTGAATCAATAAAGGGCAGATGTCATATTCAGCTACTAGATCCAACTTTACGGAGTGCTTACAACTACAGCTATGTCCTGCATTAAACTAATTTGAGTCGGTAGTTATTACTAGTTACTAAGCCTTAGTAGTTTCTAGTAGTTATTAGAGCAAATGTATATCCTAATTTATGCAAGGTATAGTTCACCACAAAACCTCTGCACATAATCCACAACGAGTTTTACAACCCAAAAGTGTCTAATACAGTCATCTTAAGTTTGAACAATATATCAGTCACATTTGATGTTTCTTTAAAATACATGTCCTTTGGCTTGATAGTTCAGCGGTGTCACGATAAACTTAATCTCAATGTCCTTTGCTAGCATTGCGCTGACCCCAATAAGACATCTAACCTCTGGAGCCAAGAGGGGCTCCAAAGGAGGTGGAAAGTTCTGGCCTTTCTTCAATCTCCAGGTCCAAGAGGGCACAGGCCAGCCCTCATTCCTCTGGCCCGTCGCTCGGGCTGAGAAAACAGCGGCAGCTGCCCCTGGAGCTCCGACACCCTGCACAGGAAGAGACAACACTCGCGCCTTCCCCTGCTTTGAAGCCTGGGCCTCAGCGCCTGCCCGTCTTTTGTTTTTGGGGCAGGAAGGAAACCCTAAGCACCAGGACACTATGAGGCCCTGGGGAGGCAGCGTGTGCGTCGATGTGGATATATCTAACCCCTGTGAGCGTCCAGCCAAGAGTATATTCGTAGGTACGTGTGGATTTATAGGCGCCACAGCGGCCAGTTGTTGATTTATGAATGCTAGTAAGTGGACAGCGAGTGGCGATAACTTCCCCTTCTACTTCCTGTCGCTGAGTGGAACGCCGCGTGCAAAGGATGACATCGTCCAGTGTGCTGTCCCGGAAAGGCTGGGCCAGAATGGGGTATCAGTGGACCCTTGTGAGCGGAGATGGGGCAAGCAGGCAATGCTACACGGACAGACACACACACATACACACGTCAGCAAAGGCGGGCGAGGAAAAGGAAGCCGGGTAAATATTTACTGACACAGCACAAGCGGTGTGCGTTTGACACCTACTGGAAACAAAAGCGAGAGGATAAGGAGCGGCGTGCCAGGAAAGGCAGCGGTGCTGTGTCGAGCTTGCACTCATGGAAAACAAGAGGAAAGAGGGAAACATGGGGGCAGGATGAGTGAAAGAGCAAGTGAAGGGGGCACAGGGGTGGGGTGCGCTTGGGCATCAGTCACTGTCGAATAAAGGCCACACACAGGCGACTCCTGAAGCTTGCAGCTCTTTGAGGCCTCACTGACTGTTTATGCTTCAATTACCAAAATATATCATCAAACTACCATGTTTTTTGACAGTACCATGGTATTACCATTTGATACCATTAATGCACCACAGTACTGATATAGAATCTTTTGTTAAAGATTTATTTGTCAGATATGTTAGATCTTCTTGATGCAACAAATAGCTGTAAATGAACTCAAGTAATGGACTTTAACTAGCCTCTCGACACCTAGAGGCAAGTTAGGAGATATGCCGATATGCTTCAATTTCAAATACCTAACATGCTAAAAACATATTGATAGCAAAGTAAACACACAGATAGTGTACCAGCAGTGTGTGTGTGTGTGTGTGTGTGCATATTATGTGCTCATCAGAGAAAAAGGGGCCCCGGAGCAGCTGTGCCTGGCACAGGGCCCACGAGGAGAGATCTCAGTTTGGATGATAAAAGGCTGATGGGGCCCCTCATTTTGGACCCGTTCTGCATTGATCCTGCAATGCCTTGAACCCTGGAGAGAGAGCGGAGTCTGAACACTGTACCGACAAGTGTGGGAGTGCGTATCATCACGGCAAACTCTCCTTTTGTGTCTTCACTCTTTGTTTGTATTTTCACATGTAGTGCGGCTTATTCAGCTAGCTACAACTGTTGGTGGGCAGTTGTTGATTTTACATAGTTTTCAATTGGTCAGATGCCACCAATTCAACTGATCTCTTATTTCAATGTCAATTATATTAGCAAGGTTCCCATACCTACTGACCAATTCAATTTCCCATATTGTCATGAAAAAGTAATTGAAATTAAAATATTTAATTAGTTACAAATTGATCTTTGTAAAATGCAATGTCCGTTAAGATACATGGACATCGATGCATGGATCAAGCATATTTGATAAAAATACAGTAAAAACAGCAATATTGTGAAATATCATTATAATTTAAAATAACTTTGCTATTTTAATGCATTTTAAAACATTAAAACTAACCATTTATTTCTGTTATGGCAAAGCTGAATTTTCAACTGCTGTTACTCCAGTCTTCAGTGTCACATGTTCCTTCAGAAATTATTTTAATATGCTAATTTGGTGCTCAAGTAACATTTCTTATTATTATCAATGTTTAAAATTGAATTAATGCAATTTATTCCTGTGAAATACAAATCTTTTGTAACATTATAAATGTGTTTACTGTAACATTTACTGTCAAAAGTTTTTGTCACGATTAAATGTGTGCTGAATAAACTTTTTTTCATTCAAAAAAGAAAAAGAAAAAAAAAACAGACTCCAAACTGAGTGGTTTATAGTTATATGACTATTCCGCACAATTATTTCATGACTATATATAAACTATTTACAATTATATGACATTTTCCAAATTTTCCTTGAAGCTTGAAGTATTGACTTAACAAAAGATATTGTATATTATTAGGAATCATTCATCTGTATTATTATATATTATCTTTATATTTACATCAGTTATGAATTCAGAGGAATCAATTCAAAATCTACATTTTAAGTCATTACATTATTCCTTGGCGCTTCTAAACACACCTACAAAATAAGTGCCGAACATTATTTTTGTGGAACGCAGATGTCTCACAAAGACAGATGAAATCCCGACGGCTAATTAAAGTCTTGTTTTAATTAGGGGAGATTTTACTTAAGAAAGAATAGCACTAGGTGCGATCACAGCAACATCTTCATCACCTCTGAAACTGTCGAAGCCGGCGTGGATATTGCTCTCGCACTGAAACAAGGGAACGGTATATTTCAGAGTGTGTGTATCAACAGGGCAAAACCCAACTATGTGTCTCCCTCAGCCTTTCGGCAGTGCCATAAAATAGAAAGCTAACCTCAATATTTCCCCTCTCTGTGCTGGGACTTGCTGGCCCATTAAATTCTCCTTCCCATGTGTCATCCTGCACATTTCCACCATGAAATTTTTGTATAATTAAACTTTCTTAATGATTTATAAGCTATAATAATAGCCGTAAGTATTTTTGAGCAGGTTAAACTGACACCCTGTAAGTGCACATGTGGGGCTGACCCTGTTTTAACAGAGTTTTGGATCATTGACTCTCCCGGCTGGAAGAATGAGGGACGGAGAGGGATGGAGTGAAGAGGGAGACGCGGCTGTGTCATAACTCAGACGCCCACTGACACGTACAGGCTGGGCCTCGTCAGCCAGGGGAGGTGAGGGCCGGTTCAGGCAGACGGCGGGAGAGACAGGGGTCAGGCTGCCCGAGGTGTTTACAGGAAAGCCCAACTCGCCGTCAGCGCGCCGAGACAAACTAGCAGAGCAGAGTGCACGTCTGACAGAAATAAAGCTGCGGAGAGTACACATGATGATAAAAGTACCATTATTTGGATGAATGTTAAGTACACACTGCTTCACAACGAATATGACATCCTTATAGGGTCACTTTGGACAGAATATCAATAAAAGCTTCTCATGCCCAGAAATTAATCCTGCATACTATACACTGTGACCGGAAAATAGCACAAGATCCTAAAACTTAAAAGTCAGATATTTACCATCTAAATACTTGCATATTTACATGTTATGTCTGCTTTAGACTGTGACCAGACATAACACTAACAATGCGTTTGTCTTCACGAGGGAAAACATAAAAGCAAGTAAAGTAATGAAACAAAAACGTTTTATTAACAACGAAAAAGGCATGCACTTTAGCCACTCGAGAAGAAAAGAAAATACTAAGCCTCTTTGAAACCTCAAGGGAGTTTTCTCGCTTGTTTCAGAGTGTACCAGGAGGTCAGGTGTGTGTATTCTACAACTGTGTATTGTCTGTATATGATTCTAAGTATGTGGGTGTGTACGAAAGAAGCTCTCGTTAATGTGTGTGTGTGTGTGTGTGCGCGTGAGTGCATGTACGCTTTCAAACGTCAGTGTCAGGCCAAACCTCCCTTTTTTTTCTGCGTTGAGACTAGCTGTGGGGCTTTTTCAGATGGGCTCTCAGAAGAAACGTTTTGTTTAAACTTTCTGAGGCACTCACCCCATCCTTTCAGTCACAACTCCAAGTTGGAGGAGAAAAAAAAGGGGACCAATGGCTAATGAACGTGACGAAACCGCTGTCCTATCAGCTATCTGTTTCTAAAGCTCTGTCGAGCCTGCCGAAGGGAAAGAACTCCTGAACCCCCCCAAAAATGAGCCTCTGATACCCCTGTTCTCAAAGGCAGTCCAGCACCAGACGGCCGAAATTAATGGAAATATATAACAATCTGAAATTAACTTCCCATAGCCACCAGCTACGTTTTAACCAGGAGTTGAGGAGAAGAGAGGGTGAGTGTGCGAGAGAGGATGGAGAAAAAAAAAACCTATTACGGCTTCACAACCTCATCACACACTTTTATAGACACACACACACAAAAGACAGCCGAAAAAAAAAACAAAAAAAATAACTTTGTCCTACAAAATTATCAAATTTCTATTAAACAGATAATTTCAGCTAATTCAATTATTCTTTATTTGCTAATAATTTGAGCGTCAAAACAGTATTTATTATTTTATTTATTTAAATCTTGATTTGAAAACAGTCTGAGAAATAAAAATGGTCAAGCAAAAAAAAAAAAGTTACTTTAGCATAAAAAACTAATACCAAAGCACAAAGAGTGTTATTAATCTTAGAAGTAACAAGTATCTAAATTTCCTTTAAAGACTCCTAAAACGAACACAGTAATGATTTTTTAATTGATACAAATAACACATATATCACAAAACCAACTGCAGTAATTAGCATTCAACCAAATAAAAAGTAGCATTGTCGTACAATCCGTTTATTGATGGTTGTCAGTTCGATGCTTATTAGTATACTTAGTAGTATACTTTCTGATTAGCACAATATCTATTATTATGGTCCATTACTAGGGATGTTATTACGGAGAAAGCCCATGTCACTCAAGCACAAAGGGACAAAGTCTGGATTTCGCTAGGAAAGGGATTCAACGTACTAAATAGACCAAGAATGACCTTTCCCCCTTATACACCACTTACTGCAGAATTATCTTTTTAACTATTTAACTGCTGTCAGTGATTTGTCAGAGTGTGGTAATTACCAACCACAGCTGAGTACATTCAAGGGAAAAAAAAACAACATTTTATTTATTTAGTTTGGAACTACGGAAGACATTTATGTGCTGATAAAGGTAACTACGAATGCAGTGATTATCTTGTCATTTGTGAATTTTCCTTCTGTGGTTATAATAGTGAGAGGCTAGTTTCTGCCGTTTCCTTTGTTCTTTGTCGTGTTTGACGCCTCTGGATGTGAAGAGCAATATTCATGGAGTTCGCAAACCGAGATGCGTCAATTATAGGAATCATAAAGTATCTTTTATGTTGCTTTTAATTTTCTTCTTCGTTTTGGATGTTTGATCATTCAGAACCGTCACGTCAAAATGACTACATGCGTCTCAATTTCCAAGTCTCCGGAATTGCAATCCGTCGTCTGAGGAGCTGACTAACTCGCACTCTTGAGTTAAATGTCATCGATGAGTCAAATAAACTCGCTAGGCTATTGTTAGTATGTGTACGTGTGTGGAACACATGTGACCTGAATATGAGATGGCCGGTCAGTTTGAAGGCCTCTGAGATGCATAAAACCAAAAATACAGATAGTTAAAAGCAGTATGGGCAAGGACTAGGGGTTAATCCTCAAGATCACATTAGTTCATTTTGTTTGGGACAAAAAAAAATGTAAGACAACTAGAGAGAAATACAATGAAAAACAGGCTATGGGGTAAACTGTCCCGCTCAACTGTGAATGCAGATTGGAAAAGCAAGTGAAGAAATCTCATTCTCCACACACACACCTACACTGCTCTTATCCACTTTAGTCTATGCAAAAGCAGTTACAAAGGATAAGCAGTGCCCCCTAGTGTTTTTATCAATGTGAAATGAGTCCAAATCAAGAATGTTTCCCCTAAGAGAGAAAAAGTAACAGCTATGAGGGGTAAATTGAGTTGTGGCATCACAGTGGAAAAGCCCAAGGAGGACACGCTGGAGATGGAGAAAAAGGGGAGAGTATAAGGTAAGAGGTTAGGGAAAGGGGGATGGGGATGGGGCAGCTGTGGAAGGATTTATAGAGGAATTCTGACACTGTCAAGATAAGAAGTAGAATGTAATGATGCTTTTTCAAGGTGTGAGAGTGCAGACCGAATAAAAGAAGACATTCGCCATAAGCCAAACAAACACTACAAGACAGAGGCTCCCTTTTATATATAAAGTCGACAACAAAAGCCTTAGAATGTAGCCAAGAAAGCAATGAGTGTCGATTGCTGCTAGTGTGCAACAACAAAAAAATCACATCTCTCAAAACAATGTAAGACCTTTCTCCATGTTGTTTGGTGACATGTTGAAAATCTGCTCTCATGTGCGAGTCTATGTGAGAACAAACTGCAGTCGAGGAGAGTTATGAAATTGAAACTTTTAGTTTGTGATTGAAAGCCAAAGGGTTTATAAATGAATGCTTTAGTTGTGTAGTGTGCATTTGGCTTTACTTGAGGAATTCCTCAATGAGAAACTTGCAGCATCATCCAATGCTGATTCAATCACATTGCTCATATTAATGTCCCACTCCACTGAGGGCCTACACCTCACATACATGGAGGTTCCATCTCTGACTTCAGGTATGTGTGCGTTTGTGCAAGCGTGCACATTTTATGACCAGTAAAAACCCACAGGCATCCGCAATGGGATGCAGCCCCACACCACCGCCACAGTCATATGTCTTAAGACGACATCAAAAGAACACCACGAGCTGTTGATGCTCCTTTTACCATCTCTCCAGTATTTCACACAACCCACCGTAATTCACAGCACATAAAACCTTAAAACGGCACATAAAACAGTTCATCTCTTTTCAGTGTCGGCTTCCGGGGCTTAAAAATTAAATATGTTTTACCGCAGGTACATAACTAAAATATAGAGTTTAAAAAAAAGGTCTCGTAAAAGATTCAAACAGGATTTGACTACGTGTTCAGAACGAGGAAGCTTGCGTCTCTCCCTGCAGGAGCACTGCGGAGGCGAGCAGACTTTCACAGTAGGTCCAGATCTATAGAATAATCAGCATTGCATGGAGATGTGTGATATTATGAATACCCAGAATGCTCTCTTATGACATGTGGAGAGAAAGACGGCGAGAAATCTGGCCTAAACTGCTTGACTCGTTGAGCTCACGGCGCTATAAAACATGCTGACATTCAATCAGTTTAAAAACACATATGGAGGGAAAGGCAGAATGCTGAATGAGAGAGGGAGGAATGAGTAAGAAAAAGCATACTGAGAAGGTAAAACATCTGAAACTCATGGAGAAACCGATATCCAACATCCTCTGAAGGTGAAGTTCAGTGACATTTGTAAAGTGTGGTGGTTTACCTTTCAGAAGAGCACTTTTACAGCTGTTTTTCTTTCTTTCAAGCCTCTTGTTTTCCTAAATATGGATTTATTTTATTTTATTGAATGTCTAGATCATCCAGGTCCAATTTAAACCCTTTCCTTAAAGAGAAAAAGCATGCAAAAATTTTAATGCTGTCATCATTTACTCGCTCATATGTCATTCCAAACCTGGAAGACTTTCTTCTCTGGAACAAAAGAAAATTGTTGTCCAGATAGCAGATGTCAGTGGTAACCAAAACTGTTTGGTTTCCAGCATTCTTGTGTGAGTGTGTGTGTGTTCCATACAAAAAATTAAGTCGTACACAAGTAAAGATGTGTGAGAACAGTAAGTAAACGATGACAGAATTTTAACTGATCCTGATTGTAAATATTGCCTGCAAAAACATTTGCACATAAAACAAAACAAATTAAAGCAAGTTTTTTTTCTCAGACACTGTTTCCTAACCAGGATGATTGCAGCAAAATCTTGCACAATGCAATAAATTCACTATACCATTCAGAAGATATGTTGTTTCATGTAAGATGTATAAGAAAAATTTGGACCAATCAGACTTCCCTATCCATCACAACCAAGCAATTTACAAAATACCCTTCATAGCTTGTTCACAGCTTTTTTTGTGCTTGGTAACAAAAACTTTACACTAACTAAAATGGAATAGATAGATGTCACTGATTTATCTGTTATTGCTTTATCATGTCACACCTGTTTAGTACAAAGTACAAAGCTTCCAATTATGAAGTGGAGACAAAGCACAAGTGCAAAGAACAAAGAATGTGTGTATGCGCGAGAGAGAGAGAGAGAGAGAGAGAGAGAGGGAGGCAGAGAGAAAGAGAGGGTGAAAATCAAATGAGAAAGATGGAGAAAAAAAGAGAGGGAGTCGGTCCTCCTGGACTAGCCTCAGTCCCGTGTGCAGACCTTGCCGTAGGCTCAGAGGGAGAGAGATGAACGGAAGGAAAAGCATAGAAAGGTGAAAGAGGTATTTGTTTGTTCCTTAGGTCAAGTGCGGCACACAAAGCTCTCCAAGAGGAAGCCAAGAGGACGAAGAAGAGCGGTATGTTCAACTCTGTTAAAGATGACCTGCAAGTGAAGAGAAAGCTTCTCTTTAAGACATACGTTATTGCAAATCTTTAATGTTCTTAATTACCTTTATCTCGCTTGAAATTATGCATATTTCATAAACATAATGAAACTTTTTAGAACTCTATAATTTCCTGCCCAAATCTAAAAAGACTACCCTTGTTTTGAGTCAGTAAGATTTACAGTACTACTGTTTTTTTTTTTTGTTTTTTTTTAAAGATTCTTATACTCACCGAGGCTGCATTTATTTGATCAAAAATACAGTAAAAACAGTAATACTGTGAAATATCATCACAATTTAAAATAGCGGTTTTCTATTTTAGTACATTTTAAAATACAATTTATTCCTGTGATAGCAAAGCTAAAATCTTACAATTGTCAATGTTGAAAACAGTAGCTGCTTAATATTTTTGTGAAAACCATAATTCAGGATTCAGCATTTATTTGAAATAGAAACATCATAAATGTTTACTGTCACTTTCTTATTAATTTAATGCATCCTTGTGGAAAACAAATATTAACTGCTTATGAACTGTATTGTATCAACAACAAACTTAAGTTCTGTGACTAACTTCAAGGTTAGAGCCTTTTAATAGTAATGCATAAAAAAACAATATAACATTAAAAGAGAACAATCTGAACAGATTCAGCGATTAAGTAAACTGTATCCAATACGGTCTATGATTCCTGACTCCCTTGTTTGATTCAGACTGATTCTCCGATCCATTTTCTTGTCTCAGTATATTCTTCTTCTTTGTCCGGTTGTTTCGCTCATCATAAAAAATCCACAATCTGAAAATCTGACATCTACATACATTTCCATGTTGCTGTTGATTCAGCAGCACTACTTCTAAACAGCAGTGAATCACTGTTTCAGAAGGTGAAAAGTAGTCAGAAAAATAAAATTCAACCGTTTTTAGCGCAAAACAACCTTTACTAACATTATAAGTAGACTTAAGGGAGAGCAAATCAAAAATAATGCTAAAAATTGTATGACTAAGTGCTAACTAAAATATATGCGTGTGCTGCAACTCTAAACCATGTTCAATGCCCATCCTGAACCGAGACATGAATACACATCACATGACCCTTCCCTCGCTCTTGGTAGCCCTCAGCGCAGCGACTATTAAGATATTGGTGGCAAAGTTTCTTCCTCTTCTCTCTCCCACACGCCTTCCTTCTGCAGGTTGGGGAGGATGCGTTTGAGGTGAACTCTGCATAGCACTATCTCAGGGAAAAAAAAAAACACAAAGTGATCAATGTGGGGAGGCGATGCGAGGTTCCCTAGGACAAGCCAATCAATGCATGAGAGGAACCTTGCCCAGGGCCCTTATGCAAATGGAGGCACGTCCGGTAACCCCGGGAGCCGACATGTGCGTCAGATCAATGGGGCGCTGCATTAAAAACCTTACAGCTATATAAGATACCTGTCCACTAAATATGTAACGATGAACCCCTTAAGAGTTCACTGTGAACTCTTTAACGGCAGAGGCACATGTGTAAAAGCAAAAAGCTCTATCTGTACATCGTTCTGGATTAAATCGGACACTTGATTATTGTCATTTGCTGCAGACAGCATACACACACTGGTAAATTTAGATTTGGAAATTAGGTTGAAGTATTCAAAATGGTACCGTGATATAGATGCTAAACACAACAAAATGCTAAAACAACTATATAAAGTCTATTTTACATTGGCATGGGACGAAATGAAGTGTCAAACAGACGTCTGAAATATGTCTGTCAAACCATGACAGGGCTCATCACGGATGTTCAATGGCTTATTGTAATACATAATTGCATATTCTATTAGGCGGTACTCATAGCGATATACATTCACATGCAAATGATTTCGTCCAGATGAACCACACAGAAGATGACAGACAATAAGCAGGCATAACAAACACATCTATGTCAGCACAGACGCATAAACACTGGCGCGCACGCCGCAATCTCGTCAAATCAAAGTCTCTTCTCACTTCAAAGTGTATTCTGGACACACAGACGCACACCTTCCTGGAGCGTGTCTTATCGTCAGTGTGAAGATAGGCCACTCCACACAGGCGTTTGCTGATAGTTTATTTATAGAAATAGTGGAGCGGGGTGATTTCTCTTAACGTGCGCTCGTTTCGGCGTGAATTTATCCCTCCATCCATGTTTATGCACTAAACTCTCTGAGCCTGTTAACAAGCAGTGGCTAATTAAGCTTGTGACAGAGAAAAGATGAAGTGGGGGAGGAAAAAATGAGAGAGGGAGGGAGAGAGACAGACGGAGAGAGAGTCGGAGTTAAATGCATAAGGTTGACCTCACAGAACTGCAGAGGCGCAGGGATGCACAACATTACTAAAGTTGAAAATTAAACCATTTTAAGATGCAACAGAAATAAGACAGTAATGCAACAGTAAATTAAACCACAGCACAATAAGCGGCAATTCAAAAAAAGAGCCATAATACACAAAAATACCACACAGAACAATAGAATTAAGACAGCACAGCAGAAATACAACAACACAAACAATAAGAATAAGCCACAACAACAGAATCGCGCTACAAAAACTCAAATAATACACTGTATACACAAAACAAATTTAGGCCACAACGAAACAGAATTAAGACACAACACACTGGCAAACATAAATCACAGAACAAAACATAGAAGTGACAATAAAAAATTTGATTGTGCTAAACACAAGAGAGTGACACCATAACATAATTGTCATACGACACAACATCAATAAACTCCATTGATGTGCTTTTGGATTTGACATTGTGAAAAAAAATTTCATAAGACAGAAGATCTTGCCTGGAAATCTGTTCGTCTTTGTAATATTTAACAGATAGAGTGTCTATACTGTCTTTATACGGTCAATAAAATGCAGCTACTACTTCCATTTTACCAAGGTGCCATATGCTTAATATAATGTTCTCTTGAGGTGGATCTGTAATGAACAGACATACTCATGAAAACGCGTAACAACATTTACTGAGCAGCATCAGAACTCATTTAACCCAAAACAGCTGACACGCATTTTTCCTCATGATAAACACAAACACCCACACTTTAAATTCAACTATGACTTGGCTGTACAAATAAGCAGTTACTTGTGCATTAACAGTGCACAATAATCACACAGTAATTGTAATTTTCTATTAAATGCATGTTCTATAGCCTATTAAATTGCTAATATTATTGCTAATTTTTACATTATTACAAATAATATAGTCGTCAGCATATTATAAACTAGTTTTTAATCAACAAAAGTATTGTTTCTAAAAATTAATAGAAGACTACCCACTCAAAGTAAGCATCCTTTATGCATTAGTTCCATATTTATGTACCGAGTTACAGTATTTATATCCCAAAAAAATACCATGAAACAGATCTGCTGTGTATGTAGACAGTGAGATGGAAAGCTAATTATTCTCAGCACATACAGAACTCCACCCCCTCTGTGACCCTGTTTCAGCATAAAACACCTGGACGGCAAATTGATATCAATTAAAAGCCGCATGCGGATGGGCTTCCATTCTCCTACAACAATCTGTGCATGCTAGATTGCTCGTCATCTTCGAAAAACAAACAAATTAATGACAAAATGAGCCGGAAATGCATAAATAAGACACTGCCGAGCTGTAGTCAAAGCTCTCCCTCTCTCTGGTGAATGCCTCCCAACAGAAGTCCAGGAGGGAAAAATTGGATTTGAAGCGGCCCGTCATAAATCAAATAAATTAATAAATAAATAAATAAATAACAGAAAATGGCTCAAACTGACAGATAAAGAAAACAATGCCTGGGAGGAGGTAAAAAGGAAAAAGGCAATCCACAGTGGGGAAAATCTTTTACAATGTTAATTGACTCTTTTCAAGCTACAGAAACGATCCAAACACAGGGTCTTGGAAGACTGCCGGCTGTTAATCAGGGGAATTCTCCAAAAATGCTGAGGTCCAAAGAAAGCCTTTGTCTGTTGTGTGAATCATCCAATCAGGACTTGAACCCAGTTCACCATCACACCCTGTCAGACCTGACCATCAATGCTCAAACAAATATCAACAAGTCTGAGCTTCATGTGAGGGCAATCAGTTTACAGAAGAAACACCAGGACTAGTCAATATCATCATATTAATCGCAATTAAATAATTGCATTAATAATAAATGCTGTTATTTTCAACTATTTATTGGTCAAATAATCTTGAAAAAATGTATCACAGTTTACATAAAAATATTAAGCATCATGACTGTTTTCTAAATTAATAATAAGAAATCTCTGCAGTTGTGAATGTTTCATATTTCATATCAGTCTGCAGCCAGTATATCAGCAAGATATCAGACCCACTTTTCTAAACTTCATTCTGAAAGCTGTAATACACTACATGACTTTTAAAATCTGAAGAGATTTTAAAATGCTAGACATCATACATTTACCGACTTTGTGAACAGTCACAAAGGAAAAACTGGGCATCATACGCTAAACGACTGAGGATCATACACTACCAGACTTTAAAGTCATTCTGATCACAACAAACTCGAGCAGAAAGGTGCGCCTTGTCTAGGAGACATGTGACATAATGAAAACAATAAGTGTTTTAAAATCGGCTGAAAATATCAAAAATGATATCCTCTGATTGGATGGAATTGATATCCTCTGACTGGATGGAATCAAAGTCTGAAGTAGGGCTGGGCGATATGGCTGAAAACTGTATCACGATATCAGTGTTTCATATCGGTCGATATCGATAATTATTGATATTGCTTTTAAGGTGGTACATCAAGTTCGTGGTATTACCAGTCTTGGCAGGGACGACGGTCTTGCATAATTTGCAGACGACATTTGGTCTGACTACGGTCAGACTTATAATATATTACATTTACATTTACATTTATGCATTTAGCAGACGCTTTTATCCAAAGCGACTTACATTGCATTCAAGTTACAGTTTTTACATTTTATCAGCTCTTGCTTTCCCTGGGAATCGAACCCATGATCTTGGCGTTGCTAGTGCCATGCTCTACCATTTGAGCTACAGGAAAGCTAAAACTATCCAAAAAACTGCCATACTGGCGAGCTGACTTTCTCTTTTATTTACAATTTCCTCCGCTCGCTGCGGCACTCATTTTCTGCTTATGAAGAGGAATCCAGCAGACCAGCCAGGTCTGGCTGCAGACGTGCACTCTCAGCCGCGCGTGCGCACTTAGACACGAGACAACGATATGGCGCAACCAAACATGATACTGTTACATGATTGGCTGTTAGCGTGTCACTCCCTACGTTGCTAGGTTACCAGAGAGCGAGTGCCTTTGTTAATGCAACCAAACTTGCTTCGCAACCTTTGTTTTCTTCCGACGAAGAATAAAAAATATCGATGTGTTTATCAAACACATTTTTTATTGATATCGTTCACGTGTCTATCGCGATACATATCGTTATCGTTTTATCGCCCAGCCCTAGTCTGAAGCTAAAAAAAAAAAAAAAAATCGGAGATTGTGAAAATAATACACTACGTGATTTTCTATTACATCTGTGAACTCAAATCTGCAGAATGGTTCTGACTGTCAGCAACTAGTGAAAACTTCTCCAGACTGTAAAAAGGAGGAAAATCGGGTAGTGTATTCAAGGTTTTAAAGTATTAAGGCAAACCAGCATAACAGCATAAAACAATAAGAAAACTTGAACAAAATCTTGTATTCTGGAGTTCAGTTTTCTATGTCTTACTGCTACAGGCCAAGATTCATAATTCAGATAAAGAAGAGAAGCCAAGCCCTTGGTGTCTAGACTGCAGCACCTCAGAGTCAAGTGGTTATCGAGAAACTGAGCTCTGATGCTTCTCCATCAGGGACCAACAATTATGTTTACAATATAAAAACCTCTAATACCTCATTACTTTTAACTTGCAATTGAAGTGTTGTATATCCTGATCCACACAGAGGTGTTTGAAGTTTTTACCTGAACCTGTGAGTGCACAATGACACCCAACGACACATGTAGAGTACATTTGATCCATTTATTTCATCTAAGCTCTGGGCACCCACACACTGGTGCACTGGGAGGCAGATGTATGATTGCATAACTCGTTACATAATGTGCCCCATCTTCTCCAATCCGGCTGCTCTTTTCTCTGGCAGAGAGTCAGGAAGGTTACGCGGAGCTGAGCTCTGCCCTGACGGCTGCTCCGACAGGCCTCCAGCTAGACTCATAGATGAAAGCAACTGCTGCAGCAATCAAACAAGATCAGATGAAGAAGGAGAAGGATATGGGACAGGTATGATCAGGCGAGATGAAGGGGAGTGCATCACAACTGGATTTGCTTCAGGACCCAAATTTTACACTGGACATCAATATGGTACCACAAAATTAAACAGAAATGACCCAAGAGATTCTGAAGTGTACATTTTACTATCCAATGGGTGCAAATGATTGTAATGAGTCAACAGATTTGGAAAAAAAGTAGGGGTAAAACAGTTTTCTCACAAGCATTCTTCTGCTGATGTGGATGGAACACCACATTAAATGACATTTTATTATCATGCATATTTATTAAATGCACCACAACAATTCTACTAACAGACAACAGCAACAGACAGCCCAATAATCAGTGTAGTCTGATTACCGAACAAATGACTCTTAGTGTATTCCGATTCTCAAATAAACAATCCTAATTAGTTTGTTCTTTTAGTGATTCAAACATGTAAAGTACAACTAATTTTGTAAGAATTCAGAACAAATGATTCTAATGAGTCTGATCTTAATGAATAAAAAAAAACACTGAACAAGTGAAAGTGAAAGTGACGTGACATACGGCCAAGTATGGTGACCCATACTCGGAATTCGTGCTCTGCATTTATCCCATCCAAAGTGCACACACACAGCAGTGAACACACACACACCGTGAACATACACCCGGAGCAGTGGGCAGCCATTTTATGCTGCGGCGCCCGGGGAGCAGTTGGGGGTTCGGTGCCTTGCTCAAGGGCACCTCAGTCGCGGTATTGAGGGTGGAGAGAGCGCTGGACATTCACTCCCCCCACCTACAATCCCTGCCGGCCTGAGACTCGAACCCGCAATCTTTGGATTACGAGTTCGAATCTCTAAGCATTAGTACGAACCAGAATAATTCAATTCTTTGTGGCTTCCATTACTAATCATAGATCAATGAATACGAGCCACAGGACAATGCCAACAAGGTGGATGTAGTATATCTGGTAATGTATTTATTCATAATACACATTAATGGTTAATAAGTTCAAATTCAGTACATTCAAATGCAACCATAGAGCCAGAAGAAGAAAAACTAGAGTGTCAGAGAGTGAAGAGGGTACAGTTTGTCTACAGTCTCCTCAAACTCAGAATTCAAGGCAAGACAAGCAACAGAGACAGTTGAAACAGGCACACAGAGATGGAAGAGTGAGTCCTGACATAAAGCTATCCAACCCTGACAAACCACTCTTACTTAAAGGCACACTTTGATGTATCTATAATTACTACACACAGCCTTCGAAAAGAAATCGAATTTCAAGGAAAAGAAAGAGAGGGAGAGAGAGGCAACATGCTGGAGACATTAATCTGCCTGTGTTTGATGTGCCTGATCAGAAACGTGTTTGTTAGGAGTTAAAGGGAGCAGTAATTAAGCCACAGACGGCCTGTTTTCAGGCAATCTGTTATGACGAGCTAAAGACTTTCCTCCTCCTCAACTCAACTCTGTCCACCTTTTCCATCTTGGCCTCTAATTCATTTCATCTTGAACCATTATTAAGGCCTATTCACACTGAAGTCACATGACCGGCCCTCTCATTAGATTGGGTTATGGTCAATGAAATGTACAGATGATTTGAGTTATTATTAATCAGCATAACTCAAATCTCAAATTATTATTAATCAGCATAACTCGAATGAATGATTGAATGAATGAATAAATAAAATCTAAAATAATACACTATAAATACTCATTTTATTCAAGTTTCGCTTGAGGAGTTACCAGTGCATTTACAAAATTATATAAAAAATAGTATGTCAAACAGCTGAAATGTTTAAACAATTTTGACTTGAGATGTTATACAACAGCATTCATGAGATCTATACAGATAATCTGTGATTGACGACTAAATTCAGTCCTCCAGTCATCCAATTTATCAGAATATACCTGCCACTCCACACCAGAGATAACCAAACCAATGAAAGGCATAAGCATGGTTTGTATATGAAATAGTGTGTGTAAGTGAGCATTCCATCTGTGTGTGTGTGTTTGGAAGTGAGAAAAGGGGGAAAAACAGGGATGCATCAGAGAAAGACGGCTAAACAGATCTCTGGAGGAAGACCGCCATGCTTCCACCAGCGAGGGGCTGTCACGGCCACAACGCCACATAAATATTTAACAGTTATATTCAAATTACGAAACACAGAGACTCCTGCCTCAGATAAAAACACATATTCCTGGAATTATCAGAGGAATGCTAAATCGTGGCCATCCGCTCCACCCTCCCTTTTCTCACTTTAAAAGAAAAGTGGAATGGGTTCATGAAAATTGCTCCCAGGTAGGTGTAGGAGTGTGTGTGTGTAAGAAAGAAGTAAGTGCGTGTTTATGTTAGGTCAAAGGTCAGCCTGAATGCTCCTGGAGAAGTTGTTCTTACAATGCACACACCCAGACTAGAGATTGAGACAAGCTACCTGACCTTCGACCCCAGAGGTGATGTAACACAGGGTACATAGCTGAAAACCATTCAAGAAGTTCAGGTAAAATGTTATAAAAAAAATAAATAAAAAAAAAACATTGGTAATTTTCTCTTTGTGTCAATCGAAACAAGTATGACTGAGTTTGTGAAAAACATAAGAGAATTATCTTAATAATCTGCGCCATATAATGAAATATTAGCTGTCAAGGACAATATAGCACCGAAAAAAGTAGCTCATAAGACCAATACACTTTATTTCAAGTCTTGTAAAATCATACAATAGCTAGAAATCTTCACCTCCACTATAGTTGTCAGAAGTTCTTGCTTGAGATTGATCATGTGAAATACAACAACCAATTCCATTCACCATCAGTGACTTCAAAACGTATTTTAGCATATTCGGCAGGATGAAAAATGGGTTGAGAAGAACAAAAGTGCACATTTGAAGAATTAAATGTGAAGCCACTAAGAACCTTTAAGCATCTAGTGTCACTATTTCCCAGACATAAAACAAACCTGGAGCCTCCAGAAGTACATCTCTGGACCCTTTCAGGTGGCAAAAGGACTGAAAATGAACTCCCAACTACAGTACTACCAGTTTTTGGAAGACGTTTTCTTCAAACATTGGAACAATTTAAGAGAATGCAAGACGACAATTATCTTAATGTAGGACAATGCTCTAACCCGATGGAGATCTTCTCAAACATAAGATTTAGTGAGGGGAAAAAGTAGCTATCTTTGAACAAGCCAAGAAAATGACAGATCCAACAGATGGGAGATTCATGAAAGGCACTGAAAACAAGGATGTCTATATTGGCCCCAAAATTTTACAAATGGTCAATATGTTATTAGAATTCAAATAATTATGTTTTTTATTAGTTAATTATTGAAATGATAATTGAGACATAACATTGTCCAAATGAGAGACCATGACTTTTCTCTTTTCTCTCAGGGTCTGATGTTATGCATACTTGTCTACAAGCTTTAACAGAGCTGTAGCTCTCATTGCAGTTTCTCATTCTTTCTTCATCCCTCCCTCCTGCTCAAGGAAGTGGATAGCGCCTTAGGACAAGGATGAACTGGATTGTTTACCAAAACAGCACTTTCTCAAAGAAACTAAGTATTATTTATTTTTAATCATTTTGCTCTCTCTTCTGCTGCTTTTCCCACCGGTGAAGACAACTGTGTGTGTGTTGAGGGGGTGAGGGGGAGGGCTTTTCATAATAATAACCTCTAACAAATACTTACCAAATTCACGAATGACAAGCCGCCATAGCTGTGTGCCACGATGAAGACGTTTTTCGCAAGTGATTTAGAGATGAATTGGTCCCACACATAGAGTGTGTGTTCCTCAGGAGTACTGTTTTCCTGTAAAGAGAAGTGAGAATAACTGAAGTTAAAGGGGTCTTATAATGAGAAATACAATTTTCCTTGAAATTTTACAACAGGAGTTTTCAAGATGGGGGGCTGTAAGGGAGTGCTAGAGGGTCTGTGGAAAAGTTTAGAGATATACAGTGAAATAAATAAATGAAAAAATACAAAATGTTTACATCATACATACATACATACATACATACATACATACATACATACATACATACATACATACATACATACATACATACATACATACATACATACATACATACATACATACATACATACATACATACATACATACATACATACATACATACATACATACATACATACATACATACAGCTGTCAAACGATTAATCATGAAACTCTCAAAACCAAAGAGATATTCTTTATAAAAGTTAAGACTCTGCCAGTGGTTAAGTTGTATTTACAAAACTTTTCCAGAACAGTTCAACCCAAATATTAGACTGTGTGCAGCGCATTTTACGGAGGACTATTTCCTGAACCTGGAAGAGTAACGTTAGCCTACAATGCTGGCTTGCACAAAGGCTGTTTCTATAAAGTGGGGCAATTCCAACTTTGCAAGGACAGTCTGACGCATCTAACTCACAGCCTGTAAGTACGTTTCTGCTACTGACTATTCAAACGCGAGTTTTGAGCAGTGCAGAGTAGTGCTTGTTGTTTGTCATTTCTCCGATCACAAATACAGACATGGTAATGTTTATGCGGTGCAGCATGATGCAAGACAACACATAAAAAGACCGTATGAGTCATTATAATCAGTAATTATGTCCTCAGTGAATGCAACAAATGCCTAGTTTATAATGGGTTTTATTGTTGTAGTCTCGTTGTGCCGGGACACAGCATCACAACATGGTAAGGGGCGTAAAATTTCCGTCTCACGCTTGAGGTATTTGGCCAATCACAACGCACTGGATAGCTGGCCAATCAGAGCACAACTCGCTTCTCCGAACGATTTGCTTTGTAAAAATCGATACGTTTCAGAAAGGCGGGGCATAGAGAAGTAACAATGATGTACAGTATGCAGAAAATAATGTGTTTTTTGAACCTTAAACCACATAAACACATGGCATTACACCAAATAATGTTCTTTTTAGCAACGTCATATTACCCCATTTAAGAAAAATATGTTATAATTGTATATTGACTATATTTATATATAATACAAATTATAGAAATACAAATATATACATGTAAATACATATAAATATTTTATAAATATATACTGCATGGGTGTGTATTTATATATACATAAATATATACAGTACCAACATATATTACATAAACAAAAACTTTTATTTTGGATGCAATTAATCACGATTAATCATTTGACAGAACTAATATATATGTGTATATAGATGTTCATACCATAAAAAACAGCACCTTTCAAAATGAAAACCACTTCTCCAGACCACAAAAAAAAAAACACTTTGGCATAATTAAACTATTCAAACTAATTTGCAAAAATGCCGGAATACAAACTCCTGCAGCTTCCTGCTGACATCAGACTGATACATTAACACATGACCACCCACAGTTACACATCATCTATTTAGGGTTCAAAAACGGCACTGTGAAATAATGAGGACTGATTCATTACAATATAAAAAATATGTGGATACCCCTTTTAATTAACTCACTAATATTTTAATCAAAGTGTATATTTATATAAAATAAAAACAGTATAATTTATAAAATACTAATTTATAAAATACTAAAAACACTAAACACATACTAAAACACATTTTATCATTAGAAAATAAAATAAACAAAGTTTTGACCTTTAAGTTAATAACTGCCTGAAGACTGCACCCATAAACTCACACACAGCCACATTCACTCAGTTAAATATATCTTACTCAATCAATGAATCTTGCATACTGCATATGCCTCAATGCAAAACTCAATAGATCGTGTGACGTCAAGTTTAAATCTTAATTTGTACCCTGCTGACTGATCAATACGGCCTCTATACGAGCGATAAACACATAATCGGCCTACATGGGAAGGTCACACAAGCAGGGCACAAACACAACACTCGTAATTAACACTGGCCTGGGGTTATAACGCTCTACAAATGTGAGGCGAGAGAGAGAAAGAAGAAAAAGGGCATTCACTCATTCACTGGTGCATGCAACATCGATCTGCGTGTTTGTTTGCAAATACGGCAATCGTTTAAATGCAGAATAACAACTAAATTAGAGGAAAATCGCTAGCAACAAGTGAGCGAACGTGGCTGTCGGTGACATAAACCGGCGAATACAGCAGCTATACAGATGCATGATATAAAGAGCAGGACTTGTCGCAATCAGCTCCTGAAAGTTTGCAGCCGTGCCCTGTGTTTAGCCTCTCTCTCATGATCTTGCATCAGCTCTCCCACATTGATTAGCTTTTTGAAAAGCACAATAATAAGTGAATTAGAGCTGAAGGAGCTGGCAGGAGGGAAGAGATTTCCTGTCACCAAGATGGCTTGTGTTGGCGAGGGGAAACAAATATGAAAGTAAATAAACAGGCTGGTGGGAGGAGGGGTTATGGTGTGATGCAACTGGCAGAAAGCGCTGAGCCCAGATCTCCTTGGACGGCTGGGAGGTGGGTGCAGGGCGGTGAAAACGGGGACGAGTCTGCATGTCTTTCTCTCGCACCCTCAGACATCAAAGTGTTTTGAAGAACCAAAGCTGAGTCATCATCACAGTGCAGCGCATTTCATATTCATAAAGCGCTCGGTGGTCACACACACAAGCCCGGACACACGGCCACAAAGAGATGTAGTGGCCGGTCATTCGTTTATATCCACTTACTAAATAAAGGTCCCTGGTCTTATTCTACATGATTCATTAGCACATGATACTCTAAAGAAGAAAAAAATGCTTGTTTTTGCCATCTTTTATTAAAATAAGAACTTTCAGTAAAACTTTATTTTATGGTCTCTTAACTAGTTGCTTATTAGCATGCATATTACTAGAATCTTAGCCATTTATTAGTAGTAATTAAGCATATAGTAATGCCTTATTCTACATCCCTAATCCTACCCAATACCTAAACCTAACAAATACCTTACTGACTATTAATAAGCAGCAAATTAGGAATTTATTGAGGGAAAAGTCGTAGTTAATAGTGAATAAGTGTTCCCTATTCTAAAGTGTTACCGAACTTTCTCCACCTCTGAAAAAAACTGTTTTATTCTGCTGATGTAGCCAAAGTCATGCGGGCAGGGAAACACAAAAAGTGGCAGGCACAAGGCAGTAGAGTCCACCCTCAAGTCTATATACTAACCAATTAAAACAGACAAAATACTATTTGAAATAATACACTTACAGTACGCAATAATATTTGCACTTACACAACATACAGTATGCATAGATGTGTGACAGCGCTATTAAACATGTATACATTAAAAGTCACGCAGCATAAAAGCTAGGGTAGCTTTGGGTTTGCGTGCAGACACTTGTTGAGGCAATTTTTTCAGGTCAGCCTTAAAAAAAACATGACTATATATCTATATATCTGTAGTAATAGCCAATAATACATTATATGGGTCAAAATTATAGATTTTTCTTTTATGCCAAAAATCATTAGGATATTAAGTAAAGACCATGAAGATGTGTGGTAAATATCAAAATGTCATTCTTGAAGTAATATGCATTAAGAACTTTATTTGGACAACTGCAAAGATGATTTTCTCAATATTTTGATATTTTGCACCCTCAGATTCCAGTTTTTTAAATAGCTGTATCTCAGCCAAATATTGTCCTAATGAACTATACATCAATGGAAAGCTTATTTATTCAGCTTTCAGATGGCGTATAAATCTCAATTTAAAAAAACTGACACTTATGACAAAACACTTATGGTTTTGTGGTCCATGGTCACATATTTGCTGTAATTTTCATGACCGTTTAAAAAACATTCTCTCCACAAAAAAGATTCTGACCACAAAATGGGAATTTTCACTGGGAAATATTTACACAGAAGTTATAAATCACAAATGCAATTGCAAGAGTGCATTTTGGAAGGTTATTTTATAGCGAAGCAAGCAAACTGAACGTTATGCTGTTCTGTCTGTGCATAAGTGCATGTTTTTCAATAAATTAAGTCTCCACTATTGCACAAGGGTGATGCTACATAAAACCAGGTAACATCCCCCTCCCCTTATCACCCCGGCACAGAGTCTGACACCTGGCCCATACGCACACGCAAGCACACACAGACCACCGACCCTTCTCCTATGATTGACTACCTCCTCTGATAGAGCCCACACTTATCTAAACAGCATTTGCATATTTGTGTAATTATTTCCTAGGGTTAATTAGCTCCTGCGAAACAATACGTCCGTAGAGACCAGTTCCTGGTGACAGGTTCACCCTCTCTCTCTCGCTGTCAGCCTTCATCTCATCCATGCATGCGCAAGACCTGGAAGACTCCCAGAGTGTGCAGACCTGTTGCACATGTCTCAATGTTTCTGAATACGTATGGACATTAACTTTCTGCATCGCTAGCATCAACAAAAACAATTGCAAAATTAATGACAAGTTCCTCAAACGCTCTCTTTGTCTCCTAAAGCATGGACAAACTGAAAGCCAATCTACAGTTGAACCCCTGGAATGAATAGGTATGGAATAACAATAGTACATGCCAAAAATGCATTTATAAAACCAGACTATAAATGATGATGCAGAAACAACTTTCTTCTATTAAATATATTTAAAATTGTAATTTATTCCTGTTATGTCCATTTCCCGTCGTTACTCAAGACTTCAGTTTTCAAGACTGGTGCTCGAAAAATATTTCTTATTATTATCGATGCTGTAAACAGTTGTGCCCCCTGAAGTGGGGGGTGGGGGGTCATTGACGAACAGAAAGTTCAAAAGAACAGCATTTATTTGCAATAGAAATATTGTGACATTATAAATGGCTTTATTGTAATTTCTAATTTGCATGTAGCTTTAAGTCACCAAACTGCAAGTACAAATATTACCAAATTAATTTAATATGCAATTTAGCTTTGAAGAGCTTCAAAATTAAACACACAGAAGTAGCCTACTTAGCTTTGCTTCATATATAGATGTTTTAATATTATATGCCTACAGTGCACCTGTGCACTCGCATGGAGTCACAATACAAACTTGAACACATGCATGTGATTGTTCAAAAACAGCTGCTTGTCAAACAAACCAAGTAGCAATTTGAGTGAGTACTTCAGTCTGAACACAGAAAGTAATGCTATCTATACATTTTTTTATTTAAATCTAGTGCCGAGTTAACATTACTTTTAATCTCTAGTCTGTAATTACTACTTGTCATAATCAGACCAAGAACTTTTTTCGCAACATTTCGATTGCTAGGTATCACCTTTAAAAAGCTCAATTGGAACAAACAAGCCAACTCTTTCTAGCCACACTGAGCAAACACAATCCCCTCAGCTCATTTCAATGACCAGTAGTAGCTTTTCAGCAGGACACGGGATTATTTTCATTTAGTTAAACGATTAAACGTTAAACAATCCAAGGAGGTAATTGCATGTTTTGTATGATCACCGGAGCCATTAGAATATGGACCTACTTTCCCGGTGTTTGCCGAGATTCACATTAAGTGCCTCAAACGTCCATTAGCCTGTCGCTAGCTCCACATGGCTAGCGTTTACAGAGACCGTGGACTGATAGTAAGAAATAAGAGTCTGGGAAAGCCGATAATGCTGAGGGATTTGAAATTTGGCAGTGTGAGTGCTGGGTTTGTATACTCGGATAAGGCTGAGACTGGGTTTCATGATGGCGCGTGGACTTCCTGATAGCGCCGTTAGTGCGCATGGAACACTAGACGGCTCGGGCTGGCAAAATGAGCACTGGCACTCACTTCCTGCAGATTTGCCGTCCACACCTGGCCAGTTCCAGACAAGGTGCTCCTTCAGAAAAGAGTGTGACCGCGGCAGGAGCCCTCATATCTAACGGAGGGAAAAGGGGGGAGAGAACACGAACCAAGGAGATGACTTGAAAATCACAAGTAATTAACGACTAGCGAGCTCACCGAAAGCCAGTAAGATGACAAACGAGGCCAACGGGGAAGATGTGGGCAGAATATCAACATGCTTAGGGAAAAAAGGAAATGAAAAAGGCATGGGGGGGGGGGGGGTTTACAGATCCCCTAAGAGGGCTCTATAATAAAGGAGGTGGAGGTATAGTGCTGATAAACACGAGACTGTACTGTGACAGCGCTGTGACCTTGTTAGCATGGAGCTAATCTCGACAAAATTTGCTACTCCATTGTTTCAAATCAATATCTCATTAACAAACTACAAAGGCCTAGGCAAAAGACAGCTCTTGGCTGCATGTGGGCAGAAAGGTCATCTCTGTGACATCTCAACCTGTCTCACTCTAAGGCTGTGATTGTCAGATTAAATTACTGCCTTGCTTTAATTGATGTTAGGGGGAAGAAGGCACAGGCAATGGTTCATGTGTCGTTTGGTGATGAAGGCCTGCTGTGAAGGCCCTTGGTTTGGCTTCTGACAGCAGATTGGATGTGTTTCTTGGTTGACCTAACGGGAAGATTGGGAGCAGACATCTGAGCCGAGTTACAGCAGGATAACCTGTAGAGCGGTTACAATGCGCAGCTTCAGAGAGAGGAGATCTCAGACGGTGGCAAGGGTTGACAAGCAGTTCATATGCAAAAATAACAGGACAACACGTACATACAGGCACATGGAGACAGCTGCCTCAGACACACAGTCACTTCACATTCCCTCTCTCACTTTCTCTCTCTCTAAATATATAAATAACTAGAGAGCAGAGCAATCTGCCAAAGATTGTTTATTTTTACTGTACGCTTTCTTTTTTAGTTTTCATACTATGAAAATCACTATGTAACTTGTAAAAGATAAACACAGGTCTATATGAATCATATGTTACCAGGTTCCAAAATTAATGATTTAATTTTGTAAGCACCAAATTGTGCAAAATTTGGCTTTGGTGAGTAAAATAAAATACAAAAAAAAAAAAAAAAAAAAGCATAATACATGGTTTACATCACTGTATGAATGAGTGTCTGGTTGCCATTGATGTAAGTTATGCAAGTGAACCAAATTAAAGACATATGTTAAAGAGAGAAAACTGCCACAACTTGTACATTCTTTAACATTTACCTTTGCCATCCAAAGTTTATCTAAGAGGATTAAGTTTATGTAGCATATTTTATTTTATTTGTATTTTTTTCTCCACATGTGGTGGATTTTGCTTTGCATTAAGTCACAGAAACAAATAAATTATGAAGTAAATCATAGTTTTGGATTGATAATGATGATAATATTAACTATAATAAACTAAATATTAAATTAACAAGTTTCTCTCTGTGTGCGTGTATGTATATATATATATATATATATATATATATATATAAATAAAAAGACTGAACAAAAGCACAGTATTTTATAATAATAATAATAATAATGACAACAACAACAAAATAGATATAAATAAATATAATATATATATATATATATATATATATATATATACATATACACATACACACACACACACACACACACACAACATCGTTATTATTATTATTTTAAAATGCTGCGGTTTTGTTCAGTCTTTCATTCGCGTGCTTGCACTAACAGATGCCCCAACTCATAAGTCAGTGGAGCTCAAAATAAATAAATACACTCACGCACACAGCAGACAACCACACACACTTGAAACAGCAGAAAACCTCATAACCTGTGATTCTGACCTCTGCTGCGGCCATATCACCAGTTCAGAAGTTTAATTAAGGCACGTCCGGTTGCCACGCTTGTGTTGGCAATGAGGGGTTACTTGGAAGGTCTTCAAGGCCAAAGTTCACATACACACAGAGGACCTCCAGAAGTGTCCCTGAACTACGGGAACACTGACTGAGGCTGATACAACCCGAGCCAGAATACAAGTCTCTTGACATCTCCGGCTCGGCTGGGCCATATCTAATAGACATGTAGGTTAGGGATGTACGAGCCAGGCATTGGGAAACAGTACATCTCCAAAACATGGATTCCTCTCGTCCCCGGGGGAACAGGAGAGAGAAGACGAGGGATAAATAATGGATGTCGTTCCTGTGGAGACGAAGGACGCAGTAGAGGTACACAAAATAGGAACACCAGCAGTAACCCCTTGAACCGACGCTAACATCCTACCAGTGCCCCATCTGTGACAACTTTATATGATTCTGGAGCACCTTTTAGGGACAACACAACATGCTTGCATTCACAATCATATGCAAGATATTGGTAAAGCATTACAACGTACATTTTGTGCAAAATATTGACTTTGGAAAGTTTATTTTGCATACTACTACTACTTAAAAAAAAAAAAATAATACAAAAAAAAAAAAAAAACTTGGTCACAAAAAATTGTTTAAATCACAATAAGTCTCATTCACTATGTGTGTACACAAATTTCTATCCAAAATTGTTATTTTGCCTATTATTATTATTATTACTATTATTGTTTTAAAGAAATTACTACTTTAATTCAGCAAGGATATTTCTTTCTATTCAAGAACTATAACATTTTTCTACAAGAGCAGCATTCATTGATAATAAAAGATGTATCTTAAGCAGCAAATAAGCACACTGAATGATTTCTGAAGAATCGTGTGACACCGAAGACTGAAGCAATGACTGCAGAAAATTCAGCTTTCCTAACCCAGGAATAAATTACAATTGACAAATAAATTATTTATTATTTATTATTCACTCAGGCTGTAAGCCCTTATATGGAAATAGTTTGGCCATATAATATGCTAATGACTAACTTTAGGCAAGTGCTCCCTTAAAAAAAAATAAAAAATAAAAATAAACAATCAAATGTGAATTTTCAGAAGCAAAATAAAATATGCAAGTAAGAAAACTTTTGTGCTATAATTCATAGAGACCCAATAAGGCATAGGGCCTTATTCATGAAACATGAGCAGAACAAATTTCTGTATAAACTGCACGTAAAACTGTTGCATGAATGGATGCACGAATGATTTACACAGTTCTGTTCATGTTTCATGAATAAGGCTCAATGTCTTGTGCCAGATTTCGTCAATCCAGAACATTTCTATCATAACTAAAAAGGCCACCCTTTTATTTTTCAGCATTATTTGCCAGCTAACATACCCAACACTTAAACGTTACTGCCTAGAAAATCAATTCCCGGTAAATGCAAAAAGAGGCAGAACTGTGTGTTGCAAAACAAGGTAAAGCAGAGGCCTAGTGTCAATGGATGTTTTATTTTTCTCTTGTTAGGTCATAGCGTACATGTATGAAAGCAATGGCGATCTTGAGTGTTCAATAAACTCATGCCATCTCCACAAGGATCTGACACTTAAAGTTCTGCAGGCACTTAAGAAATGAATAAACGGAGAGATGGAAAGAGCAAGAAAAGAAAAGAAAAGAAAAACACCTCCCACAAGCTGCTGCGTCTGAATGTTTGACGAAGTGCTCTCCCTTTCTCTCGCGCCCGAACCGTTTTCCAAAAAAAGCAACAATAAGAAATGTGAGAAAAAAAAGTGTTAGGAGAAGGATTCTAGTCATTTACAAAAATAAGTGGTGCTTTAGAGAAAGGCTGAGCGCACTGGGCTTTTTGTCCACTTGCTCTTTTCCCCTTGGGGCTGGGGCCCTAAGCCGGGTCCGCTCAGGCCTGAATGAAATCTTTGGAAGCTTCTTAAGCTCTGAATGTGGGTTTTGTTCTTGCTATTCCTCCGCTTGGCTGACAGAAAATAGGTAACTGGATTAGGCCTCAAATTCAGAGTAAAGTGAACTCCCAAAAAAACTTTGTATGCCACCCCCACTATTTCGGCCCCCCGGTTCTCATGTCCACCCCTCTTCTTCGGCGTCAGCAGACGTGGGCCGCTGGGGCTGTGATCTGTAAGATCGCGGGGAGATTAGGCAGGGCTAGGGGCTCACAGCCCGAAGGGGGGCTAAAAAGTAAGAGTGCTAAAGGCAGTTAAGGGCTCCTTAATGGGGGTAAGGAAGTGTATTAATCAACTCAATGCTACCAAAGCCCAGAACTGCAGGGCCCGGCCGGAGAGACGTGCAGGTGGTCTAGTGCTCTACGGGGAGTCAAGGAGGGGAGGAGAGGAGGTTCAGTCGCATACAATGCCACTATAAAAGATTAAAAACTTTGGGAGAATGTGACTCGCTGTGACCCGCCTCCTACTCTAGGAGCTGAGAGGATGGGTGGAGAGGAGGAGAAAACACACAAATACACACACACACACACACATGCTAATATACCTGGACATCAGTGCGGATACAAATTCATAAAAACGTGTGAAAAAAGATTTGAGTAGTCTCATATAAAGGTACAATCTGATACAATGAACAAAGGTACAATCAAACCAAATAAATGTGGATGCTAATATGAAGTCATGGAGGACTTCAGTGCTGGTTATCAAATATGTAAATCGGTGCATATAATTCCTACGTCTTTGTACACAAATATGTAAATGAGTGTGAATGACGCCTACATCTTTGTACACGTTTGTCAGAACATGGTATCTTACTGAAAAAACGCCAATGAATATAGATCAATAATTCATAACAGGAGGTAATTAAGTAAGTTGCAGGGGGTACAGAAACATTTAACAAATAATAATAATAATAAAAAAAAAATTAAGGCTACCTAAAGATTAACAATCAATCTAACAAATAAACAACCTTTTTTTCTTTTTGTAATTATTAGCTTGATTTTGTCTAATTAATTATTAGCTTGATTTTTCTAATTAATTTTTGAAATAAATAAAAATTGGTTAACACTTTAAAATAAGGTTCCATTTGTTAACATTAGTCATCTACATTACACTTCTAAAGCATTTATTAATCTAATGTTAACTAGTGTTAATAAAAAGATTAATAAATACTGTAACAAATGTAATGCTTATTGTTAATATCAATGCATTAATTAACATTAATGCACCTTTATTGGAAAGTGTTACCAAAAACATTGTAGTGAGTTTGTGTTTTCACTAACAAAATTAAGTTTTAAAAAAAGTGTAATTACTTTTAACTGAATTAATATTAACTAACGATTTGTTCATTTTTATAACAATGTTATGTTATATTATGTTATGTTATGTTATGCTTCTGTAGAAAATTTGTGTAGTACTTGCTGATGAAAACATGCCAACACTATGCGAAATGCCTTCCAGAGCATTGCTATGTGGTTGCTAATGTGTTCTGAGTGGTTTTAGGGGTTCGTCTGAATGCTAGCCAATCTCTAAAGAGCCCACCATTGAGTTTTTAATCACACTGTGCCTAGAAAGGTCTTGGGTCTACCTAAGTTTAACATTTAGGGTTAGGGGATTAGAAGGAAGGAAAAATCTATTTGCAACACTGATAATCATATCAGCTAATAATGTTTGTAAATGTTATGAAACTATTTCCAATGGTATGAAAATCTTTCCACATTATGTTTTAATGCAATTACAATCACTTACATACCAGCACACACAAACCATTAACAATCATAGAAGATCTCAAAATATACAAAGAAAATTAAATCAGAGTGCTGAATCATCACATTTCAGCCACTGACAATGTGCTGCAGGATATTAGTTATATAAAAACTAAACAAGCCAACAACACATAAACGAAAGCTTGAAATCATCTCAACAGAGTCTCTTTAATATTTTCCTGCAGTGGTTCAAAACAAAGCGGCTTTTCCACTTTGCGTGCATTTCCACTTGGCAATGCTCCCTACAGGAATTCACAAGCACACATACAGTATAAGTCAGAGACACACAGTCATCAGCGCACGTCCTTGTGCTGCTGCAGCTCGCTCCGGTCTGAAGCTGCATAATGCGGAAGAGTGGAAGAGTGCAGGATACTGCAAGGCCATCCAGCAGAACAGGACTAACAATCTGCTACCACTAGACTTGCAATGTGCCAAAAGTTCAGGAGGAAAGCGAGAGATGCTAAGTCGTCTCATTATATGAATCCCAAACCATCCCAGCTGAAATATTTATTAAGACATTAATATGGTTCTTCCATTCCGTCTCTTCAGGGTGATGCGGCTCCTCTCGGAGACATACACACATTCCTTCTCCATCTCTTACTCATAAACACACATTGCTTGCTGTATGTACGCATGAAGATGTCAGCAGCGCCGGGCTCTTATAGATATTGACAGTGAGTTTTTCCATTATACACAGCAGCCTGGAGAGCAACTTCCTCTATTCACCACACCAACACTGATGAAACGCCTCAGAAACGGACGAGGTGTTGAAATCTCAGATTCACACTTACTGATGGCTATTTCATAGATTTTTTTTCTCTTACTGAGCGTGTGTGTGTGTGTGTTACAAAACAACTTCATCTGGGCAACACCACAGAATTCTGTCCTCAATGAGAATTTATTAAGGAAGGATAAGTGTCAGAGTTAGTTTACAGTGATAAAAAGCGGGTAATTAAGAGAATTTGTTTACAAAAAGAGGGGAAGTGCGAGGCATGAGGGTTTTAAAGCTGACTCGATGCTAATAGTGCAGATAATTATACCTCAGTGTGCTTTGTGTGTGTGTGTGTGTGTGTGTGTGAAGGTAGTCTCAGAAGTGTGTTGACAGCTCACACACCGTTACTGAGTCAACGATGGTAAATGACAGCACAAGAAGTGTGACGATATGTGACGTGGCCGTCAAATGGTGATAAGACAAAGCGCTAACTTCCAGGGAGACAAATTTTATGTATTTCCAATTGATGCTTCCTTGTTTCATCCGGTTGCCTCATGGTTTTGCATTAGAAATTATTATTTATTTTTTTTATTTAGAATGCATTATTTGTGCATGATGTGCATAATGTATACACAAAAATGTGTGTGTTTGAGAGACTGTGTATTGTATAATCTGTAAATACTGTAATAAAAAAAAGTGACTAACCTAAGCTGTCTGTTGAAGATCCTCTTCTGTTTGCTTTAAGATCATTTGTATGCTTTGTACTCTTAAAGTCAACATGAAATAAATTCATGCTGTCTATTTTCTAAATGCATGTTAATGATCTTATTGTGAATGAATCATCTATGCATTTTTAGGACTTCATTATTTTGAATGAAAATATCTTCCTGTGAAAATGGCATACTTCTGTCTGAATTTTCCAATTATTTAGTCCGCTTAAACCCTAGCCTCCATTTTTGAGAGCAACGGACACATCTCAAAATCTATATAAATGTATTAAAAAAAAGATATTCGCAGATATTTGCGTTTAAAATGTAGTGTTTCTTTACTGGAAAAACAGAGCAAATTTATTCATGACTCATCCAGCACTGCACAGATTTTTGTCCAATCACATGCTCTCTAGAATGAAAATGTCCCTCCTCCAAAAGGTCCATAACTGTGATGAACTAATGTATACTGTCTATTAAAAAAGAAAGAAAGAAAGAAAGAAAGAAAGAAAGAAAGAAAGAAAGAAAGAAAGAAAGAAAGAAAGAAAGAAAGAAAGAAAGAAAGAAAGAAAGAAAGAAAGAAAGAAAGAAAGAAAGAAAGAAAGAAAGAAAGAAAGAAAAAGAAGGGACAAGCTATGTGCATCAAGGAATAAAAACTGTGCTTATCAAGCTGGGTTTTTACAAACAGAGAAAGCGAGATGAAAAATCTGGATGGCGTCCAAACTCTCCACAGCCTCCTGACCACACATGTGTGGCCCACTCACTCAGCTGCCTAAAACCCCCTCTCACCCTCTATTTCACCCCATATTCTTTTCTCTCTCTCCAACCCATCATCCTCCCTCGGCCACTCACTCGTATAGGGATGTGCTCCATCTCTCTTTCCTTCTGTGGGTTGCGATACTTCTCATAAAAGTCCTTCTTTTTCTTGTTCTCCCGCTCTTCCTTCCTCTCTCTCTTTTCAGCCGGCTCATCAGAGGCATCCGGGGACGGTTTCTTGGCTGGATCCAGAACCTTCTCCACCTCCAGAGAGTTCTCGTTGGGGTTCAGCACAATCACCCCATAGCCCTCCTGAGAGACAAAACACATACAAATGAATAAACAAATAAACAGGCTCCAATGCTCTTTCTGATTGTACTTGAGTTGCCAAAACAAACCGGCCCTTCATAATAAAGCAAGGTGTCCGGGGAGAGGCATGTATGCCAGTGCTGTGAGTCACGGCATTGTGTGGCGTGCAGTAGAGGAGTGAACTGTTGGGAAAGGGATTAGAGCGGCTCTCGATGCGAACGGAGGTCAGTGTTGCTTTCATGTGCGCTCAAATTCAGCTTCAGTTAGCGCGCTGACATTCAGCATAAAGAGAAATTCTGCTACTGAGGAAATCCAGCTTTTCTAATTGATTGTGGAATATACAGGCTTCTGTTATATACTGTGCGTATTATTTAAGTCAAAATGATAATATTTTAGATGCATGTCTGATTTTAAATTCATCAAAAAATAATTAAACATGACTGTAAAATCGACTTAAAAAATATGTAAATTCACTGTAGTTTTCAATCAAATAAAACCAAAGAAACCAAAAACACATGCCAAAAAGCAGAAATAATAAAAATAAATTAAAACAATCCAATACAATAACAAAGGAACACCTTTAAAGCCTTTAATACTTAATGCTATCAGTATTCTCAGTGGTCTTTTTGGAGAGTAGTCAGATATGAAACATTCAGATGCTTATTCTGCTGCCCAGCTCTAAATAAATGCACAATACACAGCCAATGTCCCTTAAATCAGCAAATCAAAGTTCCTCCCAGATGGCTCAAAGTGAACTCTGATCCCTGCGTATGCTACAAAAATATAACCGGTGCTTACTAATCTAACTTCGGTGAAAATAAGAGGAGGGGGGGGGGGGGGGGGGTACTATTTAAAATAAATTAATAACTTTCATAAATTAAATAAATTTAAAAGTAGAATTATTTCAATGATCTAAAAACTAAAACTGTGCTAAAATATAAATAGCATTTAATCAAAAAACATTCATATTAAAATGTATCTAATCAACAATTCTGAAGCAATAAAACAAGTTTTCTACATATGACTAATGCATTTTTTTTCCCACCAACATACAAGCTTCAAACAATTTGCATAGCTGCAGCAACAAAGAGACAAAGGTGGAATTTTCAAGACAGCTAATTAAAAATTAAGCTTCTGTCAATAGCAAACAGTTATAATTATTTCACATGATGGACATGATGCAAAGCAAGCATTTTCATGTCTAATCAATACAAATAAGCTCACACCAGCATTTTACTAACACAACTAATAAGAACTAAAAACACTAACAATATTATGTGCTCATTTACAGTTTTAAATAAATTTTCAAATCAGAATTTCATTTACAGTTCATTTAAAATGCATGCATGTTAAACATTTAACACAAAATCAATGCAATCATTAAATTATAAAACTGTAGCAAATGTAATTAATTTCTGTTGAACTCCGAGTCAGTTTCTAATTAAATAAATGTCATGTTTTTTGAAATCCAGTCAGACAGCCTGTGGCGTGTAAAAGTAGAGGAGGTATTTATCAGAGTTAGTCTAAACTGACCAGACGTGGGGTTGAAATTTGTAGTTAGTTGTTCCTGTCTGGCAGGCTGGTGTCATATAAGTGGTGTTGGCCGGCTCTTACTGTGGTGTTGTGGTTAAGACTGTGTGGTGAGAGAGGCTGAGTGCCGCTCGGTGCCACTGCCCACTGGTGGCAGGTTGGATAAATGACCGAGGAAAAGAAATGGTGCTTGATAAAAACCAACAAACTCGAAGTTGCCCATTCTCATCTTTTGTTTTGAAATAATAATGTCTTGAAAGCAGGGCTTATGGAATCATTTGCATATGTTGACTAAACTGAGCTTAGTTTTGCGCTTAGGTTCATGCAATACAACCGCTATCATATTTACCAGATCAATAAAACATCTTTCCAGCAATATATTGTAATCTACGGCATTCTTCACAGTTATTACAGAATCTAAATGGTTAATTCACACCAAAGTTGTCAAAAATTCAAACAACAGTAGTTGACAAGTATAAAGTGCTTAGACAGGTTTTCACTTTTTTTAAAGTATAGAGCTACTAACAATAATGGGAAAAAAAATATTTAAAAAAAGTTTGAATTGAGTCTGTACATTGCACAATTCAAGCTAAATTTATTTTAAAAAACTGGAAGAGAAAATAAAAAATAAACTCAAATAATGATAAGAAGTAGAAGATTATGATGATCGTTATTACTATTATTATCTATAGTAAAATAACAATGTTTCAATAATTGGAATAAAAAATAAAATAAAATATTCCATATCAAATAATCAAAAATGCAACATGATGATAATTTATAGTCTTATGGTTCCAATAATTACTGACACAAAGTCATGGTCAGGTTTTTCTGTTTTTATATTCAGCATTCAAACTTCACAATGCTGTGCGTCCTATTATCTGAAAGACTCTAGAGCCTCTCCCTCTCCGTTACGACGCATTTGCCATATCCCAGACTCTTCCCATGCCCTCCTGCCCTGGCAGGCACCTCCTCGAGGGGCAAGTGGCGACAGGGTCTGGCCCCTGGGCCAGCGGTCAGCGCAGGTCACCGCAGCCCCTCACTGGAGCTCAGACCCCCATAACCCGCCGCTGGACTGCCTCTTTAGTGCTCTTTTGTCTGGCTGTCTCAAACCGGCCGACTTCTTGCACATAACACAACAATGACTTGATCTCTCAGAGCTGTGACTGACACCGCTGTGACATTCTGGAAAATTCTCTGGGTTTTATTTGTGTGTGTGTGTGTCAGTGTTGTTTTAATTAAATGACAAAACAGCTCACCTTTTAAGAACCCGGTTTAAGATGGGGTGAGGGAACGCATAGAGCTTGAGATTAAAGAACCGCAAAAAGCGTTTCTACCCTGCCAAACAAACGCTACAAAAGATCCATCACCATGAAAACCATCTGCCACAGCGTATTTGCACATTTACTGATACAAACAAAAAAATCGGACTGTTCGGTTTGATCCGGTTAGATGCGTAATTGATAAGTACAGCAATAATGCCGCGTCCCCCAAATCACCCCTTCTCAAATAAACTCTATTTTGGCTGAAATGAGATGTCGCTAATAATCCTACACCTCTGACGGACAGCCCAGTGTTTTATCTATTTGTGGCCCTTTGTTTGGCTTTGAAGTGAGTGTGTCTCTCATTTTTGTCTCTTTTTGGTCTCTGATGAACTAAAGCGTGGATTGCTTTGGGCCCGGCAGTGAGAACAACACTTGACGGATACAAAGCACGCTTGATAGCTGTCAGGAGTGTACGTGTTTGTGCGTGTGTGTGAGAGATATAAACGCCACATGAAGTAGTATGTGCTATATGGAGTCAACGTATAACTTGGCACAACAACATGTTTTTGTGTCCTACAACGAGAGCATGTTAACGTGGTAAAAATGCGTGTGTATGCGATCGAAGCGGGAGGTGGTGTTAAAAGCGACGGAGAGACTCTCCATTACAGCATGACCTTGGCCTGGCCCCCTGTGTCTGTGCGTCCTGTTCTCCGATTGGCTGCCAACTGTGGAAATACCCACGGCTGAGGAGTCTAGCCAATCGGAGAGGAAGATGCATCAAGGATGGCGCGTGATGATTGGCGGAGGGAACAGATGATCTGAGGAGGGTCAGCACATATTTACACACACACAAGAAACTCAAACAGAGATGCGAATTGAAAAAAAGATTTGATTACAAAAACTAAAAAATTACACCCTTAAGCATATCGAGCAAA
This sequence comes from Barbus barbus, assembly GCF_936440315.1. Taxonomy (NCBI): domain Eukaryota; kingdom Metazoa; phylum Chordata; class Actinopteri; order Cypriniformes; family Cyprinidae; genus Barbus; species Barbus barbus. Next base: position 20,471,462 of record NC_136734.1, on the reverse strand, counting down.
TGTAATAACAATAATAACATTTGCATAATCCTTACGAATGCAGAAGCACAGCAACACACGAGACAAACCGACTGGCCTCCCTCCCACATCCTGTGAGAGAATCGGTGAGCGGCACTAGCGCGGGTCCGTATTACAGTCTTTCATTACAGGTCGGTGTGGTGTGCCCCCTCTAGGTGAATGTAAATCCAGGATACAGTATTATAAACCCAAGCCCTGTGAGACTGAGATTGAGGCCTGCCTTTCAAGGCCACTTCTACTCCCCGCCCAACAGTTCTGGGTGACCTTGTCTGTCAGCGGCGCTACATGGGCTTCTTTTCTACCGTGCGAGAGGCCATTATCCTTTTCTGCGAGATACCACACACAAACCTCCTCTCTCTTTTTTTCTCTCTGTGAGATTAAGACCGCTTTCACCCCCCCAGTTCCTTCTGCTCCTCTATACAAATATACCCGGTCCTGATTGGATGAGACACATGCACACACACTCAGAGCTAGAGCTGGGCAGAAAGCTGGTATATACCGTATACTGTCAGTGGGTTGAGATTTTGCTGTACTGTTTATACAGTGGTACATATTTGCAAAGCAAAGACAATCTTTACATTATTTGATTACAAAATAGGATGTGTCCCAAAAAAGCAGAAATGAGGAAGAACTTATATAGGGGTGCTGTATGGCTTAACCAAAGAGTATAGTCATTTACTGTTGCCAAGCAATTACGCATGTAGTCATATTAATACAGAAACCGATGTGTAATCACAAGGTATGCATATATCGGCAGTTTCACGGTGACTTCTGATAAGAATTAAGTATCTTAAATTTAGTTTTATAATTTGGAATGCAATTGTATTCAATTTCTGGCCAACGTAAATAAGATGATAATTTTTACGTGATATGATAAACAGACATTAAAAATATGTATATATTGTGGATCAAAGTCCTATAACTGAAAACGCATTCTTGTCTTAGGACAACTTAGATTAACTTTTTTGATCCACTTCAAATGCTGACTACTGTGTATATGTATGTATGTATGTATGTATGTATGTATGTATGCATGTATGTGTATTATTTATATATATATAAAAAATCTAATTTTTTCATTGTGCATTCCAATTTCTCAATCAAACTGCAGTTGGGTTATTCTGAATAGGTAAAAAAAATATATATAGCTAACTATCACAATAAAACATAATATAAACATGAAACCAATAAAACTTAAAAAAATTGATTAATTTTTTTGATAATAAACTATATGAGAGAGAGAGAGACAGAGAGAGAGAATAAGAATAGGAGTAAGAGTAGGAGTAAGAGTAAGAGTATTAGTAAGACTAAGACTAACACTAAGAAGAGAATATCCGATTACGATAAATAATACCCAATTATGATATATCATTTTAAAAAAAATCCAGTCACCAAAATATTGTACATTCAATTTTGTAAAAATAGTCATTTAGTTTTATGAGTAGATTTAACTGATTTCAGATTTGTTATTATAATATATTTTGGCTTGAGAAACTGTAGTTTTAAACACAAAGAGAAATAATCAAATCAAATAAAGAATTGTTCATGCGTTGAATTTAATTCATATACACGCATTATATAAAATGACTCACATACCTCCCACCCATACACAGCAGGAATCAGGAAAGACCTAATGTACGTCTGTATGCGTTACATTATTTGTATGGACTTTCAGGGCCTCGTAAATGTCCATTAAATGACTGTGAAGCATAAGATCTTCAGAGATTTTAAATCCATACAGTAAATTACTGCGTGTGGAAGTGGGGAAGAGGAAAGACATAAGCCAGGCTTTGAGCGGCACAGCTGACTGAGACGCATGGCTGTGATTAAGCTGTCCCGCTGTTTACAACACTGTAGTTACAGCTCGGGGCTTTGGCTTTATCAAAGAGATGTTGGGAAACCTCGCTCATGATCGAAGACACCCGCACACACATATACAAACACACACATCTGCTTTCAGTGAGCTGTGCAACCCCTTGAGGGCAAGAGAGACAGGGAAAGAAAGAGGGGAAAGAGAGAGAGACTAAACGAAACAGTGAGTGAAGGAGGAAGAGAGAAAGATGGCAAGCAGGGGTGGTGTAGCATTAATCATGGTGCAGGTGGAATTTGTCAGAGCTATCGATTGTGTAAGTAAATGTTACAGAAATCATTTGTCAACTTTTTACAGGAGGGCAACGTGTCAATCGCTCAGAAGGAAGTGACTCTGACAGAAGGAAACACCCTTTACCACTATAGAAACAATGCTGACCTACACGCAGACTAAATACCTACAATACTGACACCCAAATACACAACCTTGATGAGAGATGAGAATATATATATATGGAACGGGTGGAACGGCACACAGACCACGATTCGGTACGTACCTCGGTTTGGGGGTTCAATACGATTTCGGAACAACAGGAAAGAGAAATCTACTATGCTCGAATTCTTTTAATTTATTTTGCACAAACAGTAGTACAAATTTAAAAAAATTCCACCTAGATGTGAAAATACTAAATATTATTACATTATCTTATATATATATAAAATCTGCAGTACATATACAAGGAATAAATTCTGGAAATATATTTAATTTAGTTTACAGATAAACAAGGAGAAGAAAAAAAAACAGTGCGACACGCAGCGTAGCCTGCAGTTTCAGTTCATTTTTGTGCTTTGCGCGCGCACACACACACACACACACACACACACAAAAACACATCAGTTCCAGTATTGCTAACTTGACAGCGCAGTTGGTACTTTATCAAAATAAGAATCAGAACCAAACATCATATGTATACACACACACACACACACACACATATATAAAATACAAAAATTTGTGTTTACATAATATACTGTGTATATTTATTATGTATGTATAAATACAAACACATGCATGCATATATTTAAGAAAAATATGGTATGTTTATATATTAAATATATACATATACATATATACACACATATACATATATACACACACATATATACACACACATATATATACATATATATATATACACATACACATATATATATATACACATATATATATAAAATATAATAATATAAATATATAAATGTTGTCAGTCCTGTGTCTCGTTTCCCCCTCCTCTCGTGCCCATATTTGGTTAGTTCCTGTTCCTGTCCTCGTTTGTTCTCATTAGTTTATTAGTCCCCTGCCCTGTGTCATTAATTATCTAGTTTTCACAAGCCCTGTTTCCCTGCCTCTGTGTCCGCTCTGATCGTCTTCATTTGGTGTTTCCATGTCTCCAGCGATTCCTGAGTTTTCTTATTAAAGTTTATGTTTGAGAGAAGTTCCTTGCCTCCGCGTTTCCCTTCCCCTGAGAGTGGATTGTAACAAATGTAAATACATGTAAATATTTTCAAAATATATACTTTATGCGTGTGTAGTTATATATACATAATAAACAAACACAGTATACATACATGTATTATGTAAAAAAAAAAAACTTTTATTTTGAATGTGATTAATCGTGATTAATGATTTGACAGCACTAATCAAAACCTTTCAAAGTTTTAAATAATTGTCAAAATAAAATAGAATAAAAATATTTTATAAATAAATAAATATTAATACATACAGTACATACATAAATAATTATGGATTAAGTCAAGCTCCTGTTTTCATTCGTTTAACTAAACTTTATGACTTGTACATACATTATTAAAGTAAAATGGGTTTAAATGGCATTCTTAATATAAAATATAAAAATACATCTAGAACATGAATATATATGTATGCATGTATATATATATTTTAAATAAATGCAAATAAATTCATAAATGGTAAGACTTTAGAATAGGGAACACGTATGCACTATTAAGAATTTTCCTTCAAATTTGCTGCTTATCAATAGTTAAAAGGTAGTTGTTAAGTTTAGGTATGGGGTAGGGTTAAGGGATGCAAACTATGGTTATGCAGAATAAGGCATTAATGTGTGCTTTATAAGTACTAATAGATGGCCAGCATGCATGTAATATGCATGCTATAGTTTAATAGTAAGAAATTGGTCCTTAAAACAAAGTGTTACCAAATAAATACATACATATACATGACACCATCCATTGGGTCCAGTTCCACATGTACAGTAGCATTAGTAGCAGGTGTGGCAGTACTGAGGTCCAGAGGTGTGTTTATGGTGTGGGGGCAGAGGGATATGCATAATTGAGCGATACAGTGGGCATGCCTTTAGCTTCATGATTTATATTTCTATATTGTTTACCCCCTGCACACACATACATATTTAATGAGGGCGATGGGTGGTATAGATCAGTGATAGCTGGCCCATGAGATCTCAAACTGTTCCATATATAAATTGCCATGCACTGAAAGGGAAGAGACAGTGTGACTCTATTCCATAAGGGTGAGATGGAAAGGGCATTTGCTTTGTAAGGTTATTACATATAATAATATTAATACGTAATTTAAAGAAATAGTTTAATTTAGCTCAAAGGGAATCATTTTTGATTTTATAGGGATTTGAACAGAATCAGTGTTACGGCGATTCACTGAACGAGCCGTATGACAAACTCTGTACTGGATATTAAAATCCAAAATATAATGAAAACACTATTAAATAGCACAGTAACGAAATCGACAGATTAAGGCATTAACTTGTGAGCAGAAAACACAAGATACTTCTCTTTTAAAATATAAATCAGATTTTATTTATATAAACCTAAGACATAAACTAATCTAACACATGAACACAAGCATTCACACATTCACACGTTGCAGAAAGAGAGAGAGTGAGGAAAGGATGAGTTTAAGAGAATGGAAATGTGAAATCCCAAGTTTACAGCAATATGTTCAATTGCATAGACCTGAACAACCATCAATCACTTTTTTAACCCTCGCTTTGAGTTTCTCAATGAGGCTAAAATTTATATTAAATACACCAATTAGAACCTGTTAGAACCTGGAGGTGTGTTGCTTGCTTTGCCTGTGTAACGGGGTTGTGTCCTCGTTGCAGACAGGGGGTTCCCCGAAGTGTCTGATTGGCTGGAAGTTCAGTCTTTGAAGTGATGTCTCTTGGGCGTTGGCTGAGGATGCGGAGTTCTTTCTGGTTGAAGTTTGAAGCGGGTCGGAGCTGGACTTTGTAGCAAACTTACATTAGAACACGAAACTCCACGGAAAGAAAATAAACTAAAGTAAAAGAATAAAAAAAAGGATGTAACGAGACTAAGTTGTTTTCCATCTCGTTATGGCACGTGGGCCAGAGCACGCAGCACTCGGTGAGAGGGACGAGAGACGAGAGAGAGAGCTAAGAGAGAGAATTTTACGATGTCCTGAGTTTTTAAACTCAGCTTCTGGACCGTCCCATCTGGATGTCTTGACCAATTAGATACTGTCCTTGCTTGGGGTGTTGGTCTGTTTCTCCACCAAATCATAAATCAACTTGTTATCCGTTCAGTCAGCGGTCCAAACTTTACAGGCTTTGGCAAAGTATACCTTTTTGAACATGATTTCATAACAAGACTATGATGCATTTGACAAAGAATTGATTGGAAGAAACATTCACAGCATGAATTTTCGAGCTCACGCATACTAAATATGCAATATTTATCTTTAAGGCTCGAGCTATTCAATAATGATTAAAAAGACATACATATTATTTGATTAAAACAAGGATATGTGGGTACAACATAAAAATGTCCTTTTAGGATGATTTTATGTGCATATGAAAAAGAAAGTCTGTGTAGTTCTATGGAGAACGAAGACATGTTCTTTAGACAAAGGATGTTGGTTTGGACTGTCTTCTATGTGGAGACACGCCCGAAAGAGTCTGTAGCTAATGATTTTCTATCACAGGTTTACATGTGAACATCAGTCTTGATTATTTGCAACAAATTTGACAGTCTCCTTCTTGAATTGGAATTATCAATAAGTGTTTCTTTTTCCTCAGTGTTGCTAGTTGTTTGGTGACAGAGGCTTGCTAGTTGGGATTTGCTTGCTCCAAACTAGATTTATGACGTCCTGTTCCTTAAGGCCTCTCTGCATTCCAGCTCCTCAGGTTTCAGTGTTCTGATGCATCTTAAAATTGTCTGATTCAGTCTCTGATATCCTACAGCTTTGACAGGTTAACGGTACTGTATGTGATTAGTGGTTTATTACAAGGCTGCCAACATATGCACAGATGTGCGACAGCGCTATTAAACATGCATACATTAAAAGTCACGCAGCATAAAAGCTAAGCTAGTTTTTGGTTTGCATGTAGATACTTGTTGAGGCTATTTTTTCAGTTCAGCCTATAAAAACAAAAAACAAAACAAAACACATAAAAAAGCAATGCAATGCAATGCAAAAATAAAATAAAACGTTCAATTTAGTTTTGTAGATGTATAATCATATAATCAGGACCTTTAGAGACACTGGCCTGTTTACAGTCAGAATACACATGCTCATAATCAAACTCCACTGGACCAAACTAACTAAAGTCTATCCTGATTTAAACAACGTCCAACACTGCAGGCCACATTGAGGCCATAAAAAGAGCATTAGCGCTAAGCCAGACATTTAGCAACTGACCAGAGGCTAAAGGCCTCTTGAGCAGAACAGCGTTCTCAAACTTCATATTCCTGTGTAATCTATCTCTGGCTGAGTATGAATAATGAGTTTCCTACAGGGTATTAATCTTACTGTCCACCACTGACTGTGGCCACCCCCTGAGGTCAAGGGTTAAAGTGGAATCCCTTGACCTCTACTTTGTTATTGTGGCCCTGGAGAAGGAGAGCTAAAAGATGTACTGGTGGTCTCCAAGGTGACACTGATCATTGGATTAAATGAGAATATATTACAGTGAAATATTACTTCCCATGTGAAGCTGAAGGATTTCACCTATAAACGAGAAGGATTACCATATCTATGTATTAGCATCGAAAGGAAACGCATCTGCTCTGTTTCAAAAGTTAGCTGAGCTGCCCACAGAGACTGGATTTTAAATCACCATAGATGCTCCAACACAAAAGCTTTACCAAAAATCATGCTGCATTCTAAGAAAGTCAAATTTTAAGGCGGCAGTCCATGTATCCTTTGCAATAAAGGAAATCTCTGAATTTATTGCACTGAGAAAAGTAATAGTGGATGAAGCAAGGGTACACTCTTAAAAGTGCTAGGTTATTTCTGTAAACACATTGTTGACAGATGGTCAAGCAACTCGCAGCAAGCAGGATTATAAGGTAAATTAATATGATGATATGATTATTTACCTCTATTTTTTAATAAGCTGTGGTAAGAGCACACTGATTTCATGGTTAATGTGATCTTTGATCTGTCGCTGTGCGGGTTAACATTAGCGTTATTCTGTGAATGAAGTAGCCGCCTACATTTTTTTGTTGACAAAAAATGCCTCAACAATCTATTTATCGTTATAAAAGTTATATATTTATATGTGTGCGTGCATGTGTGCGCGAGTGTGTGTGTGTGTGTGTGCGAAGTTTACAGACAGACTGGATGATGATCAGATCAGATCTCTGTGTGGAGCACTGGCTGTTGTCAGACATTCACTAGATTATTACAATTAATGGCAGAATGAATGTTTGGAAATGTAAACTGATATTTCCTACAGACATTACAGCAAAATATCAAAATATTTTTTTTTCATTTTTTTTTATTTAGCTGGCTAAAATACTAGTGGCCTAAAACTTTTGCACAGTACTGTATATATATATATATATATATATATATATATATATATATATATATATATATATATATATATATATAGGGGGCTTTAAATAGTCCATAATTTATGCCATGTTGGTTGGATGAAATTTAGGTAGACAACCAGGAAGTGCCAGTAAGCAGAAAGAAACCTAAATCAGTAATACAATAAATATTTTGTTTGAGCAACCTTTACCAGACCCAGTTCACAGGAAAACCCTGATGGTTTGGCTGATTTCCAAAAAATACACTTAAACGTTATTTAAGTCAACTTAAATGTTACAACTTGTAAAATATAAGTTATGTTGCAAGACTAAGTGTTGTGTAATTAACAGGTGGGGACCAACATGGTGATGCATCCCTGCACATTTTGTTCCTTGGTGACGAGACAATGACATCCCACACCTTCGTTATTTTTTCGGGCCATGCCATTGAAACGGACTTGTTGCTTGTGGCTGTTTATCTTTTTCAAGTCCTTTTTTTGTGCTTGATTTTAGCTCCACTAACATCTTCCTTCCTAGAAGTTTCTCCTGCATGCAGTATATCATATTGATGGACATGAGTCTTCGTGTGTGAGGTATTTGAGGGCAACAGTTTTTTCTGGCCACTTGTAACGTTTACATTTTTTGTCACATGTATTGTCTTTTGTAGGTCTCTTTGTTTGTCTTAATGGCACAATGTTTGGACTGATTCTCGTGTGGCAATAATCAATTTTATAGTGTTATGATGCTGCAATGTTGACACAGAATAGGAATCGACAGTACCTAGTTTACACAGTTTGTGTTTTAAAGAAACTGATCTACAAAAAACGTAGTTTTATTTGTGTCTAGGGGTTGGATGTAATGTGAATGTAATGTTTAAAAAAATTTAATGTTTAAAAAGAAATGTGAAAACTCATTAAATTGATATTTACAGTTGCATTTATATATATACTGTATATGTATGTATGTATATATGTATATAATATATATATAAAATAAAACATTGTCCAAAAGTTAGTAAGAAAAGTTTGTTACAAAAGTTTGTAAGAATTAAAATCTCTTATTCTTACCACGTCTACATTGACGTAGAATGAACAGAAAAGTTGTAAAATATTATTGAAAATTAAAATAACTATATTCTATTAAAATATATTTTAAAATTATAAATTATTCTTTAGTTGGCAATTCTGCATTTTCAATAGCTATTACTCAAGTCTTTAGCGTCACATGATCCTTAAAAAAAATACAATTGTAAAATGCAGATTTGGTGCTCAAAAAATATTACTACTTATATTGTTGAAAACATTTTTACTGTTTAGCATTTTTGAGAAAACCACAATATGCCCCCCCCCCACCCCCCACTGTAGTGGAAACCATGCAGCAAAGGTATAAAAAGGGAATCAATAGAACTAAATGTGTGGTCTTAAAAAAAATACATGTTTTTAAAATGCTTACTACGTGAAAATGTTTTGAATACACATAAGAACATTCAGTAACAACAAGCTATGTCATGACGGCACAGAAATGTGAAGTGTAACAAACAAAACGTAAGAGTGTGTGTCTACGGGACAGGGGTGTGTGGGCCTGTGTGGGGCAGTATGGGGGGAGGGTGGTGGTGGTGGGCTATTCATACACATGTGAGCACAAATACAAACACAAGAACACACAATAATCAATAAATGTTCAATAAAACCATTAATGTGTAAATTATATCATAATTTTAAAAAACACATACAAATAAGGCAGAATTTAGGCCCCATAGGCAGAATTATACCCTTTGGTTCATGACGTCCACTGTAGTGAACAGATATATTTTCTGTCACAGAAAAAAAATGTACAAGAAAAATATTGTTAAAATCTGGATAAATCTATTTCTGACATCCTAGTTAACTGAAAAATATTTTTTGTACCTGTCTGGTTTTAGACAACACTTTGGTGGTTCGCCAGTTGGTGGCTGGGACATGATGCAACATCCTAAATGGTTCAAAATGGCTTCCAAATAGCTGTCCACTGTAGTGACCACGATGCATCACAGGGTTAAAAGTCAGCAGGCTATGTAGAAAACTATGCAGCTCAACAGGTTTTGGAGCAAAGCTTTTCAAACAAACTTTTGGCTGTATAATAAAGACAAATACACTTCACGACTGACTGCATGAGCAGTGAGAAAACCCCCTTTCCCATAAACATGAATACAACAATGGCACAAAGGATAAAAAGAAATACCATTAAAAAACCTAAAGAATTTTTTTGAACTTCACCTGTTGGCTTTTTTTTTTTGTTTTGTTTTGATTTGTTTTACATATTGCTTACTCATAAATCATAACACTGGGTAATTAATCAAACTGTCAAAAAGAGGACAGAGGAGAACATGTGGAGGTCGAAGGTCATCGCCAGACCAATGGAGGTCAGGGTCACACCACATTCCTCATTATCAAGTTGGGATGAGAGAGGGCTGGAGCAAACAAAAGCTAAGCAGATGGGAAGGACGAAGGGCGAGAAAAGAAGCAAAAAAAAAAAAGAGGGAGAAGAAAGGGGGAAAACGACAAAGAAAAGTGAAAGAAGCTGTCAGCTGCCTGCAAATGAAGATGGGGAACTGATTCTGAAAGGGAAGGCAGCGGGGGGAGAGAGAGAGAGAGAGAGAGAGAGAGAGAGAAAAAAGAAACGAGAGAGAAAAAAAAAAGAATGAGAAAGTGAAAAAAAGAAAACTACAAGATGTTTCTGCCATATAGACACAAAATAGGGTGGAGAGTGGAGGATTGCCAGCGGTCTCAGAAGCCCCCCATCACACACACGCAGCTGACAGAGACGTGAGGAATCAGTAGTGGCAGATATGATTGTTATCTGCTTGTCTCTGGTCTTCTGAGAGAAAGGATAAAGCGAAGCAATACCTTTCTCTCCAGACGGCAGATCAAGCCTCTAAAGACAGTTAGCAGGTTCAAAAACACAGAGGTCAGTCTTGTTCAATATACAAACCCTACTGCCGCAGATAAGATGAGTGCTCATGATAGCACCAACAAAGGGAGAAAAAAGATGTAAGGGAACATAGAGATGACATTTTGCGGTGACGGCTGTCTTACATTTCAGAATGAAATTGTGTATTATATGAATAAAGTACAGGGTCTTTATAAAGGTAACACATAAGAAGGTACATCAGGCCTAAATCAGACCCTCATCAAAGTGTCTTGTGAGCAGCTGAATATGTAATTACCCAAACATTTCCCATTTCTTCATTGCTAAGCTTCATTGGGAGGCAAAGTAGTACTTAATAGTGTACTTCTAGGAAGAGAGAGAAAAAATCTGTCAAGATTTACTCAGCATTTTGTCATTTCACACCATTATGACTTCATTTCTTCTGCCAATATCAAGTAGAACTGTTGAATATTGTGCTGGTTGCTCTTTATACATAAACGGAATGAATGGTGACTAGATTTCAGACTTCAAAAATTAAGCAAAAGCACCATAAAATGGTACAAAAAACTCATATGATACTAATGACATTATATAATACCTTTTTTGTTGTTGTTTGTTTGTTTGTTTTGACATTCCAAGTTCTTATTCACTTTATATGGAAAAGAGTGGCCAGAATATTCTTAAAAAAAAAATCATGTTTTGTGTTCTCCAGAAGTAATAATAATAATAATAACTGAGGATCAGTTATTTTTGCTGGACACTGTGCACCGAATTTACCAGAAAATATGATAAAATCCTAAAACCATTTTACCCTGTAAAAAAATAGTGTACTTTTAACTGTAAAATTTTGAAGAAAAAAAGAACAAAAAAGAAGAAAAAACTCTTAATAGGGAAACAGTAAGTTCCCGTAATATATGTAGGGAAAAACTGTAGAAGCTCTAACCAGACATTTCATTTAATTTTACAGTAAAACGCTGTTAATTGTACGGTTTTTAGAAGTAAAAAAGAACAAAATGTATAATTTACAGTAAAAAACTGTAAACTCATGTTCCCAGAATTACTTGCAAGACACTCCACATTTGAAAGTATTTTGTTTAAATAATGTTTCATAACAGATTTGTTATCAGTTATGTACATTAGGGTTTTATGTTACATCTTCAGTTGTTTAATGAATGTTTATTGCATTATTGAAATGATGGCGTGTTATGTTTGCGTGAATGACTCTGTGCACCTTTTGTATATTAGTATATACTTCAGCTTGTGGAAAAGCTACTTAAGATGAACTTTGATTCTTTATGTGGCTTTCTCCTTTCCCAACTGCATTATTATGGTGGTTGTCAGTATATGTTAAAGATACAAAACAGTGGGCATTGTTGAATTTACTGGTCTACATTCAAATTTTCTTGTTTGTAAATTGCAGTTTTATACTGTAAAATTTAAAATTTGTTCTGTAAATTTGTTTACAATTTTTCTGTATTTCTGTACAAAATTATTTTGTAAAAAAAAAACTGGAATTGAAAATAAATTAAGTAATCAATAACATAATGCACTGTCCGTAGTCATGACTAAGGGAACGGTTTACCCCAAAATGAAAATTTTGTCATCAGTTACTCACCCTCATGTCGTTCTAAACATGTATAAGTTTCTTTCTTATGTTGGACACAAAACAAGATATTTTGAAGAACCAAATAGTTGTTGGTCCCATTGACCTGCGTAGTATGGAAGCCAATGGGGACCATCAACTGTTTGACTCCCAGCATTGTTCAAAATATCATCTTTTATGTTCAACATAAGAAATTAATACAGGTTTGGAATGACATGAGGGTGAGTAAATGAAACTTTTGGGGTGAACTACCCGTTTTATGTGATTTCATGTGTGAAAGACTCTTATAACAGCCAGGATACCAAGATAAAGTGTATCGGAGAGTAGCATTCTGTTGGTCATGTGACCAACAACATGGCCGCCCCATGAGCCGATCGCGCAACACAAAATAAAACAGCTTTAGGCTACTTATACAACTGCAGAGTGGTTTGTTTGGCCTTTCGACACAGAATTTGCTATTATATTAGCCTAGCCACAATTAAGTGTCCTAGGTTTGTCCTGTCTACTTGTCTATAAAAACTATCAGCAAATCTTTAAACCAGTTAACTTAACACAAACCCTCTCTACTTACACAACACGCATTCATTACTCCGACATCAGTACAAACACAGAAGGACAAGAATGGCTACCTGGCAAAATGATGCATGGAACGTGAGCTAGTGAGAGAAAAAAAATAAAAAATCAGCAAAACAATTTAAAAAGTGCATATGCTACGCAACTCCTGATATTACCATCCAATCCCACTCCACCACACGAAAGCTGAATTCTCAGCCGGTTCTCTATCAAAACATCACTCCTGAACGAGACATGGACCACTGCGCAAAATTAGCTGTCACCCTTTCCTCAAAATCTTTGTTAATCTCGTTTCCAGTGTTTGTGGATTTATCAGCACATGCATCAATGTCAGCTCCTTGGTTACTGAGGCGCACTACACGGGAGAAGATATAATTAAAACTGTTTGGGTGCCGAGCAAGGGGAGGGGGGTGAGGGTGGGCGGGCGGCAGTGCAACATTGACGTCTTGTTTGCTCCGTCTTCGTCTCCTTACCCCTTGAGAGTCGCGCATGCATGATAACAAATACACCGGTAGGATGGATTCACCAGCTCTGACATCTCAGGTCAGCGAGTGGCAGCACTTTAATGATGAACGTTTGTCCAAGAGTCCATCCTGTGCTTCGGTTCAGCCTTTAAATATCTATATAAAAACAAATCTTCTACTACAGCCATCAAAATGACCATGAAATGTCTCATTATTGTGTTAGAAAATGTAGCAGAGCAAAAAAAAGGCACAGAAAAATTAATAAACAAATAAACCCACACCTATAAACAAACATATTGACTGCAAAACAACCCTCTTCAAAAAAATCCATAGCTTCGAAACAATAACAGTTTTGTAGTATCTGTGGCATTTGCAAATAAGCGGTCTGCAGCTACTTAAACTCTGTGCTTCCCTCCCAGCCTCCACTAACCAGCTATTGTGTCTTTTCTTTCTATATCTAGTACCTGCCAAAAAAGTGCACACATTAACAATTCAAAACCCCCAGTCTTCAGTTTCTGCCGTTGGGACCAGGAGCATGAAATGTCCCAGAGAGTCCTCCCTGAATGTGGCCACAGCAGCACACAGACCTGTGGCTCGATGACACCTTGCCAGACAGTATACATGATCACAAGAGACAGACACTGAAAAATAGACTCGTATGTAAAATACATTCAGCTGTGGATGGGGGGAGAAAAAGTTCAGCATACACTGAGACAAGCTCCCCAGAGTCAGACGTGTGCAGGTGAGGTGAGTGTTTGCGAGAGAGAACTCGTTTTTAAGTCACACTTACACTCATACAATCACATCCAAAGAAACTCTGCGTGTTTATGTTGCATATGTAGTAAAGAAAGATAAATAAATAATATTCCAAGCTTGTGTATAACTTCTCAAATTTGCTAAAAGATGCTGTTGACTAGCACAGGAAATCGTGTGAATGTCTTCTAAAATGTTTAATTTATCAAAAAAAAAAAAATCAAACATTCTGATTTTAAAACTGTCACTCTGCTGTGTCATTTTCAATCATTGAACTCGTTTGAAAAAACTCAATTGCTCTCTAACAAGGTTAAGCTGTGGGTTTTGGGGACAGAAATTATTAAATAGACAAACCAAAATACAAACGTTGAAAATTTTTAATTATTGGGAAGAAGGATTTAGTAAGTTCCTTGATGTTTTTTTTTTTTAAATAAAATTTAATACAGAGGGAAGGCCAAAATAGAGAAATGCTTGCCAATTTCACCTTTCACTCTCATAAATTAGGAAAAAGTCATTAAAGAGGCAGAATTTTTAAGGACTTTTCTATTTAAAATCATACTAGAGAACACAGAAGTCTCATTTACAGCAATGCATTTACCATTGAAATGTGAAAGTTGGACTACTTTTCTAGGTGGGTGGACTTGAGACTTTTGCATTACCAACTCATTCCTGTTCCATTATCTGTTCTTGGTGTCCTTGTTTGGATACTGTCAAAAGACTTCAATCATGCCAGTCTCATGCTAACACATTTGTACCCACCGCCATTCCATTTTTAGCCCCATTTTAGACAAGTGAAAATCATTTTCTGTGGTAATTGACAGCATTGAGTCGCAACATTCCTTTAAGTGTGCACCTTGAACAAAAAGAAGCACCGGCCTCTGTGACGCTAAGCCGGTAAGTGAGTTAGCAACGTGCACTTGAGGCATCTTTTTCATCCTCAACACTTCCTCTTTCAGATCTGAACGCACAAACGCCTCTCTCTCAGTACAGCCAATAATCAATGCCATTTCAGGTCAACCCTCCACCGAGCCTCTGACCAGACCTCTTGCTTTCATTCCCTGCCGGCTGGGTATGGGAAGGCTCATTAAAAGTTCAGAGTGGCTTACTTGCTGAAGCATTCATCAGCTCTAAATAAACAAGCTCTTTGGAGGGCAGGACAGCTTCTTTGGCTGCAGCGGCTAGACTCTGCAGAGCTTTAATTAAATTGGCAGTCCAGGCAGCGGCAGAGCGGGAGGCCACGCAGAGGCCGTCATGCGAGGGCAGGCGCTGCGATCTTTGGCCAGTCGAGGCCCTAAGATCTCAAGTTCGCCGACAGAGACACCAGGAATCTCTCTTTTCCCGTCTGTCCATCTCTCTGTGATGAAGGAGGACAGAGCTTTAAGTGTACGTCGCCGATGTGGCGGGTCACTTATTCCCCTCTTCATTACCGAGAAAATGGACTCTCGTAAACGCTTGTTAAAATCCCTACCTACACTCCCCCGGTTAATGCCGGCCATCCATTTGTGTCCGTTTTAGCCGCCTGACAACGCTTTACGGGAAGATTAATTGTCCTGTGTCAGGCGACGACCAACCCCTGTCTCTCTCTCATTTCCTTTCTTCTCAGCCACAGATGCAATAATGGAGCCCGTCTTTGTCGTAACAGTGTGATTAGCACCCAAGAAAGAAAAAAAAACGAAAAAGGAGGGTGAAAGAATGGGAGAAAAGAAAAGAGGGACAATTGGAAAAAACACTTCCCTTCACAACTTTACACAAACGTAGATTGGGACCTGCAAATCTGAAACACTTGATGACATGAAGTGGGGTTATTAATTAACGAGGGGGGCAAGAGAACGTAATGAATCGCTTATTAATATCGGCCATTTCTTTCTTTATTTTTCTCAAAGACATTATTTCCCCATTTGTCGAGACTGACGGGGGCCATCCCTCTTGCTTATAGAAGTGACCATGTGAAGTGCCCGTCTCACTCCCTGAGCCGAAGATAATGGCTGCTCATTACCTGGCCATTCCCAGACATGGCCGCGCTCCGAAGCAATGAAACGCAAGCCTCGCACGGCCTTACAGAAGCAGAGGAGTTGCCCATGAGAGTTTGATTGAGGACAAAATACCCCTCTTTTATTCTTGTCTATTTCTCCGCTCTTTCTTTCCCAGCCTGATTACTCCGAGGGAAGCCCGACTCGCAGGCAATCCCCTTTTCCAGCACGTCCCCCCGCCACCCCCAAACAAAAAGAAAAAACTAGCGAGAGGGCCACTGAAGGAGGAAGGAGGGGGGCCGCTGGGTGACTGGGTGCTGTCTCATTAAAAGCTGGCGATTGTCTAATTGTCTCAAGCGGACCTCCGAGAGACTAGTATATTATACTCATCGCAATTAACCAAACAAAAGAGTTTAACCGCCCAGGCACTGGGGCCTAGTCAGAGACACGAAAGAGAAGAGGTATTCCGGCACGGCTGCGAAACGAAGGGAGGGGCCCAATTTGGGTCTTTAGATGGGAGGGGGACGTGGCCCCGATTGGCCAGATGTCTCAAGGAAATGGCTACGAGGAGAGGCCGGCCCGCAGAGAAGGGACGAGGGGGACGGGGAGGGGGTCTCGCTCGGGCCACAAGCATGTGCTCATTTGCGGCACACCTTTGTGTCGGACCTGTCTGTTTACAGCTCAGGCATGGGCCTAAACACTCCCAGCCTCCATTCACACCACTCGCCTTTCAGCCCTCACAGAAGCAGCCCCTTAAACCCACTTCACTACCATTTTCCCTCTCTCTCCCATCTCCTTTTTGTCCTCTCTTCCATTACATCAAACGCAGCAACAAAGGACGCAGAACAGAAACCTCGGCCGCAGAATAGACCCATCACAAATATTAATTTGAAAAGGTGTTGAAGTGCAGAATCTACTTTTATGCACAAGGACAACTTGGGATCTCTTTTTTCCCTCGTTCCCCCCACCCTCCCGCTCTCTTCTTCAGCGGGGGGATTCTTTATGAGCTGCAATGAGCTTGGTTTTCAGCTACGAAAGAAGAGGCAAAGAGGCTGGGAGTGCAATTATCCATCAGCAAAGGCTTCGGATTCAGACTGGCTAAAGACTCCACACTGGCCATTATGAGAGAGGGAGCTGTGAGGCTGCATTCACTCCTGCTCATCTATTAAAGTGCAGAGGACAGACACGCTCGCACACACACCGTGCCACATACAAACTCACTATTGGACATGCTACCATTTGACAAAAAGCAAAAAAGACAAATGACAACAGTTTCATTGTATAACCGAATATACGCTATTTTTTCCATCAGAAATGTCTAAACAACCTTGTTACAACAAGATGAATTTACCAGAGAAGTGAAGCGGTGTAAAATAAGACTTGCTTTCAATTAACTTTTCTTACTCCACTGGCAAATAGGGGAATATGTTATAATTAGATTCAATTTATTAACATTACAACTTGATATGCAAAAAAAAAAGTTTTTATATGATTTATAAATCTAATAAATACTCAAAATGTATTGCTCTCTTACTTCATGATACCTAACTGTAAGGCGTTTCCACAAACGTTAAGAGAAAAGGGTTCCTTTTTATACTGTAAACCAGGGCTGGACTGGGACAAAAAAATAAAAAAAAATCGGCTCTGGCATTTTGGCCCAGACCGGCCCACTACAAACAATCAAAATACTACCCATCTTTGCACGCTCTTGAATATGTATACCAGCTCCTATTCCATAAAAGCACTAAAGCCATAATAGGTAGGAAAGAGTGAGAGTTGACACATAAAAACTTCTAAAAAGTGTAATTTATTAATATAATAAAACTATAATCCACACTGATGAATCCTAAAACTATAGGCCTATATAGTTATGACATCCTGTGTATATGCCTGTGTGTTTGAGGGAGAAAGGGAAGAGACATGATAAATTGTTGATCAGATGATCACGGTTTCTCATAGCATAGCATTAAATAAACTGTAAACTTACTTATTCAAATTTGTTAACTCCTTGGATGAAACTTTAAAAGCATAAGAAGGCATCCTGTGTGTTTGTGTGTGTGTGCGCAGTGGTGTATAAAGTACCCGAAAGCCATACTCAAGTAAAAGTACAGGTCTCTTACCAAAAAATGACTTTGGTAGAAGTTGAAGTCTTCGTTTAGAATATTACTTGAGTAAAAGTCTTAAAGTATATGATATTTATTGTACTTAAGCACGAAAAGTATTTTTAAAAATCTTAAACGTACTTAAGTATTGAAAGTAAAAGCAAGTAAATGCAAAATGGAAAAGCAGCAAGCAAATAAATAAATAAATATATATATATAAAAATATTCATACAGCTTTATTAGCAAGATTGTGTTCAGTTTGAACTCTTTCTTCCATTGTGTATTTTTGGGTAAGAATAAGAAGCACTTCATCTGGTACTTGGTGTCTTTCATTCCAACATAAGAAAACATTTCTGGAATCTGCATCTGAAATAGCATTAAGATGTATTTATTTACACAGTTTAACGTATCTCACAGGGGACATGGATGCATTTAAACTGCAGTTACAGATGCATAAATAGGCCTAATGTTGTGTTTTTAACGTAAAACATGGAATACTGATATTTGAAATAATTTAAAACATGAAAAAAAAAAGTCAAAATGTGAAATTAAAACCGCTAGTAGGTGACAGCAAAGACTTTGGTGACAGAAAGTGCCCATTAATGAGTGAGGCATTTGACTGTGTTAATGAGTGAATCACTGAATCATTTATTCAACCGATTCATTCAAAAAGCGGATTCATTCAATAAGTACACCGTCCATTGCTCAGAGACGCAAAACAGTGCTGTGATCTTTGTTTGGAACTATTTTCTTTAGCAAAATTGAGCAAAAACAAGCAATAAGTCTAAAATGCAAGTCACTTATTGCTTACTGGACTTGTATGAAATGATTATTAAACGTGTTCATGCTGATATCTGCAGAAAAACTGTACTCTTTGTGTGATATAGATATAGTCCAGGTGATATGTGCAAAATTTAGAAGTTAACTATATTATATAAATATAAAAAGCATACAGAAGCATTTTTGCCATCTACAATTTAGAATGCCTGGAATTTTTTAATACATTAATAAATCAACGTGCGTGCACTCTGTGTGTGATTTGATGATATAGCCTTCTTGATAATGTCAGATCACACATCATTACAACAACACTTGCCCTATTATTGCAGAAGATATACTGTATATCACACACCCCAGACTCGACTTTGAGTGGAAAATGAATCATCCGCGTTTGTGCGCGTACTTGTTTGCACGGCTGGCAGATGAGCAAAGCTGTTCTAACTTACAAACAGACCACCGATTCTCAAACCTGCTTTCCTGCACTCTGTGTTCTTCTGACTATTTTGTTGAAAGTAACGAATATGCTTCGGGGAAATATATCGGAGTAAAAGTTGGCTGAAATATAAAAACTCAAGTAGGCTAAATACTTAAGTACTGTAACGAAGTATTATTACTTCGTTACAATACACCACTGTGTGTGTGTGTGTGTGTGAGAGAGAGAGAGAGAGAGAGAGAGAGCCCAAATGGGGAGTTGTTTAAAGATGTGATTGGGTCAGCCCAATGTCAATTAAGAAAATAACCAATGGGCTGCTGATTAAATGTCTCATGGGCCGGTCTGTCTGGGGGAAAAAAATCCTAAACAGACTTTTTATGACAAATACATTAAACAGCCGCAAAGACCACAGCGCCGTCAACTATTTAGGCAGAAAAACTATAGGCTGCTAAGAGTTTTATGGGCCGATCAGACAAATATGGTATGAGAAGATGTATCGGTCCAGCCCAAAAAGTACGTCGGCCCAGCGGGAAAATGCCCGGTCTGCCAGATGGCCAGTCCGCCCCTGCTGTAAACCTTACAGATTTGTTCGATTTTATAGATCGTAAAAATGTGGAAAAAATAAGACTGCATTGGATATCAAGACTTGACAAACAAAACAAACAAAGAAACCAATAAACAAATAAATAAAGAAATACTTCACTGAAACACTTAGAGAGCAAGTAAAGAATGGGGTACGTTTAGCTTAGTTTTATAGTGCTTTTGCATACCTTTTTGCTTGTAAAGCTTGAAAGCTAGTCACCATAAACTTGGAAAAGAGCGACCAGCACAGTATTAAAACCTTTCCTTTTGTGTTGTAGAGAAATAAGTTTGGAATGACATGACAGTGAGTAAATTATGACAAGTGTGTTTTTTAGGTGAACTATCCTTTAAAGAATGAGAATTATCTATTTACACTCATGCAATATTTATCCAGGTGCTGTGGATAAGAACGCAAAAGGGAATTTAAAGCCATTGGATTAGGTAATTAAACCCACCCCATGTCTTTGTGTAAGATGTTGTTTCCGAGCGTTTGACTGTCTAAACTGGCAGAGTGCGAGAGATACAGAGTTGAAAAGTTGAATCTGCCTGTGAGAACTGCCATTTGTGTAGCTCACGTTCTCAGGGTCAAGCTAGCTCATCATCCAGAGAGAGGGGTTTCTCAAGGAAGGGAAATAAGGCTGGTCAGTATAACAATCATGTGGAGTCACTCAATGAGAATGTGTATCTTAGGTTTATCTTTCTTTCTCTCCGTCTCTCTTTTTACTCTATTATCCTCCTAATAAAGCACTAATTAAATGAATCCAACAACAAAAATGGAAAATTTTGCCCATGTCAACCCAATGGCCAGTACAAGTGCTCAGAATCCATGTATTTCTCTAGCTTAACCACAAGAAGATAAATCAAGAAACAGGCTAATTTTCGTATAAACTAGATCCTGCTTTGTAATGCTGTAAACGTGGAGTGCATGGAGCTCCAGATTTCTGATCGAAAACAGAACTGCCACAGCTAAGATCAAACCATCTCTCAGCGTGTTGGCGGCCCCAATGGCTGGGGCCCCTCCACAGGACCCAACCTCCAAGCACTGATCTCTGGGGCACGACAAAACACCCAGCAGGGATCTCCATCTCATTCAAAGCATTAACCATCCCTCCATCCCTCCCTCTCTTCTTTTCAAACACATATACACATACAATTACTGGTAATCTGCTTAGTCCGCTAGACCAGGGTGGGTTTGCTAACATTTGCGGCAAACAGTTCTTTTTGAAGAGAAGCGAAAAGAAGGAAAGGCGGTTGAGGTCTCCAGGTGTCCGGTAATAGTCCGTAGAATTGGTTATTATTTGCCTCAGCCGCACGCTAAGACTTAAATATTTCACACACTATATTTGTTCGGTGTCCAGAGAGGCCAAAATAAGAGGGAGAAAAGAGAAAACACAGAAAGCAAAACTATCACTGCCTTCAGGATTCATCAAAGAGCAGAATGATGTGAGAGACAAAGGAGAAATGAAATATAGCTTCTTTTTTTCTTTATAAAAGCTCATTCCACTTCTCATTTCAGTGGCTATGTTACAAGTCTTGATTCTGTCTCAATCCTATATATAAAAAGTTAGGGTTTTTTTATCTCCTTTCAGAAAGTGTTATATTGCTGGGTGGATTCCATACCTCTGGTATTGTACAGTAGTGTCCAGCTATATTCATACAACATCACGGTTTCCAACGTATGATATTATTCAAAAGTTTGGGGATGGTAATATGTTTTAATGTTTTTAAAAGCGCAAACTCGCAAAGCTGAATTGTATAGCAGCAGTTATTCTAGTCTTCAGTGTTCAATGATCCTTCAGAAATCATTCTAATATGCTGATTTGGTGCTCAAGAATCATTTCTTATTATTACCAATGAAAACTGTTGTGCTGGTTAATATTTTAATGGAAACTGTGATACCTTTTTTTTCAGGATTCCTGATGAATTTGTATTTGAAAGAAATATTTTGTAACAATATAAATGTACATATTTATGGTCACTTTTGATCAATTTAATGCATAATCAAGCTGAATAACAGTGTTCAAAACCAAAAACTGGTAACACTATTTTAAGTCCTTGTTACACGTTAATTGCATGCAAGTAACCTTAATCCAAAACCTAATCATACAGTAAGTACATGTAATTAATTAATATTACTCAGTACTTAAATGCATAATTACACTGTAACAAGGATGCCTTAAAATAAAGTGTAACCCAAACATTATACTGGACACAAACATTTTTAATGGTAGTGCATCACTTATATATTCCAACATGAACAATATATAGTTTACACGCCTGCTGGTAACCTACCAAATGACAACCAGTAACTACCAGATGAGCATTACACAGCACTGCAAAGTTTCCATTCTAAACATAACTTTACACTCTTAATTCATGGATGTAAGCAGTTACAGCCTAGCTTGTGTGCACACATCTGTAAGAAATATTTGGATACAAGAATGTGCTAACTGCACCAAAAAGTGCATATAGTTAAAATTCAAGGTTGCAAAAAAACAACAACAACAACCTTGTATTAGTTGTAAATGTTCAACTAGCCTGTGGTGGATGAACTTCCTGTGGTTGTATAGTCCCCTGCATATAACCTTTACCTTGTGGACTGTTGTTATGTACCTTTCTGGTATCCCTGCGTGCAATGTGGAAGTTACATCATTTAGCAGCTTTAGATTGTCATAGCACAGTTGTAAAATACGATAAAATTTTCTACAAGGTTAGCAAGTGATTTCATCACATTAGTCTCATAAGAGTGTCTACTATTCTAATAATATCTAAAAAGTCAGTGCTGTGTATTTGAACGTTTATCCTAAAAACAATGTTTACTTACAAAAACAAAATGACGTAATATAAGACGTAATATCTTGTTTTCTAAGATATTTTTCAAAATGAAGTTTATGATTAAAACAAGAACAAATAATCCGCCAATGAGCTCAGAAAAATCAACTTAATTACAAAAGAAAACATGTTTTCATTCCCCATTGACATATTTGCTCTTGTTTTAATCTGTCATTTTCTTTTGTTTCTCAGAAAACAAGACTTCATATCTTCATTTAGCATTTCGAGTAAACGCATCTTGATTTAAGGATGTTTAGATATTTGCATTGAAAGTCAAAAATATTGAGGAAGACAGCGTAGGTAACATTTAATGCCATGGCTTTTTGAATTTAAAACTTTCTGTACCTACTTAAGACATTTTAAACAATGATGGTGTTTTGCTTGCATTGGGCTTAGACGATAACTGCATGCCTCTATACAAATAAAGTAAATGACTATACTTTCGGTAATGTCTAATCAAGATTTTGTTCATAAATACATTTGTTGTTATTTGGTGTCAATGAAGGGTTAACTAAATCTAAATAAACAAATAACAACGTAATAACAAATTATAAGTCCAGTGCACCCTCTATCCACCCTGTTCCCAAAACAAGGCAGCGTCATTTTAGTTCAGAGGTTCTTTTGAAAGCTTAAGTGCTATCGCTCCACAATCTCCCCTAGATCTGAGCAAACATGGCCAAAGCGCTACTTACTTATGCAGTCATTTATCTTTTCATCACAGTCAGCTTACCAGCTCTTTAGTACCTTAACATCATCCTGCTCTCAGGGGCAGCCACACAGGGCGCAATCCTAACAAGGGCTAATGCCACCACACCAGACACAGAGAGAAGAAGAAAAAAGGTGCACAATAAGAGAAATGGAAGGAATAAATAAGAACGGCGAAAGGAGAAAGAGACAGTGGAAGCAAATGACCACGGACACACTCAGGCCCAACCCAGGTCCTAATGAATAAAAATGAAGATCTTGTCAAATGATGAAGTGACAGGTTAATTTGCAGCCGTAAGATACAATGTGAACAAGCAGAGGGAGAGAGAGAGTGTGCAAAGGGGGAAAAAACAGAGGGAGGGCGGGCAGGGAAAGAGAAAGGAAAAGACAGAGGTGCCACTGTACAAGAGAATACTGCCACCTATCTGTGGACCTCGGCACAGCAAACACACTCCCATGATAAGACAGGAAATCTTGCTTTAGATGCAAACATGCAGGGAAAACCAGAAAGAAGAAACAATAGATGGGGGGGGGAAGGCCCAACAAAAATCAGACAAGTGGAATTGATGATAAAAGCAGGAAGAAGATTAGATGCAGACAGTTTGAGCTGTAACAAAAAAAAAAAAAAACCCGGCAGGCTCACAAAGAGGCAGTGCTATCAAACGCTCGCGAGGTGCCTGGAGCTAACGTCTGCTCCTCTGCCAGCTCTCTGTGCCTAGAATGTGCTGACTGGCCCCTGGTACCCTTCGCTCTGACATTAAGATCTGCACACAGACGGGCTCAGATAACAGCCCACACACCTCCTGGGCCAGAATGCACAGCAGTTTTGATCAGAGAGATGGGCGAGCTGGAATTAGCTAGTTTCTTTTGTCCTTCCGGTGTCTGTGTATTAAATTTTCTCACTGGACATCAAAAGGTGACCCAACACCAAATTGGGTTGGCACCAATGTCCACATAGAAACACAAACCAAAACAAAAAGTTCATGAATATTACTATAACTATTATAACTGATTGGATACACAACCTTTGACATCAGCAAAAAAAAAAAAAATAGATACAGATCCAATATTATATATATATATATATATATATATATATATATATATATATATATATATATATATATACATACATACATATATACATATACACACACACTGTATATATATCAACAGGGGGAAAAATTATTTGATTCCCTGCTGATTTTGTACGTTTGCCCACTGACAAAGAAATGTTCAGTCTATAAATTTAATGGTAGGTTTATTAGAACAGTGAGAGACAGAATAACAAAAAAATCCAGAAAAACACATTTAAAAAAAAAGTTATAAATTGATTTACATTTTAATGTGTCAAATAAGTATTTGACCCCTTCGCAAAACATGACTTAGTACTTGGTGGCAAAACCCTTGTCGGCAATCACAGAGGTCAGGCGTTTCTTGTAGTTGGCCACCAGGTTTGCACAAATTTCAGGAGGGATTTTGTCCCACTCCTCTTTGTAGATCAGTTCCAAGTCATTAAGGTTTCGAGGCTGATGTTTGGCAACTCGAATCTTCAGCTCCCTCCACAGATTTTCTATGGGATTAAGGTCTGGAGTCTGGCTAAATCACTCCAGGACCTTAATGTGCTTCTTCTCGAGCCACTCTTTTGTTGCTTTGGCCATGTGTTTCCGGTCATTGTCATGCTGGAATACCCATCCACGACCCATTTTCAATGCCCTGGCCCTGACAGTACATGGCCCCGTCCATCGTCCCTTGATGCGGTGCAGTTGTCCTGTCCCCTTAGCAGAAAAACACCCCCAAAGCATAATGTTTCCACCTCCATGTTTGACGGTGGGGATGGGGTTCTTCGGGTCATAGGCAGCATTCCTCCTCCTCCTCCAAACACGGCGAGTTGAGTTGATGCCAAAGAGCTGGATTTTGGTCTCATCTGACCACAACACTTTCACGCAGTTCTCCTCTGAATCATTAGCAAACTTCAGACGGGCCTGTACATGTGCTTGCTTGAGCAGGGGGACCTTGCGGGTGCTGCAGGATTTCAGTCCTTCACGGCGTAGTGTGCTATCAATTGTTTTCTTGGTCCCAGCTGCATTGAGATCATTAACAAGATCCTTCCATGTAGTTCTGGGCTGATTCCTCACCATTCTCATGATCACTGAAACTCCACAAGGTGAGATCTTGCATGGAGCCCCAGACCGAGGGAGACTGATAGTTATTTTGTGTTTCTTCCATTTGCGAATAATCACACCAACTGTTGTCACCTTCTCACCAAGCTGCTTGGCGACGGTCTTGTAGCACCTTCCAGCCTTGTGTAGGTCTACAATCTTGTCCCTGACATCCTTGGACATCTCTTTGGTCTTGGCCATGGTGGAGAGTTTGGAATCTGATTGATTGATTGCTTCTGTGGACCCTTTAAGAGAGTGCTCCTAATCTCAGCTCCTTACCTGTATAAAAGACACCTGGGAGCCAGAAATCTTGCTGACTGATAGGGGAACAAATACTTATTTCACTCATTAAAATGCAAATCAATTTATAACTTTTTTAAATGCAGTTTTTTTTCTGGATTTTTTTTTGTTGTTATTCTGTCTCTCACTGTTCAAATAAACCTACCATTAAAATTATAGACTGGTCATTTATTTTCTTGGGCACATTTTTATATCACATACTAAAGTATGTAGTACTTGACATATACACTACCATTCAAAAGTAATAAATTAATACTTGTATTCAGTGAGAATGCATTAAATTGATCAAAAGTGAAGGTAAAGAATATTTTAAAATACTTGAATTATTAATTCTATTTCTATTAATAAATGTGATTGTTTTGAATTTTATATTAATCAAAGAATGAAAAAATATCATGGTTTCCATAAGAAATATGAAGTAGCACAACCGTTTTCAAGACTGATAATAATAAGATATGTTGAGCATCAAAATACAGCAATATTCAGCTTTGCCATCACAGATGCAAATGACATTTAAAGTAGAAAAATAGAATTTTAAATTGTAATAATAACTGAAAATTGAGGATTTTATGGATTTGTATCAAATAAATAAGCATAAAACACTTTCACGGACATTAAAAAATCTGATCCAAACTTCTGAATGGTAATTTGTTCTGTTAATAGTAAATAATTGACAGGATGTCACTCTCAAACATCCCGTTACTGTGGAATTTGAGACAATATTTGTCCTTATATTTTCGGGGTTGATTGAGTAGACCTCAAATAACACTAGAAACAACTAAAAAGGTAAAGAGTCCACTGTCCAGTATAGAAGTACTGCACTCATGGATGTGAAAAACATCTTGTGTGCCTACATATCTAAACACACAGCAAAGTGTATAAATAACACACATGCAAAATACTTGCTATAAACCCAGAGATGGAAATCATAACCTAACTTTAAATAAGTCAACTAATTTAAGCTAGCCCCTTTCATCTGACAATAGCACAGTAGCTCCTAACTTATTCAAAAGTGCCTTGATGTTTTTGGACCGCGTCATTAACTTTATTTAAAGAACAGATGAGTTTAGACCAAAGCAAACAGATGCTTTTATATTCTAATCAGGGCTCAGAAAACATCCGCCCAAACACCATCTCACAGTTACAGATATAAAACATGAAGGTAAACTCTAGGAACAGAAATGAATCATATTTCAAATCAACTGGGGAGGAAGTGCTTTAAAATAGTGCTTCCCTCTTTTTCTTCTTATACCCTCCCCAAAATCAATAAGGCTTCATCAAAACTAAATGTGATACTTTTAATCTTATATCATACCAGATATCATTTGAAGTTAAAATTATTAAAGTCACTTCAATGGCAAATGCTTTATAGATTTCATAACTGAAAAATGTAAAATACAAATCTTTCCGCAGACCTCTACTTGGTAATTGCTTTAGAAACACAATAAGTAGTATTTTTACCACCTTTTCTGCAGATTTTTATTAAACCAAAATAAGTACACCTATGTGTAAAATTTTGCAGGTGTCATCTGGGCCTGCCAATAACTGATTGGTATAAGCATGTAGATGTGACACTTGATGGATGGCATTTGAAAACAAAAGCACTAACAGGAATGCCAAGGCAGTGGGGTTCATTGCTGGGAGACCACAGGGGCTTTATGGAGGCTTTATGATTAAGCTGGCTGACAACACACAGAGAAAGGACGCTCTTTTAGCTAGCATCCGCACTGAGATACCAGAGCAAACAGGTCTTAATCACCCCACAAGCCCTGAATTTAAACACCACATACACAGCAAGCAGCTTCCTAAACCTGCCACTGCAATTTTCATCTGAATCCAACCCAACAACTGAAACCATCTAACATGCACAGGACACCACACACCCTCGTGTCTATGATAAAGCTTCAAGATTTTGCTTTGAGACTTACAAAAGTGCTCTAGTACTCTAGTATACCATCACTGTAAAAAAAAGTATTAAAAATAAAAAAATTATAATTTCTTTAAAATATTTTTAGGTTCTCACAATTTGTCCTAAAACTTGAAGAACGGTGACAATCAACAACAGTAAAAAAAAAAGAAAAAAAAAAAAAGGAAAAAAGATGTGAGCTCTTAACATCAATACACAACTAATTTACTGTATATTTCTTAGTATTCGTTAGATCCTTTAAACTGGGAAACATTCTTTTTTTACAGTGATAGTACTAAATCGGGGGCAGTCGTGGCCTAATGGTTAGAGAGTCGGACTTGTAATCCAAAGATTGCGGGTTCGAGTCTCCGACCAGCAGGGATTGTAGGTGGGGGGAGTGAATGTCCAGCACTCTCTCCACCCTCAATACCACGACTGAGGTGCCCTTGAGCAAGGCACCGAACCCCCAACTGCTCCCCGGGCGCTGCAGCATAAAATGGCTGCCCACTGCTCCGGGTGTATGTTCACGGTGTGTGTGTGTGTTCACTGCTGTGTGTGTGCACGTTGGATGGGTTAAATGCAGAGCACGAATTCCGAGTATGGGTCACCATACTTGGCTGAATGTCACTTCACTTCACAAATACTGTAATTATCATATTCATAAATCATGTTACATGGAAAATTTTCTGTACGTCCAATAAAAAAAGAAGGCCAAGAATGCAATCATTCTGGCATGTTTGACTTTATTCTGAGAAGAAAAAGCTCACAGGGTAGATGAGCCTGGACAGTGTTCACTGATATAACAGTTCTCTTGCATCACAGGCCAAATCTGCTGAAGTCAGGAAAACAAAACTTTGGCTTTCTTCTCATTCATCCTCAAGAGCTCATGTTTCTTTCATCTAGAGCAGATGAAAGCACTAGTCATCGTTATGTGGGCATCTTAATGTGCTGTCTTAGGCCTAAAGGGGCCAATGACTGAAATCACTGAACTCACCACATCTAAACGCGTCACCTGTTTCAATCAGGAGAGAGAAAGAAAGACACTGCAGAGTCACTGGTGAGATACTGGTGAGTGCTACAGATGCAAACATAATGAAAGCATTAACTAAAGGTGAGGTGGGAAATCAATACAGTATATTGCTGTGATATTCCTTCACAACACCTAATCAATAAACTAATTACAATTATCATCATTATTATTTCAATGGTACAGCAAATGCTTCGATATTTACAAAAAGAAGCCAATGCCACTACAGTTTATTCATAGAGAGCAGAGAAGTTTTTCTCCTGCTGGCAGAAATTAGCATAGCATATCCGCAAAGATCTAAAATACCCTATTTGCATTCAAAGTCTGCCTTTGTGTTTTTAAAGCTTATTGCTTCAAAGAGCTTAGTGGGAAAAATGTGATGCAATTTGTAATAAATGTGGTATTTAATATTTATTATTTAATATATTATATTTATAATAATATAATTAGTACTGTCAGACGATTAATCGCGATTAATCACATCCAATATAAAAGTTTTTGTTTACATATATATATATACATATATATATATATATATATATATATATATATATATATATATATATATATATATATATATATATATATATATATATATATATATATATATATATATATATATATATATATATATATATATATATATTAATTAATATAATGCATCTTGTGATAATAAACTACAACATGTCACAACAATTAATTAAAAACAACAACAATATCTATCATAATAGTGAAAGTACCATGATGAAACTGTATTTTGGGAGACCTAGCAAATCCCACTCCTAATCTTTATGCATGCACATAATAAACACAGCGAGCTGTGCAGTATGTAGGTTATTGCGGGCAGTCTGCAGCACTCTCTGCATTACAAATGCAATGCAAGGCTGTACACAGAGCACACTAATTCTACTTTAACTAACGAGAAACATGTTGAAATATATTAATATATTGCATTACATTAATAATATATATATATATATATATATATATATATATATATATAAAAAAGAGAGAGCAAGAGAGAAGAGAACTACAAGTTCACAGAAAGACAAAAAGCGAATACATGAGCAAAATCTAAAGATTAAAATACAGCGGCAGTCTACGTTCTCCCTCACTCTATCCCTCTCTCGTTCTTTTCTGGGCATTTTAATTGATGGAGCATTACCGGGGCTTGTGCTTTGATCTCAGGCTGTGGAGAGAAAGGGGTTGCATGTGGTTCATGGTGGTCTCCCATCATACCTTCGGATGATCACAGACTGCTCACCATCGGTTGCCTTCCTGGGACCACATCAGCTGTTTTCCTACAGCCAGCTGATGACTTTATTAGGCTCAGACAATCACTCGCAAATACCCTGGTGCGCTGCTCCACGAACAGACACACAAAAACGTACAGCCACTACATGCAAAGCCAAAAGCCCAAATGTGCTGTTTTCAATGGGTGAAGAAAGAAAATGTTTCATGGACCGTGGGATTTTAAAAGCGCACACTTGTTGCCCTTATTTTTAAAAAACTACTTTCTTTTTCGTCCTTCAATGGTTTTGTCAATCCCACGGTGCAGGCAAATATTTCCCAGCCGCTAGTCTTGAAAGCTCAATAAAGTGCTTGTGGAGGATGAGACATTTCATGTTATACTGAATTTAGGGCTCTGTTTTTCTGTGGGTCGGCTGCAGGAGTCAATCAGGCATCGATTTCTGCAGTGTATAGCTTTATTGTCAAAGGATTAATTGATGAATTTTTCATTTGATGAGTCAGGTACAATGGACGCTCGCAGCCGTGGAGAGCCGAATCCTAATTTCACACTTCCAGTCCTTCAGGGTTACTTTTTCTTTTCACCCATTCTCAAGCTTTAACATAATCTATTTGTTTTAGCACCTGCTGTAAAAGAATCCCAGAATCCCATATATACACATACACACACGCTAAAGATCACAAAACAAACACGCTCAGACAAACCGCCTGTGCCTCTCGTTTGCCAAATGAAGATGTTAAATGAGTATGCGCATGCGTCGTGTTCTGCAACACTTTCCAGCCCAAACAAAAGCGACTGTACCACTGTTCAGAGCGCACGGCTTTAATTCCCCTGGATCAAAATGTTAATTAAATCTTAAGGACGGGGTTTAAGAGATTCAGAGACAAGTGAAAAAAAATGTGATACATGAAAGCATGTCAGATAGATAGTAAGAAAAGTGAGTGGAATTCTATTAGAGTATATACAAGTGGTTAATGCACTGTGTGAACAATAACTGCATGATAAATGGCAACAACTGTTGTCAGGGGTCGAGTGACATTCATTAATTCAGTCACCCAATAAATAAATGGTAACACTTTAGTATAGGGACCATATTCTACATTCCTAATATTACCCAATACCTAAAATTAACAACTACCTTACAAACTATTAATAAGAAGCAAATTAGCAGTTTGAGACAAAAGTCATAGTTAATAGTTTGCTAAAAGTGAGAATTGGACCTTAAAATTAAGTGTGACCAAATAATATAATGGATAAAATATAAAATACATAAAATAATATGAATAAATGAATACACACACACAGAAATGGCATTACTGGAAAATGTAATGAGTGTTATAAAAATATCTCAAGACTATAGGAATTGTATGTATACCGAATGGAAGATTAAAAATGACTGGGTACGTCAATGTTAATTTACAATCTACAGTGGCCTTTTCTTTCTTGTGACATATTCAATAAAACAAGCGGGCTATGACAGTCCAGCTTCAGGCTCTGGTGTGGGACTGCAATGAGTTAACTTGAGTAAACAAATTCCTTGAGTCCTCTCAGTCATACTCTTGCCATTTTTCGTTTGGCTAAAACAACAAAACCAGCTGTGGCTGCATGGCTGGTAGAAAAAATGTCTCTCGGAGGAGTTAAAAAAAAAAAAAAGAGAGAGAGAGAGAGAGAGAGAAAGAAATATATAGGCTCGCACATTGAATTCAGGCTAGTTTGCCAAGCTCCTGTCAGATGGGCTTCCAGCAAACCGCAATAACACAGCTTAGAAAAACTCCAATTGACTGTGGGGCCACCTGGATTGTGCGAATACACTTATTTGACAAGACACACAAAAATACAGAGACAAAGGAAGGGAATGTTGTAATGAATTTGAGAGTGCCGCAGAGTAAGGGGAAAAGGGAAAGCGAGCAGCAATAGAACGGTAGCTAAAACAAACCCAGCGTGATGGCAGGCAGGAAGCTGAGGACTAGCAGAGATT
This sequence comes from Barbus barbus, assembly GCF_936440315.1. Lineage (NCBI taxonomy): Eukaryota > Metazoa > Chordata > Actinopteri > Cypriniformes > Cyprinidae > Barbus > Barbus barbus. The sequence goes on along the minus strand of NC_136734.1, from coordinate 20,439,462 downwards.
GGCCCGCTTGTCAGTACAGTAGAGCAAATCGACAGAACACACTGAAGGAATTGGACTGAGGGAGGCACTTAAGAGCGAGCCCCACATCTCTCCATGTCAGGTTATCCCAGGGATCTCCTACATTGATGGACAACAAATGCCTTTAGCAGAGACAGCCTCAGTGAGCTCCCCTACTGTTCTTGAAGGAACTTTGTGACTGATAGGTAGACCAGGGCACCCATATCTGCAAGTGTCAAAAGTGAGGGCGAGTAAGGAAACAGAAGAAGCCAGATGATCAAGTCTGAGAAGACCTGATGGAAGGTGCCATGCACTCTTAATGGCCAGAAGGTGTCAAGTTTTGCTGTCGAACTGAAGACCCCAGCGAGAGGGATGGTTGCCAAACCGAGACGCTGATTACCAGCAGGTCAAAAACTTGAGTGAATTGTGGCAGGGGAAGGGAAAAAAAGTTACCAGAAAGTTCTGGCTTAAAATAACAGAACGCTGACTTTAATTATTTGACGAGAACTGCAAACATTTTTAATGGGATACCAATTGTAGCATAGCAAGTGTCTTGAAGTTAGAAATAAGGAAAGAAATAGTTACTGTCGGTTACAAAATATCACATTCCTGCCGTTCCATACCAAGGGGAGTAACTTTGGAAAAGGGCTGAAGTTAATCATCTCCCAAGGACAGACTATGATCCCTGTCAGATCATTCCCCGTGTGCTGTGACCCTCACCCCATCTCCGTACACTCAATACATACCTTGAAGCACAAGAGCGCTCACACAAACACACAGTACTCTAGAACATCTAGCTTGCCCTTCACAACCAACTCTAATTTCCTCAGCTCCAAATGTACCATCCCCATGCCTGTAAGGTAAACGACTCTCCCAATTAAAGCTGGTTAATGTAAGTGCCCATCATGCCACTGGCTGCAATGGCAGACTTCATTTGTGAAATCCAAGATTTTTTTAACCTTAAGCCTGGAGCAATGGACAGCCAAATGGAACAGCACTTACCCCCCCCCCCAACCCCAACCACTGACAAAGTTATGTGCACATGGGGAAAAAAAATTGATGACTTTTCTTGTTTAAAAAGGAGGAGGAAAAGACTAACAATAGATGCAACAGGATTAATTGATGACAATCATATCATAAGTCTTACACATTCGACATAAAATGAGAGCATTTTTAATTCAAGTCTGTGACTCAAAGGACCCTGACACAAGCTGTCAGGCACAACATCTCCACAAGCTTTGAACCACTTTCTTTTTCTCGTTCTCTTGTCTTTCTGAAAGAACAGAAGACATGACTTTGAGATCAACAGCACAGTAGGACTGCACTAACATCTTCCGGAATTTTCTCCGTCACAATGTACCCCTTAAATGGGAAGCTTCCATGAAAATACGAAGAGTTTAAGAGTTGAGTTGTGCACCATTCATAATTAACCATTCATAATTAAATACAGGAATACCTTCGAAATTACAATTACATTTATGAATTTAAAACAATAAGAACTAGAATTAAAATTTGAACTAGCATTGAAGGAAATTCATAAAATTAACGTTTGTAAAGACACAAACTTTTTTTTTTTTTTTTTTTAAAGGGCATTCTAGACAGACTTATGGACCAAGGCAGAAGAACACTTATCCATTAGTCACGAATTTCAGTTCAGTAATTTCTATTTTGTCATTCTAAATTCAAATTCCAGTTCAACATCCTGTGAAATGTGGACAATTCAAATTCACACTAATTAACAGCAGGCAAATTTTTTAATTCTTAATCTAATGGCCCCTCATGTTTAATAAGGGGAGAGGCTAAATGTTTTGGATAGCTGGGAATCTTTATCATACAAAACATAATTGAATAATGCATTGTTGTTCGGTTCATTCATAGATAAGTTTGTGCTATGACTAAAATTATGTTCAAATTTCAAATAATTATTTAAGGTGAAGAGGTATTTCAATTAAAAACCATCCGTCATAAGAGCTGGTAAAGTACAAGATCAGAGAGCAAATTTCTGGGAGAGAAAAGAGGGTGAAAGAAAAAAGAAAAAAAACATCACCCAACAAGTGGAGGTGATAAAGTAGAATTCTATTCCAAAAGGTAATAGACAGTGCTGGAGCATGACCCAGAAAGCCAATTCACGCACATCGAGTGATGAAGTCACATGGTCTCAATCATTTTCCGCAGTGAATAAAGTGCTGTGCTATGTAAATCTTTCAGCCTATGCAGCCAGAAACTAATTAAGCCATTTGAAATAACATTGCAGGTATGTGTGTGCAATCTAGCCGAGCACCGCTGATGAGCTCTTCTAGGCCTGAGGCCAACTTAAAAAATGTAAAAGAAAAGAAGCTGCCAAACTCTAGCTGAAAACAGAAGCCTAAAGAGACTTGGTAACCTTCTTCAACAACAGTGAAATGTTATGCATTCCCTCTGAACACAAGATAAGAGATGTAAGGTGTGTGTGAGGAAAATGATGGTGCAACTGGATAAAGGTTTACAAACTACAGTGGAAAACAAGTTGCCCATTACAGCCGAAACCAAGAAGCATAAAAGCTTGATAAAACATTGCAAGGCAGACAGACAAACCTTAAAGAAAACCCACCAAAGCTCAGGGCGTTTCTGTTGATTGTATGGGGGATGAATGCATGTTTCAGCGTTTAGGGAGAACGATGCTTATTTTCCCATCTTCCAGAACCACAAAGCCATACAGAGCAGCACTGCAGGGGCTTCATACTGCTTGCTGCTATCTTGGGAATTACAATGAACTATTTGCAACCGAGGGTTGAAGAGCAAAGAGCCATCTTTCCCCGGACCGGTTGTGTCTTCTGCTCAGAGAAGCCTTGCTTGCCGATTGTTTTTTTTTGTTCATACACAATTGTTCCCACGGTAGCCTCTAGCTACGTTTCTGCACTGCAGAAAAGACTGATATTGTGGTAACCCAAAGGTGTCCACAAATGGATGCTTGGAAATCAATCTGGCGAGAGTCATGACCACTAGCAGAATAACAAGAAGAAAATAGGCGCAAGCTGAGTGCAAGGTAAAAGCTAGTTGACAGAATTAAACAAGCCCTGTTGTCTTTAAGTGGACTTCAGATGTTAACCAACCAATCTATGTTTGACTTCACAGTCTTTCGCAAGAGCACATCTCAAGAACACAAAATAACATGATACAAAATCCATCCCCTCTGCATCAGGGTCTCAATCCATCCAGGACACATCATTTTGTGACAATGACAACTGACAACAGTAATGTACATGATCTATTACATAAAAGATGAAACAGTCATGCTAACTCAATGGACTCTATAAGTTTCTCCAGAAAACTGGTATCTGGAGTAAGCCTTCCAACTCTAAAAGATAAACATGGTGCCCACAGTCCACCACGTTCCTGCATGTCCTGGAAGTGGGTCAGCTCTGGAGACTCAAGCAATGCACTGCTCCCCTTTCTGTTAGAGATGACTGAGTCTCTGGCACCGTCGCACTCACAGGAGGAGGTTGAGGGCTTGACTGAGAGCGATTGGACCTTTCTAGGTCAGATCCCGTGACATTGCTCAGCTGGCAAAAAAACAGAAAAGAGGAAAAAATAAACCAGTGGTGCCAGGGGAATGGAGCTACCTGCGGCACACTGTGCCTCTTCATGACACCATGGGGCAACATACCTCAGCATCTGAAATTATAGTTGTGCTCTGCTTTTTATTTGTGTTCTGTTAATTTTTTTAATTTTCTCTTTTTTGCATTCTCTCTCCTGTAGAGGGAGATCAGTCTGTGGACTTCAAAGAGCGAGATGTGCCATCACAGAGGATGGAAGCAGGGGAAAAGAGAGAAAGACAGAGAGAGAAAGAGAGGGAGGGAAAAAGAGTGAAAGAGGTTGGAACTGGGTCACAGGCACTGTAGTTGACTCATATTGGCCAGACTATGAGATAGATCTTTCTCTTGTTCTATATCACTAAAACTAAGTGCGTGGCACGGAAACATGGGCAGCCACTTCTAGCCTAGTGCATCGACGTACATCAATCTGTCAGTAAACTTAATTGTTACAACCAAGTACATTTGCTGTTGGGAAACATATATGGCCTGGCACCATGGACCTCTTCTTACTTTCAGTAGTAGCCAGCTGTTTTAACTCAGTCCACTGCATGTAAGGATAACATACCTTTGCTCAAAGGACACAATGTGGATAAGGAAGTGCAGGGCATGATGCAAATGGTAATCCACCGAGCCGCTTTGACCCACTTCAGAAAAACATTTCACACATTTTTAGAGATTACATTGAATGCATAACCTTCCCGAATGCATTTTTGGATCTTATCCTTCCATGTTTACACAGAGAGCAAAGCAAGTTGCATGGCTAAATACAGCATGAAAAAGCAGAATAAAAATGTAAGATACTATGTCTAGTGAGATGAGGGCAGTTGTAATTCATTGTACTGAGAAGTGTTGCAAAGTCCTGTGAGAAAACCGCAAGGTCATACACAGGATCAGTAAACAAAATCACTTTAAAAAGCGATGTAAATTCATGCAATATGAGAAAAAAGAAAACCAAAAATAAGGGTTGGGGCACGGAAAACCATCCTCTTGACTCTGGAAGCTGGTAAAGCTTAAAAAACAAACACAAAAGAACAAAATGGAATTTGGGCTCCAAGGGTGTGAAGGGAGAGCAAGGTCAGCAAGCAGAAAAAGCTGCAGGGGCAATTTGTCTGTACACGTTGTAGAACATGACTTTGTAACTACTCAGCTTCACTGTAAACACAAGTCGGTTAAAAGGGAGACTGGACGAGGGGTTTCAAACTTGAATAACTGCCAGTGAAGGACAAACAAAGCGTAGGATCACTTCTCTGGCCCTCCACACACACAGGACACCGAGGGACACTGAATGTTTATCAGACTTGTAAGTTATCACCAGTTCTGTGCTGGAACAGCTCAATAACATCAAAAGCAAGGCCATAGACGCTATCACGGCCACTCGTCCTCCACTACAATGACCCTCGATAAAGATGCATAGCCGGCGCTGGTCCTCTCAGCCCCCTGCCACCCAACACAAGCACACACACACAGACACGCAGCTACACGCATGCATACTGATAACAGACTCCAGTCGTGGTGGCATAGGGGGGTTGGAAGTTACATCTCTCCTTCTTCCTGTGCTTTTGAGAGAGACAGAGTTGTTGCACTTCAAGGACCACCGGTGCAGCTTTCCCGCGACAGCAAAACAGTGCGATAGCATCTTCTCAGCCTCAGGAAGCTCTTCTCCCCTTCACTGGCTCAGCTGATGACATGCCTGTGTTGATTTCCAAATGTGGGATTGAGGGGTTGCCGTTCCGATGACTGACTACCTCGGGAGGAAGAGGGTGACAGCACATGACAGCGTACGGTGCGACTCATAACCAAAAATCTTGACATAAGCGCAAACAAGTCAGCAGAGCTCACCAGAGTCCTGAGAGGGATAAGGGATACACTGTCAGCATATGCATGGGTAATGACACATAGCACTATGATGATGACATGGACGACTACAGACTCTGGTGCTGTTGTCAGGTTTAAATAACAGTGGAGGATAAGATAGAGCTACGTGAGCTTATAGGAAACACAGGGTATGTCAACACAAAGAAAAGAATGATAACATGTTTATGTGCGCATTGTGCGTTCCTACTCGAAGCAGACCTGATGACCCAGGGGTGGCAGCAGATGAGACAAAAGTGACATGAGTTGAGCGATAGAAAACATCAGTGCTTCCCATTAGAGACTCCGTCCAACTTAAAGGTAGAGTTCAGCCAAAAATGATGACAATTCTGTCATCATATTCACCTCAATTTGCAACCCGGAAGTACAATTATTTGTGTTGCAAACCAGTGTTTATGTTTAGAATGATAAATTAAAATAATATGATAGCAAAGACCAGTTTGCAAGAAAAAGTGTTTTGTAAAAACAACAACAAGCGAATGACACCGGAAGCCTTGCACATTCAACACAAATGGCTGAACACAATTTTATTGTCCCGTCCGAATAGGGTTTTAGTTAATAAAGGTGTTTAACTAAAATAATAACATTGCCCTCACTATGTCAGGTTTGAAATAAGATATACAGTGGGACAAATCAGTATTTGATACACTGTCAATTTTTCAAGTTTTCCCACTTACAAAGAATGGAGAGATCTGTAATTTTCATCGTAGGTACACCTCAACTGTAAGAGACAGAATATTTTTAAAAATCTAGAAAATCACATTGTATGATTTTTGAATAATTAATTTCCATTTTATTGCATGAAATAAGTATTTGATACAATAGAAAAATAGAACTTAATATTTGGTACAGAAACCTTTGTTTACAATTACAGAGGTTTCAGACGTGTCCTGTAGTTCTTGACCAGGTTTGCACACACTGCAGAAGGGATTTTGGCCCACTCCTGCATACAGGTCTTCTCCAGATCTTTCAGGTTTTGGGGCTGTCGCTGGGCAACACGGAGTTTCAGCTCCCTCCATAAATTTTCTATTGAGTTCAGGTCTGGAGACTGGCTAGGTCACTCCAGGACCTTGAAATGCTTCTTACGGAGCCACTCCTTAGTTGCCCTTGCTGTGTGTTTGGGGTAATTGTCATGCTGGAAGACCCAGCCACGACCCATCTTCAATGCTCTTACTGAGGGAAGGAGGTTGTTGCCCAAAATCTTGCGATACATGGCCCCCATCCATCCTTCCCTCAATACGATGCAGTCGTCCTGTCCCCTTTGCAGAAAAGCACCCCCAAAGCATGATGTTTCCACCCCCATGCTTCACGGTTGGGATGGTGTTCTTGGGATTGTACTCAACCTTCTTCCTCCAAACACGGCGAGTGGAGTTTATACCAAAAAGTTCTATTTTGGTCTCATCTGACCACATGACCTTCTCCCATGTCTCCTCTGGATCATCCAGATGGTCTTTGACAAACTTCAGACGGGCCTGGACATGTGCTGGCTTGAGCAGGGGGACCTTGCGCACGCTGCAGGATTTTAATCCATGACGGTGTAGTGTGTTACTAATGGTAACCGTTGAGACAGCTCTCTTCAGGTCATTGACCAGGTCCTCCCGTGTAGTTCTAAGCTGATCCCTCACCTTTCTCAGGATCATTGATACTCCACGAGGCGAGATCTTGCATGGAGCCCCAGTCCGAGGGAGATTGCCAGTCATCTTGAATTTCTTCCATTTTCGAATAATTGCGCCAACAGTTGTTGCCTTCTCACCAAGCTGTTTGCCTATTGTCCTGTAGCCCATCCCAGCCTTGTGCAGGTCTACAATTTTGTCCCTAGTGTCCTTAGACAGCTCTTTGGTCTTGCCCATAGTGGAGAGGTTGGAGTCTGATTGATTGAGTGTGTGAACAGGTGTCTTTTATACAGGTAACGAGTTCAAACAGGTGCAATTAATACAGGTAATGGAGTGGAGGATAGGAGGGCTTCTTAAAGACAAACTAACAGGTCTGTGAGAGCCAGAATTCTTGCTTGTTGGTAGGTGATCAAATACTAATTTCATGCAATAAAATGGAAATTAATTATTCAAAAATCATACAATGTGATTTTCTGGATTTTTTAAAAATATTCTGGTCTCTCACAGTTGAGGTGTGCCTACGATGAAAATGACAGATCTCTTCATTCTTTGTAAGTGGGAAAACTTGAAAAATCGGCAGTGTATCAAATACTTATTTGGCCCACTGTATGTGTACGTTTGATAGAAAAAAAGGTGTTGACTTTGCGCTTTTAAAAATGAAAAAAAAAATAAGAATGTACCAGCTGTAAAAGACAATCGGTCTCAGCCTACCACTAATGTCACACATGATGGAATCACACATGATGGATATTGATACCTATACATTATGATGTTGACTTAAAAGAAAGGAAGCCCATTGCCTTACGAAAATTATTTAAATAAGCTTGTTTTTAAATAGAAAAATATAGCTATACTGAATTGTATTTTACAATGAGGCTTAATTTTTGTTTCTACACTATTTTTATTAGGTCAACATGTTCACATTTCGTGCAGGAATAAACAATACCACTCATTTACTGTACCTTTATTTTGAGACCTACAAAATGGTTAGTTTATCATTGCCTACCAATAGACAACATGCAAACTAATAAGCACGCATATAAAAGCACAGCCCCAAAAAATAGGCTACAGCTCTCTAAATACAGCAACTAACATATTTCAAGCATTCTCAGACATCTCATAACTTCTTCAGCATACACCTTTGCAAACTTCTCACCAACTCTTTGCCAGTCACACATAAAAACACACACCCACGACCACCGTCACCACTAACTCCTGTTCATACACACACAAACTTTTGAGCAAACACTCATAAGCTCTCTCTCTCTTTCTCTCTCTCTCTCACACACACACACACACAAACAGGCGAAGGGGGAGCTTGAGGCAGTGAGGCACCTGGCAGTGGGAGGTGATTGAAAAGGCACTAGAAAGGTGTCAGTGCATCACTATAATTAGCCCTGTTGATCCTGCAGAAATCCAGGCCCAGGGTGCTGTTGCTGACACACACACACACATACATATACACACACACAGTTTTTCACTCTGCCCAGGGAGTGTGTGTGTGTGTGTATATGTGTGTGTGTGTGTGTGTGTGTGTGTGTATACAGTTGACAGTAGGTGGCTTTAGGACTGGTACTGGTGGAAATGTGTCTACACAGACACACACACACATTTGAACGGAGCACTTTTACTCCCCTGGGGATCTGCTTATCAGCCGAAGTCTCTTAAGAGTATGTGCACTGACACTTGGCCTGATGTTAGTCTAAATCCAGTTCCTGAGATATACTGCAAAGGAGTGTCTCTCAAAGATAATTTTTTCATTAAGAATAATTTAATACTGTGAAATTTACTGGGCATGTTTAGGTGTTAGGTGAGGTTGTATTATGTGTACTACATTTTTTTTCTATTAGGGATGTTCAAAAGCTACATATTTTTAAAATTGAATAGTCGGTGGACCGTCTGAACGACTAGCCAGATTTAAGGAATCCCTGTTTAATTATACACTGGTTTAAGTTTATGTCCACAAAATACTGACTGAACCATATCTTTGCAATATGTGGATGCTAAGCAACATTACTTCAGTTGGGTGAATAACAGTCTTGTTTTGTCATAAAAAAATAAAATAAAATGTTTGGAGCACACAGTTTTAATGTGTCAGATTACTTGTTTCCGATGTAGACATTGTGTACCCTGTTATACTATTAGACTATTAGCTCAAAATTAATCTCCTTTAAACCACTTAAGCTTAAAATATTGCATTTTAAATAGGGCTGCCCTCGACTAAAGATTTTTCTGGTCGACTAGTAATTGTTCATTTGAAGCATTAGTCGACTAATCGCATGTTTATTAATAAAACATTTAAATCATAATAACGCACCTTTAACTGTCTACATAGCCTAATAAGTGGTCAAGCGCACATAAATATGTCATAAAAAAACAGTAAGGAGGCTGCATTAACATTTTAATAACTTATTGATAAACTAGTGCTTTTTTGTTTTCGCTATAGGAGATGAAGTCAGCGACACTGACTCGTCATCTATGCAGCAGTGGATGCGCCTGTGTGCATGTTTCATACAGATTTCATAATCTGAGAATATCTGTTTTCCATTTGAATTGGTTCATTTGAAAGTAGACATTTCACTCTTTATAGATGTATTTTTAATGTCTATAAGGCAAAGATATACACAGAGTATACTCAAGTTCACAGAGATGAAAAGCCTTTCATTATTTTACAAAAGCACAACGTTTTGTTGTCATTGTGAGTATGCAAAAATAAACGTAGAGTCTTTACAGATTCAAAAGATTTATTACTTTAAATTTATTTATTAAGATTTATTATCTTTGTGACCAAAAATGACGGAGTATTTTAAGAGCAAGTGACCGCACCGGCGCCTCCATCTGTCCTGCAGCGAGTGCGCTACTATTCAGCTTCACTCCGTACAGACACAATAGCGCACATTATTCTAGATTAATATTACATTGAGCAGCCATGTAAAGTTGCTACTACTAACATATTTCAGATTATGAGCCATATTTGAGGTCGATGAATGATAGGCGAGCGTTTGGATGTCCTGCCGATATACTGTATTACCACATAGACCAGCCGTTAACGATCTGTCTGTCATGAACTGCGTGACTTAGCCACTTCGTGTGGATTTTTTTTTTTTTCTGCGACTAAGCGACAATTAAAATTGTGGTCGATCAAGACTCTTCTGGACATCTAATGGTTAAATGTTGCTGCACATTACTTTTTTGACCCCATTACGTAAATTAGGGCGTTTTCTAGCTTTACTAGATGTACATTTAAAGTCTATACTATTATCCTAACTGAGATCCTAATTTTTGTAGCAAATAAATTACTGCTTTGATTACAAATCTCTGACATCTAATATATATTTAAGGAACCACCCTCTAGTTTCAATGAATTAAGCTATATTTTGTTAATAGATGGTAGTGTAGCTGACTACATTTACAAAAAAAAAAAAAGTAGAAATGGCAGATTAACTATTTCAAATTTCGGGTAATTTGTAGTCTGGAAAGGTACAGTTTCAAAGTAGCTTCCTCAAAACTATAATTTGCACAAAAGCTAAATAAATACCCACATAAACACCCTAAAATCTTTATACTATGGACTAAATATGAGAAATAGAGTGGCCATCAATTCACAAGTACTTCCTGCCCATCCGAAATTCACCAATGACCTTATGCTGGCATGAGAGTAAAGAAAAAGTATGAGCAGCTGCTTGAGAAGTGACACATTGAGACCAGCCATGTGTCTGTCCACAGTAATCTCAACTCTTTAACCCTGGGGAGTGCCAGGAAGACACTGCTAAGAGATCCGTCCAGAAGTGCCAGTGACTGTCATGTGAACGTGACTCGCCCTGTTCAAGTGGGACTACCCAAGTCAGATTTCCAATGCTGAGACCTCAAAGCTCTGGGACTCCTCCAAAAGTCAATTAGACACTTTCAGTCAGGTTTAATATCACTTTTTTTGACTGTCCATGGCCTTCAAATACACAGACACGTCCACCAAGGGACTGATCCTGGCAATGACAGAGTTTGGCTTCTTTATGCTTATGGAGAGGTTGTCAGTGACTCTCAAGGACACTTGGAGTGTGTGTGTGTGTGCGTGCGCGCGTGTGTGTCTCGGAGGGGAAGCAGGTACGCCTGTCGGAGCGTCTGGCTGCTCCCGGTGCACAGGGGCTTGGTGACATCGCCCGAATGCTGATGTCTCCCCCACGCTTTCACCCGGCGATGCCACGGCTCCCACTCTGACTTTCAGCCAAGAGAGCGAGTGACAGGTCTGCACACACACACACACACAGATTTGTTTCAGAAGCTTGCGTTTTTCCCAGGTCTCAGGAGCTCATTCACAGGTGTTGGTAATAGAGCTGAATATTTCCTGACAAAAGCCTCTCTTTCTCTGGGCATCTGTCTGACAGGTGTGTGTTAGCAGAAAAGGAGGTCAGTGGTGCAGCCACTAATTTAACCTTTGGATGTATAATTCTCACACTATTTAGCCCCTTTTGTTAAAGACACAGATACAAACAAACCGAAGACAAGATAAATAAAATTTTGAAGATGATTTTCACCTGTGCCAGCTTAATATGCTCAGTCAATTATAAGCCATATGTAGGTTGACGTTGCAACACTGATTGTTAGAGCGATCTAAAATTATTTATTTTTCTCCCGAATCTACTAACGCAATTGACATACAAATACTTGAATGCACCTCTTCCAAAATGGTTATTTTTTCATTTCTAAATTAAAATTAAATTTGATATTTTTGTGGATGGGGTCAAAGCTGAAGACTGGACTAATGACTGCTGAAATGTTAATGTCACATGATGCTTCAGAAATAATTCTAATTTTGATTTAGAAGAAACATTTCTTAGTATTATCCATGTGGAAAACAGTTGTGCTGCCTAATATTTTTGTGGAAACTGGTGTTTTGGAGGATGAATAGAAAGTATTTATTTGAAATGGAAAAAAAAGAATACACACTGTATTTTAAGATCCAATTATCGCTATTAACAAACCATTAACTACAACTGTTGCCTCAAACTCCTACTTTGCTGCTGATTAATATTTATTAAGGAAGTTGTTAAGTTTAGGTATTGGGTAGGATTAGGGATGTAGAATTGGTCAAGCAGAATATGTGCTTTATAAGTGCTAATAAACAGCCAGTATGTTAATAATATGCATGATAATAAGCAACTAGTTATTAGTCAGAATTGGTCCTTATACTAAAGTGTTACCTAAATGTCTTTATTGCAACTTTTGATGAATTGAATGCATCCTTGCTGAATACGAGTATTTATTTCTTTACATACATAAATAAATGACAAAAAAAGAACAAATAAATAAATACCCAGAATTACTTTTTCGCAGGAAAAAAATTATACTTACACCCTTAGTATGATGTGTGGCTGACTGTTTCTCCAATTCTCATTTAAATGAGGTCAAATAAGTATTTTTTTTTTTTACAAAAATGACAATTTAGTGTTAATCATATCTACAGTTGTAATAAACAAGATCTTTGTTTTATAACTCTATGCAAAAAGCCTTCACATCATTCATACAGCACATTCAACCAATTCAGATGCTAAAATGCCAATATCTTCTGAACCAGTCGGCCTTCTAAAGAGCTGTGTTCATAAAGGAGCGGCGGCTATTCAAAACATTTGGAACGGGGCCATGCGGTCCATCTTCATTATCATGCACTAGCCTTATGGAAGTGAAGGTCTCTGGACATCTGAATGTTAGCCAAAGGTCCTTGAGAACAGCCATCCCTCTCCCATATTTATTATCATTTTCCAGTAATGCGGGGTAAAAAAAACAAAAAACACATACATTCATTTGTTCTTCTCTTTCGTTGAACCACAGAATATGGCCAAGACCCAGTTAACCCCTATTTGCGCCAACGGTTCCTCCGCATCGATCAAGCTCTCACAAAACGAGCCAATTTGCCCGGAGAGCAACTCTGGCATGTTTCTTTTTCTTTTTTCACAGCTAGGCTGAACTTTGACCTCCTGAGCAGTCCTCCACGGATATCTGTATGGCTTCATCTTGGTTTCCCCCATAAACTCAATTTCCTGTGAAAACTTTGCCGAGTCTGTTACCTTGACCTCGACAAAGCACAGCGGAGAGGACGGCATGAAAAATTTTACAGATCCAGGACAACAGAAGAGCCCTTAAGACTGCCACGAACACAAGGAGAAATTCTAATCAATACGTTCGTATGGGCAGCTTTCATTTGGGGTTGGATTTCTGCTCGATTATGTTGTTAAAGATTGATATACAGGACAATAAAAAGGACTCTATTAATAGTAGCGTGTTATATTTTATACCGCTCTCTTTCTCTCTTCCCTTCTGTCACACTCACACAAACACTTCATTCAGCCTCAGAGTCGTCCCAGGGAGAGAATGAGCGAAGACCTACCTCATACACTGCCACAGGCATTGTATGAGAGAATCTAAACAAGGCCATCCCACTGGGACACTCACACACTGCCCGCAGCGCAGAACGACCTACTACACACACCTCGCTGCCTGCCTCTTCCATCATATCATCAGTTCGTTTTGCAGCAGAATCAAATTATCAACACTTTGTTAATGAGTGAATGATCCCTAATAATGGTTTTATTGCATTGGTCCATTAAAGGTATTTCTCTCTTACAAAAATAAAATAATATGTGGCATCATATAGTATTGCTATGGTACTATGATCAATGACATGACACTTTTTCCCCCTGGATCTAATACAATTAACATACTTATAGTATTCATTTTTGAATTAAAATTCAATCTGATATTTTTTGTGGTACATATAAACAATATCACAGTGATGACTGAGTGATGAAGAATATTAAATACATTTTTTTGTAAGTAGTTGGGCCCCATTTTTCTACTATTATTTCTTGGAAAAAGACATTTTAAACAAAATTTCCTCTCTGCTTATCAATATTTGAAGGGGGAAAAAAGTCGTTGGATCTACAAAATTCATGTTGTGCAACCAACATGCAGTAAGAAAAACCGAAACAGGATATATTACAGAGAGGACCCCTGAAGACCCTTATACCTCTCATAAAATTTGAACTTTTAACATAAATTTAATAAAACAAAAAAGCGTTTATTAATACAACTTTAATGACAAGGTGGTGAGGCTCCACACAAACATACGTGACCCTGGACCACAAAAGCAGTCTTAAGTCGCTGGGGTATATTTGTAGCAATAGCCAAAAATACATTGTATGGATCAAAATTATCCATTTTTCTTTTATGCCAAAAATCATTAGGATATTAAGTAAAGATCATGTTCCATGAAGATATTTAGTAAATTTCCTACCAAAAATATATCAAAACTGAATTTTTGATCAGTAATATGCATAGCTAAGAACTTCATTTGGACAACTTTAAAGGTGATTTTCTCAATATTTAGATATTTTTGCACAAAAAAACTGACACTTATGACTGGTTTTGTAGTGCGGGGTCACATATAGGTTTAAAACATACTCTTATAATAATCATTCATTACTATTGCATATATTTTATTAAAATATCTTCAATATAAATACAATTAATACAAAAATATTATTTCATATATTATTTAAATTTATGTGTTATTTTATATTATTATATTTTAAATATCATTTAATATATTAAAAAAAATACATGTTCTATCATTGTTTCATGTCCAAAATTAAAAAAAAAAAATACCAGTAATATCACAGCACTTTAATAGTACACCATCCCCTTTCTATGACATCATCCCACCCAAAGAGACAGCCCATAAATCTTTGCGCAGTGATGTGAGCAGCTTGTCTGATGGTCTAGACGGCATCACAACAATCTCTGTGATGAGCGAGTGACATTTGAATACGTTTATGCATGTGTATATAATGAAAAACATCTTGCTCTTAGGGAAGATGTGTCTGTGTGAAAATAAGATGACAGAGCTATATGTATGAGCATCTGATACCTATTCTGACTGTCAGATGAAGCTACGGAGGTGGGGCGAGTCAGTCAAAATTAGACGGCAATCAATAAACGCTAAAGGCGCTCTCAATGCTCACGTCTGCAAAGAGAAACGCTAACTCATAAACCCAGCCTCATCCGCAACACACCTCACCATCAGGACAATTAATGGCAAATAAATCTTTTAACATCTAACGACATGGCAAATCGCTCGTAGGAGAGCGAGAGAGTGGTGGAAACCGTAAAATGGGAAGCTGAAGAAACTACAGCCAGTTCACGGATGAGACAGTGCACGGTTAAGACTGGGGAATAGGGCCACAAAAATAATGTTTTCTCCTCTTTCTGATCAATTTTTAATTTAGCCCGGCTTGCCTGCACTCTTCCCAGGCCGGGGTGTGGTAATTATTGCATTTTATTGACAGCGGTGATTCCCGCAGGGGGCTATTTAAAAGAGTTTTAACCCCAGAGCAAGTCGCTCCCTCACATGGCCCTTTGAAGGTGTCAAGTTCATTGATTTTAACTGCAGGAAATGCTGCACCTTCCGGCAAGATGGAGAATGTGTTACCCCCGTGCTGGGCCACAGTTACCCCCAGTATCCCGATGCACGCCGCTATATCTAGTTAACGTCATTGAGGGGCACCAGTTTCCCCCCGTATACAGGAAGCGTAACATCTCTGATGCTAAAGGCTAGCCCTTAGTGAGCGAGCTATGGATCGACTGATAATCATAAATGCAGAAGAAGAAGAAAAAAAAAACAGGTCCCCAGTCAGTAAAGAGAAAAAGGAAGCAGAAAACTTAGGGGATTTCAGAGGACAGCTATGGCATACAGTATCACACCGCATCTGCAAATGACAGAGAGGGAGAGATAGTGAGCCGATTTTGAAAAAGACATCAATCTGGTGAAAAAAAAAAAGCAACATGACAGAAATTAAACAAGATTCCTGTGTTTGAGTTTGCCCGCTTCCCGGCCCCCTTTCAGCCTCCCATTGAAATTCTGGGCAGATACAAACCCCTAGGCTTTTGACACACTTTTGAAAACACCACACCCCCTCTTTCTTTCTAGCAAGTCTCCAGAGTCGCTTCTAACTGACTAACAAGAACAGGGAGGGGGGGTGGGGGGATACGGATCTTATTTTTTATTAAAGACTTTATTCTTAATGAAATGCAGTTGCCCTTTTTTATTCCTTTTTCTGACGTTTTCTTTTTTAAGCAGGCAACCAACTGTCAGCAGCAAGGGGAGGTTTGGGATATGAGTGTGTGTGTGAGAGAGAGAAAGCTATATGGGGGTCGATTTGGGTCAGGGAGGAAGGGGGTAGAGTTTACTGAGGGGGTGTGGGTCAAAGCAACAGCAAAAACAAACATGCAGGTCAGAGACTGGAGCAGAGAAAACACAGATAGGGAAAGAACAGGACAAAGAAAAATAGATTGGAAAATAATAGAACTGTGACAAGAGGATGAGAGATATTATTTTGGATGGCATACTATTCTCGGTACTTTTATGCAGTATGCATACTGTACAAATGCAAATTTTCTCTATGAACAGATGACTGCTAGAAGTGTGCAGAAGGAATATATCCCATAATGCAACAAGCTCGAACTGCCAAATCCACCAATTTTAATCAAATGTTAACAGCTGCCTGAAAGTTTGGGGTCAGAAAGAAAGAATTACTTTTATTCAGCAAGGATGTTTTTTGCTGTACTTTGGATCAAATAAATGCAGGCTTGATGAGAGGAAGAGACTTCTTTAAAAAACAAAAAATTTTACTGTTCAAAAACTTTTGACTGGTAGTGTTTTTATGTAATTTCAGAATATAAAATAATAATATACCATTCAAAAGTATAAACGTTTGAGGCTGGTAGAAATGTTAATGTATTGTAATGAAGGAAAAATTAAATAAACATTAACTTTTATTAAGATAAACGCAATAACTGCTGATCCAGCTGCTGCATGTGTGCAGGAGTTTAGCTGGTCACACACCACTGACTACGTGCTACTGTGTAAGAAAGATTGTGCATTATTCCCACAGCGGCAAGCGTGTGACAGACTATGGGCGTCCATAGAGCGCTGCCATGGCAGCGCAGGGAAACAGGGCCGGAGTCTGACAGCTGGGTTGCCGAGAGAGTGAATGTGTATGAACTTGTGTGTGTGTGTGTGTGTGTGTGTGTGTTTGCGAAAGAAAGCAAGCTTGCTTAATGACAGCTTATTCCTTCATGAGTTTAACTCCTGACAGCCGACAGCTCTGCCTGTTGCATCATGGTAGCAGAATCATTACCTTGTGACCTGTCAGAAGCAGGAGAGAGCAAGAAAAAGCTGGAGAAACGAAAGACTGTGGGATTTTGACTTCACTCGTATTGCAGGGTCAGAATTCGAGTACTGTTAACCAGAGTTGTGGGTGATCTGTGACCCCTAAAACCGGTCACGGGTCTGTCCTGACAGGATTACAAGACCAGTTTAGACCACTGGCTTAAACTAGCTCGGTGTTTATGTGAGTACAAGGACACGTGCCTGGTG
This sequence comes from Barbus barbus, assembly GCF_936440315.1. NCBI lineage: Eukaryota > Metazoa > Chordata > Actinopteri > Cypriniformes > Cyprinidae > Barbus > Barbus barbus. Next base: position 20,421,976 of record NC_136734.1, on the reverse strand, counting down.
TGTATGAATGTATTGTTTGCTGCAATATTTTCAAATGACTGATTTAACCTCATATGGGCACCCCCCTCTGCTCTCGTCTCGCCTCGGTCGCACTCTCTCTGACAGAGCCGGATTGATTGCTCACTCAGAGCATCTTTTAAGCCTGCAGTTTAAGCCTGCAGTTACTCTGACATTGACCCAGCCAAAATGTATCCGAGGCTAACGTGAGGACGTGACTGGAAAGGTGAGAGGATTTTTCTCTCTCTGTCTCTCTGATGCAGGAAGCTTGAGATCTTTTTCCCTCTAGTGGCTCTCAGGAAGCATGAGTGAAAACGAGCTCTTGACAGAGGCAATAAATATACTGCAACTCTTCCAACACCTCTCCCTCGCAGGTTCACTCACTCATTCCCTACTTTATTCAGTTTTCCTCATCCCTGTTATCCCATCCAATCTTATTTTACTTATCTGTAATATGCAGTTGCAGGATTTTTTTCTTCCTTTCCCTTCTCTTTTTCTGACTGCAGTATGTTCGGAAAGGAATGCTTGCGTACTGCATATTTTGTTAAACTATATTGTCTAAAAACTTCATTATTTTTCTTTTCCTTATTCTCATTATGTAAAACAATGCGCAATATTTAAACTTTGTGTCCATGCCCCTTGCCTGGGTTTATTTTGCAATGTCCATCTCACTGTATATATCCTTTTTTTACTAAGCTACTTGGCAAATAAGCGAATCAATTAACATTTGAAATGTGGATTTACATCAAAAATTATTGTATTACATGAATGAACATGAATGTACCTATATGATGAAACGCACCTACATACAGTACCATTCAAAAGTTCAGGGTCAGTAAGAGTTTTTTGATTTGTTTTGTTTCTTTTTAAATGTTTTTGAAACCCTATTATGTATATTATGCCCACCAAGCCTGCATTTGATGATCAAAAATGCAGTAAAAACAGCAATATTGTGAAATATTGTTATGATTTAAGTGTATAATAAGTGTTTTCTACACATATATTAAAATTATTTCTGTGTTGGCAAAGCTCTTTTTCTTTCTTTAGTAATGTTTTGAAATATTTTTACTATTTAAAATAACAGTTTTCTATTTGAATACATTTTAAAATTTAATTTATTCCTCAAAACTGAATTTTTAGCATCATTACTCGAGTCACATTCTAATCCTTCAAATCATTCTAATATTCTGATTTGCTGCTCAAAAAACACATTTATTATGTTGAAAACATAAGTGAAATTTTTTCAGGTTTCTTTGATTTGAATAGAAAGTTCAGAAGAACAGTATTTATCTGAAATAGAAATGTCTTTGTAATCACTCTTGATCAGTTTAAAGCATCCTTGCTATATAAAATTATTAATTTCTATAATTTCTTTCCCCCCTAAAATAAATAAATTATACTGTCTCCAAGCTTCAATATTGATATTAACAATTATAATAATAATAATAATAAATGTTTATATGCAAAACAGCATATTAGAATGATTTCTGAAGGAACATGTGACACTGAAGACTGGAGTAATGATGCTGAAAATTAAAATATATTCTAATAGAAATAGACATTTTAATAAGTAAAAATATTTCACAGTATTACTTTTTTTGCTGTATTTTGGATCAAATAAATGCATGCTTGGTGAGCAGAAGAGAATGGTTTAAAAAGCATTAAAAATATTACTTTTCAAAAACTTTTGACTGGTAGTGTATCTATTTGCTACTTGATTTCTAAACTAAACTTTGAAGAGTGCTTGATTATAGTTTTCTCTCTCATTATTATTTATTTTTTATTTTTGTATCTCAAAACCAGTTGATTATTTCTGGTCTGGCTTCAAAACTGCTCCTGTACTCATTTGATCGTTTGAGTAATAAAGACAATGGTCTAAAGCAGGGGTAGGCAACGTTGGTCCTGGAGTGCCGATGTCCTGCAGAGTTTAGCTTCAACCCTGAAAAAACCTCACCTGCCTGTAGCCCTAGTAATTCTGAAGACCTCGATTAGCTTCTTCAGGTGTGTTTGACTAGGGTTGGAGCTAAACTCTACAGAACAGCGGCACTCCAGGACCGATGTTGCCTACCCCTGGTCTAAAGCCCACATCAAAATTTTGAGCAACTCAGAATCAACCTGCTTTGTTTTAAAATCTATTTCTTCACAATAATTTTTAATAAAGCTTCACAGGACAGATCAGGGAGCAATGAAATCTGTTTGTAAGCACGTAACCAATTCCCATCAGAATAACACATCTCACAGGCTAAAAGAACAGACTGATCTGGGATCAGAGCGTATTCGGCACATGGCCTCAGGTGGCCTTGTTTATCACAAAGGAAATCACAAACATGAGCCGTCACTTGAAGAATCAGACAGCGCATCCGCACCCCTTCAGCAATACAGATATTGCAAAGTGACAGCCACATTCCCTCTGTCACACTGATATACACGCAACAAACTCTGGAATCTCTCTTCCTGTAAATGCTATTATGATGATGTCATTATTTAGCATTATAAATGGTCGGCAGAGCACAACATGCATTCTTTCCGTCTAACCCATCACAGTACGCCCCCAGAACGCACCTCTTCGCAAATGCAATAAGCCACTGTCTCACACACACATACAAGCAAACTCGCCTTCCCCGTCCGTCTTTTCCCGGCACTGTACGAAAAGTGACTTTGCCTGCAGACATCAGTGTGGGAGTGTGTGTGTGTGTGTGTGTGTGTGTGTGTTTTATGACATTTAGATGGAAGAGCGAGGGAGATCTCCCTTAAGTCAATTTGAACGCACGGGCCGATGAAATTACACAGGTAGCGGCGGGCGGTGTGACAAACGACTAGCCGCGATGGACGGAAATAACTCCACTCGGGGATACGTCCTCCGACAGAGAAAAGAAATGAAAATCTAAATTACAGTTTACAGTACACACGTAAAAGCAAAACACCTCCTTTTGCTGGGTAAATAAATATCTATGGATTGGAGAGAGTAAAGAGGAGAAAATAGAGATAGATACAGTAGTTGCTCAGACTGCAAGCATCTGATAATACTTCCGTTGATGTTAAACAATCTACTGGCCCAGTCAGGCCAGAAGTTAAGATATTTACACACCCTGCCAATATCTTTACAGACCAAACCACATTCATTTTTAATAATATATACTATAGTAATATAAAAATCTATATTTTTAATGTGTACAAAATACAAAAAGACTTCATTATGCTTTAAATTCACAATACAAACATAAAAATGTGCACTCCTGGTCAAAAGTTTTGAATAATTAAGATCATTCAAGTTTCTTATGCTCAACAATGCTGCATTTATTTGATTGAAAATACAGTAAGAACTAGGGGTGGGAATCGCAGGGTACATCACGATACAAGGCTCACGACACAGCAGTTTTTGCAATAATCGATATATTGCTAGACAACCCTATAATGATACATCATGATATCTAACTATGAAAGTAAAATGCCTGTGAAAAGTTGAAGTGCAAGTTCTCTCTCTTTATTCAAGTCTTAAGATTTAGAAAACAGAACAGAAAGTTCTGTAAATCAAATTTGACATTTTAGGTAAATTAATCATTTTATTCTTGGACTTATTAAAAGCGCACACTTTTCTTTGTGTGTAAACCAACACATTTAACAGCTTATCAACTTTTTTTTTATATATACAGTGGTGGTCAAAATTATTATAACACTAGTATTTTCACCAGCTAAAAATAGTTTTAAGTCAGTTATTTCTATCTTTTACTGTAGTGTGTCAGTAGGAAATATAAATGTACATTTCCAAACATTTATTTTCCCATTAATTGAAATAATTCAGTGAGATTTGTGTTTGCACAAGGAGTTTGGAAAGAAGTCGAAAATGATGCGGCCACATTTTTAGACGCTGAGAGCAGGGAAATCTATTTAAAGCGCTTATTGTATTAATTAAAATATCGATATTTGGCCCTAGTGTATCGATTTTCATATCACATGGAGAAGGACAACAATATATCGCAATATCAATATTTTGTCTCTACACTACTAATAAAAACAGTAACATCGTGAAATATTATTACAATTTAAAATATTTTTAACACTTTATTCCATTTTAAAACTTAACTTATTCCTGTGATGGCAAAGCTAAAATTTCATCATCATTAATTCAGTCTTTAGTGTCACATGATCCTGATATGCTGATTGGATGCTCAAGAAACATGTCTAATTATTAAACTGGTTTCAACATTGACAATAAAAAAACAAAACATTGCTAATAAATGGGCACCAATAATTGATAACAACAAGCATCAAATCAACCTATTAGAATGATTTCTGAAACATCATGCTGAAAATTCAACTTTGCCATCACAGGAATAAATTATATTTTATATTTTATTAAAATAGAAAACATTTCTAAATGATTATTATAAATTATTTTACAACAAAAAGTGAAAGTAACATTGTATACATCGTGCTTAATTACTTCCCTTCACTAAAAAAATGAAAACAAAATAAAACCCACCTCTTTGGCACGGTTAATGAAGGGTATCTGCGTCCCACTGTTGAGGTCTTCATTAATGATGAGGCGTCGAGCCCACTGGCCTGCCCTTACCACTCCACTGCCCTGGATGAGAACCATGATCTTCTCTGGGTTAGTGAGGGCATCCTCGCTCATGTAAATAAAGCTTTTTGGTTCATCCTCAGTTGCATCAACCTGAAGGAATATAAATATTACAATGAGCTCCAAACTGAGATGCCAGTCGCCAATTACGACAGGGCACAAGATTACGGCCAATGAAATCTTCAGTTTGAAAATTTCATTTATATATTGAACATACTTAGGGCACTTCAAAACAAGAGTTCACACTACATTCCAAAATTCTGCAGTAAATGAAGCGGTCTATAACTAATAAAGGTAATACTAGAAACCTAACATCCATCATCATTTAGTCGAACACGGCAAACTCTGTGAACCTCGATCCGATTATAAAAGGTGTTTTTGTGTTGTTTGTGCAACTCCTCAATCCCCTGATATGTGTCAACAACTATATTTACTCTTATTAAAGTGGGGCAGGACACTCTCAGAAACAGCAGAGTGAGTCAGAGCCTGGAATAATTTCTAATGAACGGCGCTCAATGCTGAGCTATACACTGCCAGCTGCAGAAAACATTCAACTGCTGTCTGTCTGCATCTGATGACTTCATTGCATCGCAACAAATCCATCTTGACATTTACATGGTGTATGCTTCCCGTGTGCTGATAAGTTACGCGGCAATCTCTAAAATGAGCAGAAAATCATATGCTTAGAAATAACACTCTTTACTTCTCTTTAAAATGGACTTTGATAAATGGATTAAGCACTAAATGCAGTTGGTCACAGGTAGCTTTGCCCATGAAACTCTCTGAAAGACAATACAGACTCCAAGAACATCATTTGGTAAATACTCTCCACAAATAAAACAGCTCATAAAAGCCTGTGCCAGCATTGTTCAGGTGATTTATGGAGAGTAATTTACAGTGCTTTTAAAAGGACATAAATACTGTCTCTACCAAGTGCAAACACCCGCTATCAAAAATGATGTGTAGTTTAATGATACACCTCTTAAAAAGTGTACTAGAAATCATAACATTATTGCTCATATGAATGCAGTGACCACACCCCAGGAATCTCCTTGAGCGTACACAATTTTACCATCAGAACAAATGCAATTTTCTCCTGGAGAGTTGAGAAGTGTTGAAGAATATCACTCTAAAACTTAGTTTTCACACAATATAGACCATTGTAATCTTATAGGATGCCAAGCGCAACTGCATCAATGTTCGCAATAATTCTGTTTAGATTCAAATTGTGGGCATCTAAAGTATTAAGGAGGAAAAAAGACATTGCTTACAGGGAGGATCTCCTTCTTCAGGTTGCAGTCGTTCTCCAAGCGTTCATAAACATACTTTGTAATGATCTGCAGGAGACAAGAGAGACATATTTGTAAGTTTGTTTGAAAGACTTAAGGATATCTTCCAGTTGGTTTGAAACTAAAATATACTGTAACTCCGGATGGAACATTTAGAAAAAAAACACTGAAGGGAGTTAAAGAATATTAGATGGACCCCACTCATATTTCTGGGGTTCTTAGTCGAAGTCAGGTAATCTTAGTAGTGAACAGAAACTAAACTGGAAAAAATAAATAATAATCACTCAGAAATTGGGAAACGCTTTATTTTAAGGTGTCTTTGTTACACGTTACATGTACTTACTATTATAATAACAATAAATGATTAGAATTTGTATTAGAAACACTCATGCAGCTGCATTAACTTGTTTTCAGTAATGAAATGCAAAGGTAATATAATAAAATAAAATGAGAAAAAAACTGAGAAAAAAACCCTGCTAGATTTATTTTATTAATAACTCTGGAAATACATAATCAAAATCTGTGATAAAGGTCATTGTGTAGTTTGATTTATTTGGTATAATTGTACAAAGAATATTGTAATGCAACTCAAACTGAACCTATACAGAAAAAAAATAAAAGCGTTTTTCTTTATGACAATCAGAATTAATCACACTTCTTTGTATATATGCAAAGTCCATGCAGTTGTACACTCGACAAGCCGCAGTGAATGAGATAATTGGAACTGTCTGGATTGCACTTGTTCTGCTCAGAGAGCTGAGTGTACGGGTGCTGTCAGCCTAAAGCGGGGCAAATCTAGAGTACAAACAGTGTGTTGATGTAAGGTATGTTTATCCCTGCAGCTAAATTGCTAAAGAACGTGTACACAGTGCAATTTCAACCCCGGGCCAAAAGTTTCATGGTTCAGTGACATCAACAACTTTGAGCGTTTCTTTCTTGTTTTGCTTTAGCTCACGATCTGCAACAGCTGAAACTACAGTGTTTTAAGAGGTGAATAGCAAATGCGCTAATTAAGATGAGATGTTTTATGGTGGTTGTGATTTGGCAACAATCAGCAGAACAGCTCCAATGTAACGGGGCTTATATTTCAGGACACGCTCATCCTGTTATGCCAAGTCAGAGAGAACTTTACGGCCCACCCGGGTGGAGGCACTAACAGATGCCCCACTGGAATGAGGCGTGAAGGTGGTGGAGCCGGATCTGTGTCTGACGGCTGAGACTGTCAGCTGTGCTGGTGTCACAAAATGTGTGAGGTCTTGATCTACAGTCAAACAGAGCTGATGGGTGAAGTCAGTGTGATGCACACGGTCTAGATTGACAGGTCTGGTCTGATTGTAGGCGGGAGGGAAACAAATAATGGAAAATACAAATGATAATGTGTAACTAACCATATAAAAACTAGTCAAATTAGGCAGATGCCTACATAGACAAGGTTGCATGATGCAAATGCCCTTGAAAACCATCAACAAAACTAGGCAAGGAAAAAGAAAAGATTAATTTTTATTTTGTTCAGGCTGTTGGGTGATTTTAGCTTTTTGCCTATTTTCCTTGGCAAAAAGAAAGTTTCCTTGGCCAACAGTGTTAACTTTCTTGTATGGCCATTCCAAAATGCATATGAAAAAAAATAAAAAATGAATGAATGAATGAATTATAAAAAGTATCAAATAAAATAATGAATTATTATTTTTGTCTGAAGTGTATCTAAATGCAAATTAAGAGTTTAGACAAGTCAAGTTAGACAAAGACAAGACAAGTTTGTAAATGCAACAACATCTGAACACATCTTAACTAATAACTATCAAATTATAGTTAATAAATTAATACAAATAATCTCTGTATTTCTGCATTTTACACAATGAACAATTTCGGTACTATGTACTATAGGGTCTAAAACTGACGTTCAAATAGATCAAATTTGAACATATTAATAGGATAATAAAAATCCAATCAAAAAATGATCAGTGAGTTCAAACGCAGAGAATCAATACAACAAATGTGCATATGAATTCATACCCACAATCATGACTCAAAACAAAACCTTTAGATAGAGTAATAATGCAATCGTAATGGTTACATACTCATTTAAAGCCATAAGGCATAGCCTAAGCTATTGCTTATTTGATTACAAACACCAAAAGTACATTAGGCTCAAATGAGCTAATGCAAAGGGATATTAGCGCTCGTCAGCGGTCAGCGGGCCTAAATGAGATGACGGATATCTCTACAGACCGTGGCGGAGGCGGCGACGCCAGTGATGGTAGGAAGACACAGGCAGCTCAACAGTACCTAATTCACTAAATGTCAAGCTCTCTGATGAAGACTAAAATGGTTGTGAAGTGCAATATGCTTGTGTTTAATGACATCAATAAGCCTTGCAGGAAATTTCATTTATACTACATTATTGCTTCAGTGCCTCAGGTGCTTCTCTTTTGATATATGAGAGAAGAGAATGAGAGGGTCTTGAAAGGGTGCGTGGGTTCTGTTCCAGATGGTCCACGGCCATTCACTCTCACAGATGATTGAGTATATGTGTCCGACAAGATGGTGAGGGGTCTTGTAGATAAGAATGCGTGCAACATGTTCCCTCATCATGTGCCAATGGAGAGTGGACTGTACATGCTAACATCACAGGGTGGAAAAACAATATAGCAGAATTATATATCTTCCATATATAGGCAGCAGAAAGTGGATAGTATGGTGGCTGAAGTGGATAATTCGAGTCAAGCATCATATTCAGCTTCAAAAGGAATTTTGCTGTTATTTTACAATTACAGGCTGCTGTTATTTTGCTTCATCTCAAAATCAAAAACATATATATGTAATAGTCTACTATACATATTACATTGGTTTCAACTGAACAACTAAAGGACAAACAGACATGATAATATGGTAAAAATATTTTTTTTTAAATAGTCAGTGGGAGCCAAAGACAAATCAGGGCTAACACTGACTTCATGGAATCTTTAGGAAATACATTTTTTGTTGCAGGGAATACAAAGCTTTGTCTAAAAGAAGAGAAGACATCCAGTTCTCTTTTCCTCATTTGTGATCATACTCCATAAAAACTTGAAAAAGAGCTTGAAAAAGCAACTACTCTTGTTTTGCTGCTTTTAATTTGTACTAATGCCTATTTACAAAGACATCATATGTTATAAAAAGCAGCCAAAGAAATATGACTTTTCTAGAACTCGTGCAGAGTTTGTACAGTTCACATCACTAAGAGCTTGAGAAATGCCCCAAATAATCCCTGAGCAGCTCTGGGCTATTTTTCTCTCTTCACAAAACAATGAATAGTTCATATATTATTTGTGCAGTATTCAGACAAGATTATTTTCACAGGTTTAACTTTTTGCCCCCAGACTCACAGAACACCCCGTGAGCAGAATTCATACAAAGCGTATGTTCGGTGGTGGGAACATCGGATTCACATGGTTCATTCCTTCATACATCCCTCACAGGTGATGCAATCACAATTCCTGAACCTTATCATTTCAAACTATCTGCATGTTACGAGCGGTCTCAGGGGGAGCTCCCCCAGGCCAATATACCGAGAAACAGAGAATCAATTCTCACAGTTAATATCCTAAATAATCATATGGAATATTAGTGTTTGCCTTCGCTGCCCTCCTATAGATAAATTGACATGGAGAGGAGAGCACAATCGCCTGTCATTGTAATTAGAGCACAGTGCTGTCGCATAATTAATATTGTCTTATTAGTCTGATAATGAAAACCCTGCAGGTAAGAACGCTAAGTGCTCCTCACCTCCCCCTCTAAACGTGATGAGGGTGGTGATCACAGACCCGCTGGAGAGGAGTGTTGTCATATAAAGCATGCACCAACTAAAGACTCAAAATGAGGGGTTTTTATTTGAATTGGAATGAAGAAAAAAAAAAAAAAAACACATTTTGGAGGGACAGAGCTAATGGTAGATCAGAATCCACAGCCAGAGAAATCCACAGGAGACAATGCACAAAAATCAAACACCCGTCATTCAGAAAATTCTTGCCCCTTGGCTTTTCCTACTGAAAGAGTTACATTTCTTCCAGCTACCAACGTGTTTTAAAAGGGTCAAATCACACATTTTCTAAATCTTTTTTTACCTCTCTCTCTTAAACCCACTTATGTTATTTTATTAAGATTTTTTTTATACAAGAACGTTTTCCTCACTATTTTTTGTCCTTTATAAAAATAAATTATACAACAAGTCTGATATCATTCTAATATGCTGATGTGGTGCACAAGGAACTTTTTTTTTAAATCACTGATAAAAACCATGAAACATTTTTCCCAGGATTTTTTGATGAAAAGAAAATTCAAAAGAACAATTATTTCAGACAAGTTCACAAGTCTCTGAGGTCCAAGTCAAGTCTCTAAGGTTAAATCAGTTTTGAAAACCTGATTCCCTGATACTATTGACCTTCTATTATTTCTCAAACAAAATGCTGAGCATTTCTTTTGTAAAATTGAAACATGTTGAATAACAAAACAAAATTGAAATTTTAAAACAAACCCCAATCAATCAAATGAATAACACAAATGAAAGAATACTCATATAAACAAACCAAGGCTTTGTCTGCACTTTTTTTCCATTTAAAATTAGAGGCAACCACAGTATTTTAAACACAATCCAAACAAAGAGGCTGCATACATGCAGCACGAGCGGTTTTTAATGTAAATTGGACTGTATCATTTAAAAATTTGAAGCAAAAACTGAATGGTCTGTCTTTAGTTTTGTGAAACTATCCTACATAATCCTTTATTCCATGGTTTGTCTGAATACTGGAATCTGATTGGCTGGCAGGTGTTGATTAAATTCGTTTAACTGCACAGGTAGTTCCAGGTCAGTTTAATCACCGTTCCATATTAATGCGCTGCTTTAACTGATGCACACTAACCTACACACATCACTCACTCACTCGCTCGCACACACACACACACACACACACACACACACACACGGAGAGAGAGAGAGAGAGAGAGAGAGAGAGAGAGGAGGTCGCAGATTGTGCTGCACACACACACATAAACTTGTTGTCAATGCTTCCCCGCGATTTTTATTACTAAAATAAAAGATAGATACTAGATCGCTACATTATATTCCCGAGCAACGAGGTGATAAAATCACTGTTTTTGAAGTAATTGTTTGTAGAGAGAGACGCACAGACGCAGCAAGCAGGTACACACAACTGTCATCTCTCTCTCTCTCGATGCTAGCGCTAACGAGCCGTAACTAACGAAAATAAACGTCATTTTTACCTGCTTCGTGTCGGGCGGTTCTTTGCCTCCACGTCGTGCGCCGTTGATTATCCCTTACATATTTGCAAGAAACAAAACAGCAGACAGGCTAAATTAGAATGCAGATTCACTCTCTGCCAGCAGGTGGCGCTTATGGAACAGCATAATTAAACAGGGTTTCCTTGGTTGCCGATGTCGATGCAGTTATGAACACTGCTTTAATATGCATTCTATTCCCTCAGAGATGCATTCATATAAACTCCCATTTCACGAGTCACAATCCCAACTCAAGTCTCGAATCAGCTGTTCACGAGTCCAAGTCAAGTCGCAAGTCTTTATTTATGCGACTTAATTGCGACTTGAATAAAAGTTGAGGTTCCATCGACCTTCCTGTTGACCTATACAGTCCAATCGAAATAAAAAGGTATAAAACATTAAAAATAAATATTTTAAACTATTGTTTAGAATTCCACAGATGTGTGCACAGAATCAGTGGGAATGTTAGACTTAGCGGCCGACAGACATGGCTTTCCGAGAGGCCTTTACCATTATATGCATAGCGTCACGTTAATTCACCATTCTATCCCGTACAATCTTCTTCTAAGCCAGCAAGACACTAAACCACAGGTCGCACTGCTGGGGTCTTGCATATAAGATACATCAATACAGCCATGTCTCATCTGCCAATGATATGGGTCTCAAATAGGACAATGGGTGACCACACAGGGTCAGCTCCAGGCTCAGACTCCAGGAGGGGGTTTGTTTATGGGCTGCTGATGTGGCGGCCAGGATCTGGAGGATCAGAGAGGAAGGAAGAGCCTTAGCAGGGGGATCTGCAGGGGAGCAGCGGGGAGACAGAGCATATGAGAGCACGGGGGGGAGTTCATGCTAATCCCCCCGTAGACACCGTCCTCTGCCAGCTCACGCACGACGCCACAGCTGAGAAAAGAGGGAGCGTGGGAGGAACGGACGGAAAGAGACGAGAGAAAGGCAGAGACGCCACGGCGGCCTTGACCAGAGCATGTTGTCTGGGTGGGCAAGCGATAAGGTGGACACACACAGCTGAGGGTCTTAATGAAGTGCACTGTTGTATAAGAAAGTTGATCTGTTTGTGAACTCCCATGCAGCAAGAATCCTCTTCAAACAAGGAGGAGGGGGTCCGCAGGCCCCTAGATGAACAGAATAAGTCAGAGAAAGCGATAAAGCGAGAGAAAGGAGAAAAAAAAATCCACAGACCTCCCACAACGGAGGTATTACAACTCAATCTCCCCCGTCCGGCTGACCTCAGCACTCGGGTGATGAGACATTTGTGTTCCACATAGAAAAAAACAAGAGGAGCGTCATATGAAACTTTGACCTCTTGCATGATGGGAATCCCGAGGGGAATTGAAAAATGAGGACAGGTGCTTATCGGGTGGTCCCGCTCTGACCCAGACTAATGAGTCGACTGGACACTGGACAGTGAAGGGTAATCAATACTGCAAGATGTGTTTGTCTTAGCCGCTGTATACTGACTTCAGATCAGTCGACTGACGGAGTCTTTTAAAGCTACTCAGGCAGGACAGAATGAATGAATGAATGACTTCAAAGCTGTTTGGATAATGACAGCGAGTGAGAGAACGGTACACTGATGGAGTGACAGCACAGGGAAGAGTGGGGAATTGCCAATAGATTAAAAGGAAGGAATAAAGAGTACATGAAGAAAAGACAAATCCCCAAAACAGAAACACACAAACACAAGGTTGACAAAAGAGGGAGATGTGAATGCTGATTCATGACAAGAGAGGGTTTAGAAATGAAACGGCTCAGCTGGACTCCCCTTTTCTAGTTTCTCTTTTAAATATGTAACTTTTTGCTGTTGTTGGAGGAAGAAAGTGGGTGCACTTCATGTGATAATCCCATAAGGCTTCTGTGTGATTCTTCTGTCTGTTGTGTCATTCAAACCATTAAAGACAACATGAAGCCACGTTTACAAGCATTTGCAATCTTTTAAGACAAAAAAGGCTATTTATATTCTTGCAAATTCATGATTTTGTGTGTTTACTTAAACTGAAATTCTTTATAATCTTTATATCAAAATGTCTTCACATGCAATTTCTCTGAAAAGTTTGCATTCAGGTTCCGCTCCATTCTGATATGTAACTGCCATGGCTTTCCATAGAGTTTAACTTCAGAATGTAAAATGATCATCAAGTGTACAGTAACTGATACTGCATATGAAAAAAAAAGGAAGATTCAGACTTGATTTTTGCTGCTGTGATTTGATGCCATAATGAAAATGATTGAACAGCTAATAAAAAATAAAAAAAACGCTTATATTCTTTTCAATTAAGACAAACCATACACTGCAAAAAAGGTCAATTTTGAAGTACTATTGAGATTTGTATTAGTTTTGAAATGTATAATTATTTGTTTACCTGAACTTATTTTAGTGCTCATTTTCCTATACAACTTACTTTACTAAAAACTACTTAAAATAGCTATACTGATATCATGTTGCCTATATAAATACAAATTCAGGTTTCATCTCTTGCAGCTGGTGGAGGAACATCATATATGTCACCCTTTGAGCAAGCAACGGTTCCTAAATCAAGTTTGCTTTACTTTTATAGGGAGCTGTTCTTAACATAAAAACAAAACAAGCATGACTGATGCTATTGTGTGGGCCTGCAGTCACTCTAAAACAGCAATGTTGTGTGTGTGTGTGTTTGTGTATGTCTATCTACAGGATATAAAGTGTGTTTGTGTTTCTTCACATAATGAAACAGCTGTAACATTTACAGTAACATGACTTTCACTCATTTTTAGTTGCAGTACAAGTTATGCACCAAAGGTTAACTGCATCAGTTCCCAATCCTATGCAACTCCTCTTATGTCACTGTCCGATGTCCTTTCAATTAAAAGCACAAAAAAAACTCCCTCTGAGTCAATGTTTCTCTCACACACTCGCAGTATAAAGCCAATCAGTATAAAATGTGAGAAAGAGGGGAGTTATCTATGAAATCAAGCCATCTGGGTAGCCCTTCTTCATTAGAATACTGTATGTCTGTCATTCCACAGATGCAGAGAAAGATCCTCATTTATTAACAGCTTAATGCTCTCCCATCTGGAGTCGAGCCCACACTGTGTCACCTAGCGCTGAGAACAGTCACTTACAGCCCTCTACACACACTCTCTCTGTGCGTGCGCGTGTGTGTGTGTGTGTGTAAGATAACGTTCATGACCCTCCACCCACTGCGAACATACCAACATGGACCCACACAGTACCTGCCACCCACACACAAACTCACATGCCGTCAGACACAAAGTATGAATGCATAAAAAGCGTTGTACTGCCAGGGAGGTCAACAAAATGGCCAGGTAAACACACAAAACAAAACACTCGCATATATTGAGGGAGACACACATTCGGAAAAGGCAACAGACACCTTCATACTATGATAGGAAAGATGCACATTAAGAAATGTTTGCGTACAATTTTAGAAAAAAAAAAAAAAAAACTTAATTAAATGCATGCAGAGCATCTGAAGCCCCCCATCTATGCCGCCCCCTCCCTGCCCAGCTAACATGGTGATACAAACATACACCCCTCTAAGGCAAAGCTCTTGCCAATGTTCAGTGATGCAAACCAGCCAATGATCTCAGACTTCTGCATGTGTGTGTCTGCATACCCCCTAATGATGATCCCACCGTGATGAAGAGAGAGGAGAAGAATTGTGGAGAAGTTGGCTATAGAAATAGATGACGGAATAACCCCGAATTTCAGTTTGTCTCCAGCTTCTGCATGTACTGTACGTGTGTTCAGATTGCATTCAAAGATGCTGATTGAAACCAAACTAAAATACACAGGTAGGCTATTTCATGTTAAGAGAGAGTGTTTGGAACAAATACACTTAGTGCTGTCAAACAATTAATCGCATCCAAAATAAGTTATTTACATAATTTATGTGTGAGTACTATGTATATGTAATATGTATACACACACATGCATGTATATATTTAAGAAAACATACATAAAAATATGCACAGTACACACACACATATTATGTAAACACATACTTTTATTTTGGATGCGATTAATAGTGATTAACCATTTGACAGCGCTAAAATACACCTAATTTGATGATGGATCAATGAATTAATGAATTAATGAATTCAAGATGCCAGTGCAACAATATACATTTTGAAGATTACACATGATCAAAAAGTCTTTCAAAAGTCAATGAGGTGCAATGCTGTTCGGACAGCAAAGTCCCAAAATTTCCTCTTTTTGTGCTCCACAGAAGAAACAAATAACAACATGAGGGTGAGTAAATAATGACTGAATTTTCATTGTTGGATGAAAATAATTATGTCTGATTACAATTTATGCTATGCCTAATGTCCTATGAACTGAAAATTCTTGATAGGAAATGAACAACATAAAGAGCATTTATTAGACTGAATAAACTAAGACATTTATTATTCCACACTTCAACCATAAAGGTTGCAGGGAAATATGAAATGTTATTCCTTGTACTTCAACAACTTTTTTTGAGAGAAAACTTTCTCAATGCTTTACTTTGTGGGGAATATCCTTGATCGTTTTCTTTGAAAGGCGGGTTTCTCTTTGCCAGAACTTCCTTGCATTCTTTAGAAGAAAAATGGCCTCCGTTTCATATTTTTTCAACAAGACCAATGTAATGTTACTTTCTGGATTTGAATATAAAACTCACTATAACTATCAGGTAAGTCACTGACATAGTTTACCCTTACAAATCTGGCACACTTTACATCGCAAGTACTGAATATTTTAATTTTAAACGGGTAATAATTTGTCATTCAATTCACTTAAATGGTATTCATTTTTTTTTTACTACATATTTTCCTTATTTTGCACTGCTTTGGCAATACAAGACATGCCAATAATAATCATCAAACCTTATGGGTCGAGAGACTCTCTCTCTCAGTGAACCTGTCAGGGTAAACCTATGGTCCGGCAGCTCATTCAGGCCCAGCTGAAGTGCAAATTGGACATCTGGTGCTGCCTCCAGTCTCACAAAGACTCTCACCCACTTCTGTACCCCACATTCACACTCTCAAATCTGAGAATGCTGGAACACAGGGACACACCACCAACAGTGGCATTCACAGACACAAGACAGAGATAGTCAGAGCAAGAAATCAAGTTTTCAGCTGAATCTGGCTGTATGCATTATGGCTAGAACAGCACTGAATTCACACACTTCTGTCACATTCTGTGCTGATTGCAGGGGACAACCAGAAATTCTTTGGATGGATTCAGATATGGCGATGCATGCTTAACAGAGCTGAGAGTACTACATTCTCACTGGTAGCTGAATGCCTTGTCAAAGCAAAAATAATCAATGATTGCATGCTTTACTTTTTACTCCGTATTTCTTTATAATGTAGAAAAAAAGTAAATGTGCATTAAAGGAGAGAAATAGGTTTAATTGTCAAAATAATTATGATGATTGATTAAGAATTTATTTAAGAATTGTATATATCATGGTGATTAACATATTTAGAAACCATGGTATTTATATGGTACTTGAATACCAATCCCATTCCTTAAAGAAAAGAAAAAATACCAATGGATTTTTTTTTTTTAAAGAAATCTGGCCTCCATTTCAAATTTAACAAGACTAGTAGCACTTTCTGCACTTGGATGTAAAGTCGTGGGGAAGTCGTGACCTAATGGTTAGAGAGTCGGACTCGTAATCCTAAGGTTGCGGGTTCGAGTCTCGGGCCGGTAGGGATTGTAGGTGGGGGGAGTGAATATCCAGCGCTCTCTCCACCCTCAATACCACGACTGAGGTGCCCTTGAGCAAGGCACCGAACCCCCAACTGCTCCCCGGGCGCCGCAGCATAAATGGCTGCCCACTGCTCCGGGTGTGTGTTCACGGTGTGTGTGTGTTCACTGCTGTGTGTGTGCACTTTGGATGGGTTAAATGCAGAGCACGAATTCAGAGTATGGGTCACCATACTTGGCAGTATGTCACTTCACTTCACTTCACTAAAGCTCATATATGCATGTATGTATGTATGTATGTATGGATGGATGGAACATTGCTAGAGTAAATGGCTATGGTATTTCATAGCATATTCAAAAAGTCATAGTAAAGTGCTGAAAAGTGTTTTTTTCCTTCAAGTTTTGGTGTAAATTGTACTATGCATGACTGACTGTATTAGAGCATGATACTGCCGAAGTCTGTGTTGAACTTTACAACAACAAACAACATAGTTGGCATGGTTTTGTGCCTCCAATCTATTTTTGCAGGGTAGCTAGAAATGACTTGAGGGATGAGGTAACTATTTTCTTTCTAGCCTGTTTAATGAATGCAGGCTACCACAAACAGTACTTTAATATCAGGTGCCACACAAGTGATTTGATATCACATGCACCTATATTGCAAACATACATCACAAAATCATCTAACCCTGCTCAACCGAATCCTTTAAAATTCAAAACAATATCACAAAATCCAAACTGCTTTCACGTTACATCGAATTCACTCGAAATCTGGTCACCCGCTGTTCAGCTCTGAAACGTTTGCTTTATGTTTTAGCCACATAGACAGATATGCAATGATAAAAGGGGAGAAGTGTTTTGTTTTGTTCTTAAAGGGCCATTTCTCTTAGGATCATACCTGGACCAGAAATAAAACGCTCATATAATCCTAAAAGAGTCAATCTCTTTCCTTTGAACATCAAACGAATATGCACTACAAATAAAGCCAAAGAATACAGATGCAAATGTACAAAGATAATTAAGTGCATGTATACACAAATTAACTTAACACTCAGTGAACTGCATTTGAACTTTCAAAGCCACACGCAGGCTACAGCAGAAAAAGAAACTTTCCTGAAGGCACACACAAGTACACACACAGTCTAATAAGCCAATATGTGATACACATAAAAATATGAACAATCAACAAAAACCTTAAAGCTTATAACATGCACACAGTCCTGGAGTGTGACAGTGGAAGGGGGTTGGAAGGAGTAATGGTTGGTAAAGCGTGAAGGTGTGAACAGTTAGAGTGCTGTAAATCAGAGCTCACTCAGACTAAACACAACAACCAAAAAAAGAAGAAAGACAGTCTATAATGTATCAGAAAGACCACGTTCACATCTTAAAAATGTGAAATGTGAAAATACATTCGACTCAAATAACGGCCTACCCAAATATCAATACACCACTGAGATAAAGGGTTTTAAACTTTGGTGGTGCTGTATGGTTATAAAAAGTCATTTTGAAATAAGTAAAATGTTTTTGTATGTATACATACACTACCATTCAAAAGTTTGGAGTCATTAATTTTTTTGTTTGTTTGATTGTTTTCAAAAGCAGTCTCTAACTGAATATATTTGATAATACAGTAAAATAAATTAAATTGTGAAATTTTATTGCAACTTAAAATAAATGTTTTATATTTTAATATAATATATTATTATAGTTTTAAATTTTAATTTATTTCCATTTAATCCATTAATCCAGTCCCAGTGTCACATAATCCATCAGAAATCTTTCTAATATGGTGATTTGGTGCTCAAGTAAGTACATTTCTTATTATCAATGTTGAAAACAGCTGTGTTGTGACTTTTTTATTCAGGATTCGTTATTTAAAAGCATTTATCTGAAATATAAATTTTTTGTAACATTATATTAGTCACATTTAGTAAATTGAATGACTCCTTGCTGAATAAAAATTCAATCAACAAACAAACAAATAAATAAATAATACTGAGCCCAAACATTTAAAAGGTAGTGTAAATAAATCAATACTCAAAGATGTTCTATAATATTGAATTATTGCATACATAATTTCCCAAACTGATTTGTGAACATAACACAATATCACATTTTTATGTATTTTATTTTTAAATGATCAACATTACCTCTCCCAGCGCTTCATATCTTTTCTGGTTCCATCTGTGCAGGTCCTCTTTATAGTTGAAGACAAATGGCTCCCCTGTGTTTATGTGTCTCAACTGACCATCTACAGAAAAGAAAAAAAAAAAAACTGTATAATTTTGTAATAAAATCATATAAAAGTGATGTCTTCAATAGTTTAAGAATACCTACATTTGGTTTGTGTAGAAGGGCTTCCATAAACAAACAGTTTGCAACTCAATAAGAAAGACAGCGCACACTTATTCTGCTATCTATTCATAATACGGTTTGAGAGGCTTGGGTCCGAGACTGGACACTATTCATTTTATTATCTTTAACCTCTCTATAACATTTCTCCCACATTTCTACTTCAACAGCAGAAGAAGGGAATACTAAGGAAAATGCTAGTGCGTGAGGGACAGCATGAAGCCAAAGCCTTTGTGATCCAACAAGAAAAGAATGTCTTCCAACATAAAAGTAAGACGTCTTTGATTGGCCATGAGACATGAAAGCCTTGTTGTTTTCACAGCAAGGGCACAACATTGGCAGGCTTGAACTCAAGTGAATCACTCTTTACCTTCACATTCACCAATCATTTTGCACCTGCAGTTTGAGGAGCATCAAACACCTCAGCCAAACCTATTCTCAATGAGTAGCTGGGATCCAATGAAACACTGAAAGCCTTAGTATATGAGGCCTTGAGGGCCATCCATAGTCCACACAAAGCCTGCAGAAGTCATTCTACCTGTCAGGCTGTGACCTTCAGTTCAGCACCTCAGGCCTGCTTGATGTGCATCATTCCCCTTTCATGCAATTAAATACGTTTGGCTGGCGTCCCCCCATCTGGCAGGTACAAGCCCTGCGAACGGCTAACGCTTCTCCTGCCCCCCGTACTTCAGCCTTCTGGGACGTCTGGCAGGCCTTCCTCAGACAGCTGGTGCTGCAATAGCGGTCTCTCTGCCACTGTACCTCAAGCCACCAGAGATCTGAGAGCGTGTGCGTGCGTGAGTGAGTGTGGCTGGACCGCTGCAACTGTTCCCTCCTATGAGCATCCTTTGAGGGGCTCGTTTGAGAATGGGCCAGCCGACTTCACTCAAAGTGACCCACTTGAATGCCACTGTTCTGCCAAGGCTGGACAATGAGGCCTGGCTTTTGCCAAGTACTGATGCTGCTAAACAGCTGCTGAGGTAAACAACAATACCATGCTTGGTTAGGACTAATGCAGTTTCAGGGAAGGGCTGAATGACTGGCATATGTACGCAATCCCATCCACTTTTTGGACAACGATTTTTTTTTTTTAATTAGTCAATGTGTGCTATACTATATTGTAGAACTGACACACAACATCTGTCTAGCTCAACCATACAACCCTGCTACCTACGTTAGTGTCGTTAAAAAATTACTTTCCTTCATTTAAGGGCAAAATAAGTCTGAAACCATATATTAACATTTGGTCCCAAACTAGCTAGCCCCTTGTGAGTGAGAGCCAGACTTGAAACATTGTAGCTTACTATTACTTTTTAATGTTTAAAATATAAAGTATGTATTAACTGTATGTTATTTAACTGTATATACTGCCGCTCAAAAGATTGGAATCAGTAAGATTTGAGTTACAGTAGTTAAATAAGTTTCTTCTGCTCATCAAGGCTGTATCTATTTGATCAAAAATACAGAAAAAAAAGTTATTTTGTGAAATATTATTGCAATTTAAAAATAACAGTTTTCTATTTTAATATACATTAAAATATAATTCATTCCTGTGATCAAAGCTGAATTTTCAGCATCATTACTCAAGTCTTCAGTGTCACATGATCCTTCAGAAATCATTCTAATATGCTGATTTATAATCAATGTTGGAAACCGTTGTGCTGCTTCATTTTTACTTTTTTTTTTGGAGGGGGGGGGTCTGTGAATTTTCTTTTCTTTTATTTTTTTTAATTCTCTGATTCATTTAAAAAATCAATTTTGTGTTACAATATACAATGCTATTCAAAAGTTTGGGGTCAGTAAATTTGTTCTTTTTTTATTAGGACTAGGATGAGAGTTGCTGAAATCGCGTTTGGTCTCGTACTGTATCGTGTATCTTGTCAGTGTGTGCACTTGCTTGGCCATTTGTATTTGATAAACAGGAAAGTGGGTCCAGCTGAATTGAAATGATCATTTGTTAGATTGGTATAATGAAGGTTATTATACCGCGGCAGCGGTCGCGGCAGTCGTCGTGTGAAGCCCTCTTAGTGTGAAGACCAAAGAGTGTAAAGACCATCGACTCTACCGTGCGACTCCACCGGGCAGGGACACCGGCAAGGGATAGTAGTAGCTTTTTATTTAATTTTTTCATTGATATGTTTATTATTGAAATGTTGTTGTTATATGCATGTGTTAATTTTATTTAATTTCTTTCTTTTCTTAAATATGTGGGTAGATAGTATTTATAGAGTTGTAACTTTTTAGTTTTAGTTACTTTTTCTTATTTGTAAGTCGCTTTGGACAAAAGCGTCTGCTAAATGACAAAAGTAAAAGTAAGTAAAGTATTCATGAGGGATGTGTTAAATGAATAAAAAGTCATAGTAAAGACTTATATTGTTAGAAAAGATTTCTATTTTGAACAAATGCCGCTCTTTTTAACTTTGTATTCATCAAAGAAAAAAGTATCACATGTTCCAAAAAACAATATGAAGTAGCACAACAGTTTCAACACTCATAATAAATCAGCATATTAGAATAATTTCTGAAGGATCATGTGACACTGAAGACTGGAGTAATGATGCTGAAAATTCAGCGCTGCATCAGATAAATAAATTCCATTTTAAAGTATATTAACATAGGAAACCAATATTAGCAATTGCTATAATATTTCACAATATTGCAGTTTTTTCTGTATTTTTGATCAAATAAATACAGCCTTGATGAGCAGAAGAGACTCCCTTAAAAAACATAAAAAAATCTTACTGATTAACTTTTGAGCGGCAGTGTATATTGTATATCCATGCATATTATTACATGGCATATAAAGTTACATGGTACAAAAAGTCTTTTTCGGGTGCTATGAGAATACCATTGTTTTGAATATGCTTTGATATTCTTTAAAATACCGTACCAATAGCATTTATATACATCACTGTTCAAAAAATTGGGTCGTAAGAATGTTTTTTAAAAGAAATCTCTTATACGTTTACCAAGGCTTGCTTGGTTGTTAAATTGATTGATTGATTCAAAAACTACACAAAAACATTAATATTGTAGAATATTATAACATTTTAAAATAATGCTTTCACTATTTTAATTTATTATAAAACACAATTTATTCCTGTGATGAATTTTCAGCACGTATCCTTGCAGAGTAAAAATATTAATAATTAAAATTAAATTAAATTAATTCTTACAGACCTCAAATTTATGCATAGTACTCCCCTTACTTTTTGTAACGGCACCAAACATTCCTATAATAGAAACTGGTTTCTAACATTTCTGAAAGGATTAAGAAAGATAGGCCCATCTATTCTACTATTGATACAGAGGAACAATTAAACCTGAAAACCAATGTTAAATCTAATAGTGACCTCTCTGATTGCCAATGCCTGAAGTTAAAATACTCAAAGCATACACACTAAACACAAATAACCTTGGGGCCTCATACTTTTGCAATCACCCTAGTGCATGGCTCCACAAAAGGAAAAACAGCTTTGAAGATAAAAGATTGCATAAGCACTTTCATTCCCCTCATTCTCAAAGCTCCTGTACTTTTTGCACAGTTAGCAGGTGATAAATCCAACATGGCTAACTCAGAGAGTATTACACTATTCGCTTTCATCATTAGCTGTTCAACAACATGTACCACTAAAAGGCTGTATATCAACAATGAACTCTGAAAGCATGGTCGCTCCTTTGAGATAGGATGGGAAAGAGAATTAGAGAGAGAATGAGAGAGAGAGAGAGAGAGAGAGAGAGAGAGAGAGAGAGATTGAGATGACATGCGCTAGCGTAAAAAAAAAGAAAGTACCTTTAAAAATCAATTGTGCATTCACAAAGGGGTGAAGAGAAACACTACTACCAGAAGTGCCTAACAGAAGGAAGAGGCGATCTAATGAAACCAACATGCAGTGGAAGTTCAGCTCCATCGTCTTCATAACACAGGCTCTCTGAGGAATATCCCCCTTCAACTTATTCTCCCTGCTTTAACCTGGCATAATTAGCATGCTTTCTCGATTTTTAGCTTAATGAGGTATACATAACCTTGGATTTCCAGTAATGAACGAGCTGAAGGCGGACTGGGATGAAGTCATCATGTCACATGATTTTGGGAAGGGGGAAAAAAAAAACAATTTCAAATGCATATGTATTTCTTGTTGGGTTTTCTCAGATCACTGATTAAAAAAAATTAAAATAGAAGAAGATGAGAGAAAAAATGCACCAAAATTAAAAAGCAGTTTCCACAAATAGGGTGAACTGTGATTTCCCATTATTTGAGGGGAAAGAAAGAAAGAAAGAAAGAAAGAAAGAAAGAAAGAAAGAAAGAAAGAAAGAAAGAAAGAAAGAAAGAAAGAAAAGCTCTACTATTTGACCCTGTTACCAAAGTTATTGAAATTAATTATTAAAATTAAACTAATATTTTAATTTAATTTATTGTAAATATTTATCTATCCCTAACGAATTAAAACTTAATTTAGGCAAAAACTGCAAGTAATCTTGACAGAATTTGACATAAATCTTATAAATGATTTCACATTACTAAAATAATAAGAGTAATTTAAAAAAGATCATTTTTATGTTCGTTTAATAATTATCCCATCACTCAAATCAAGGTTTTAAACTATATTTACATATGTCCAGTTGGTATTTGTCTCATATAATATAGTTTAACCATCAACATTTTCTAAAGTCTAAGCACTGATTAGTTGACTTTTTTGTAAAAGCGCTATATAAATGTAAAGAATTATTATTATTATTATTATTGTTAATTATTATTATTTGTATACAATCTGAATTATTGCTAGAAAATAACATCACTCAAATCAAGGATTTAAACATTTATATTTGCACACTTACACAAATCTGCATTTGGCTAATATAATGTTTAGTTTAACGAGTAACATTTTCTAATGCTGTGCACCCCATTGGCTGACCTAAAACCCTATTTTGAATCCTATTTGAGTAAAGTGACAAACACCCTGCATTAAAAAGCTAATGTTCAGAACTATTCTTTGGCTCAATGGTCATTCTACATTCATCTCAGAGAGTGGGAAAAGAAGTTACAAAGTGAAACTTTCTTATGAAATCAAATAAAAGTGATACTCTTCACTGAGAGACTGATATAAGGTATTCCAGACGCTAACAGGAGGCGTTTTAGAGAGAGGAGCAAGGTTATGCAAATCTAGCCGTCAAACAGAGCACAAGGCTGAGTAAGCCACTGACAGCCCATAGCATGCACAACTTGTCCATTCAGCTGCCACAGACTCCAGAGACTCTGAAACAGACAGCGCTATCACAGCCTGCTGCCTGCTGTCAATATCCAATGAAACCCTCTGCACACATCTAATGCATTCAAACCTTCAGAACCACAGACAAGATACAAAATCATGTTATTAAAGTACAAGCCCAAACGCTATTTGATGGTCTAGATGGTATGTATGTCATAGTGTGAAATAATTTACTGTCTAAAAATGTTTAGAGTGACGACGAGCGAAAGGTCTTACGCTCATTGAAGGCATATTCAAACTCATCCAGAGTTTCAGGAAAGTTCAGTGGAGGTTCGTCTTTTTTCATCAGCTCGTCTAAATCTATCCTGGACAGTAAATCTAGAAAACAAATTAATTAATTATTGTTTTAAATAAAATAATAATAAACACACAAAGCATCCCCCTTAAAAATAGTGTGATTTAATTTCTATTTGTATGCATGTATATTTGTGTGTATTCATAACTGCTGGCTTTACCTTTTAGTGCAGTAGTTTTTTCTTTTTCTTCTTGTGCCAAGAGCTGGGCCATAGTTATCCAAACAAAACAGAAGAGGAAGAAGATGCTGGCTCTGACAGGCATGGAATCACCACTACAGAAATGTTACTGCATGTCACCCTGATCAAGAATAAATCAATATGAATAAACAAACAAACAAGCCTCCAATGCTATGACCTTTATTGTAACCTCTAAATTTGCCTCTAAATTCATTACCATGAATGCATATAATGCATTATAGAAATTTATATTAATGCATAATAAAAAAATATATATAATGTAATATTAACAGTAACTATAACAGCAAAATTATAAAGCAGGAATATTCAAATATTTCAAACGTTAGACTGACTGTCAAACTGCTACAGAAGTGTCACAAATCATTCAAATAAAATAATAATAATAATAGCAAATAATAAACAAATCATTAAAACATGTGATTATGACATATTATAATGCATATTATGCTTAAATTTATCAGTTAAATCATGTTTAAATAATATTAATACTGTCAATAACAATCAATAATGTTTGGGACACTGTACACCTGTCCTGTGATAAACAGCTGACCAAAAATATATTAAATGTATTTAATGATAGCTAACTACATGCAATTTTGATTAGTGCAACTAATCATTAATAATAGCAATAACTTGATTACATACTGACTTTTTTTCGTTGAATCTAATCGTACTTTAATGACAGTGCACTTTGATCTGACAGGTCAGACTGTTTATGGTGGTAACTAGCATTAAGCTAACAGCTTGGTTCAGGTCTAAAAGCAAGCGTGCTGAAGTGAGAGACTCACAAGCGCCTGAATCTCAGTGTCTGCATTTAGAGAAACTGTGAAAGCAGCGATCTGCTGTCTGCGACTTGATCGGAGCATGTAAACATTGTAAAAAATTCCCTGCATGGACCCCAGCCAGTGTTTATAAACAACTACTCATCACACAAATGGGAGGAAAAACTTCACATAGCACAGATAGTTAAAGCAGCTATACGGATCACCCTGCTAAAGAGCTAGATAAAGACAGTGGGAGAGGTAAATATGTATTTGCATGCATGTCGCTCCGCTCACGTACCATAACAACAAGCACATGTGAGATTTCACACATCCTGCTTCCTCCTTCTGCCAAACAGGAAGACACGATTCCGTCTCCTCGGAAACGGAAGCGTGTTACACACGTGATTTAAACAGACAGCGCCACTTTTCACACAGACACAGAAGAGCAGTATATGATATACAAACGTTTTCATTACAGTAATAGGCAGTAAGCTAAAGCTAATAATGTCTGTGATATAATTTTTTGTACTATGCATAAAATACAGTTATAATCCCCTAAAATAAAATTCACGTCTTTGTGAATGAATCAATAATTATCACATGCATATAGTGTATATTTCACTGTGAAATCACAAGTGCGGACTTTTGAAAAATACATATGATAAAATAATAAGTACATAATCCACATAAAGCCCTGTTTAATATCAATTTCTGGTATGCTGGGAAATAGTTAAACCACTGAAAAAGTACATTTTCTCAAAGGCTGTCATTTTATTTCAGTTAGTTTCCACGGTGACATTTCATTTAGTTGAGTTTTTTTGTTTGTTTATCTTGAACTAAAATAACTGAAACTAACATTTCAGTAAAAATAATATTAATGAAAACTATAGACATTTAGAAAAACTAAGAAACACACAAAATTGCTAATGTTTTTGTACTATGACACAACAGTCATTATGCTTCATCAAACACTTCTGCATTCAGAAACACTATTGGACTCATTTAAAATCCACAAGGTCTCCTGGATTATATTTAGAGTTGTAAAGAATCCAATAATCTGCAACTGTAATTTCACATCCACAGAACATCACTTTTAACAATCTTCTTAGCAGCTACATACACTTTTTTACACTGGTCATTTGCTTCTCCTGTTATATAGTCACTGGGACTTTGCTATGTTTCGTGGCTTTGGTCAAAGTATATTTTCTTTAACTGATCCACTAAAATCTTCTCTTCATCCTCCAGTGCTGCAGCATCTTGCATCTCCCACCTGCATTTCACAAACACAGAAAATAGAAATGTGTGTTAAGCCAACTGTAGAAAACATTAGTAAAACACAGATCTTCCTTAAGCATACAACTTCTTTACAACTTCACAGTCAATCTCTTGTGGGCGATAGTGAGTATACAAAGATGTGAAAAATAACATTATACTCGTGCTGTATCAGGTAGCACTGCCAATGACTGTTTATCACGTCTGATGCATATTATTGCACACAAAAATGCAAGAGTTGGATGAAATCACCAGTTCCAATTCGTTTGGTTGGTATTAATCAACATCTAGTAGCCAGGGTATATGGGCTTTTTTATTAGTCTACCTGGAAATTTAAGACTGGAATAAACTACACAACTTTTGCTTTGCAGTCTTCAGATTTTGGCCAGTTGGAGTTGACAGATTTCACAGAAAATCATACAGTGTATGATGAACACTAACTTTTTTTTTTATTAGCTTCAGATTATGATTCCATCCAGTCTATGGATATAAACCATGTTTGATATTTTGAGTAATATTTTGTATAAAATATATTGCATTTGTCACACGTTTCCTTATAATGATTTATGAAGGACCACGTGGCACTGAAGCCTGAACTAATGGCTGCTGAAAATTCAGCATTGCTTTCACAGGAATAAATTACATCTTTTAAGTTTTAATAACATTTTACAATATTATAGTTTTACTGTTTTAATTAATTCTTATTTTTGGAAAGCCCAAAATTCTGATCAAAATATCTACATGCATTTATAAAAAGTTGTAATATCTGGTATTATTATTATATATATATATATGTATATATATACATACACTATATTCCCATAAGTATTTCGTCACCTCCTTCTAATATGACTTTAAATGCAGACCTTGAGCCAAAAACTCATCAGCAAACACCAATGACTTGTATAGACACTATAAGGACAAAAGTGTTGGGACACCCCCTTCTATAGAACAGAAAAAGGCACTAACAAAACTGTGGCAACAAAGATGGAAACATAATTCATGTATTTAAAAATTGTATTTCCATCTCTGTTGCAACAGCTTTGGACGCGTCTAAAATGACGGCACCCTTATGTACAAGTCATTGGTGTTTGGTGATGAGTTTTGGGCTCAAGGTCTGCATTTAAAGTCACATCAGAGGTGTTCAGCTGGGATCAGGACTAGACCAGTCAAGTTCTTCCACACTGACTGAATCAATAATGTCTTTTTGAACCGTGCCTTATACACAGAGACACTGTCATGTTAGAATAGAAAAGGGTCCTGTCCAAACTGTTGCTATAAAATTAGAAGCACAATTACCTAGAATATCATTATATGCTCAAACATTAAGATTTGTACTCATAGAAATTACTAAAGTAGTCAAACCTGTTCATTAGAAGGGGGTGACCCAATACCTATGGCAATATAGTGTATACATATACATATACTGCTCCTCTCTCAGAACTGAATTTATACTTTCAGGTTAAAAAAAATGGTTTAACATGTTGCTAAGTGGGAAAAAGTATAAAAAGAGAAGATAATCCATATAGTGTCCAATCACAGCCATCATCTGTACACTGACGCTTATTTCCTCACCGCAAAGAGCATCTTTCAACATCACACACTTGTATTTGTTACAAAGTGTGTGCATGCCTCCTTTTATCTTTCTCTGTGTGAGGTGAAGGCACCTGTTCAGATGATGATATATAGTGTCCATATATTCAGTAGTGGTACAAAAGCCTATCAAAGGATTTTGTCTGTGCACATAAAGCAGCTATAGCAATGTGGCCGCATTGATTGAGCTTCCACCTCAGTCATTGTGAACGTGTCGCTATCAGACAAGCTCTTTTCTCCTCTATGGATGGTTGTGTCACTGTGGTAATTACAGTCTATATGGGGAGGATTTGTTTATGTAAATATGTGCGTTTGATGCATGGGGCCCTCTCGGGCATGTCTCCTATCAGAGCGGTGTCTCTTTCCTCCTGTCAGAGTCACCTTAACAGAACCACTGGGCCTGAACCTGACAGCAACAGCTCGACAGATGAGTGTGTGTGGGTTTTGCGCATTTATTTTCTGTCGTCTCTCACTTTCTTTTTCTCCTGCACTGGTGGCATAGAAGGATTGCGCTTGGGCAAGGCCCTGGGGCATCAGCGTCTTCGGAGACACAATTATGAGATAAAATGCCCAAATAACAAGAAATTACATTGCAAATATGAGAAATCAAGTCATTATGAAAATGAACACTATACAACAGACAACAATGTATTATAGCTAGTACACAACATCAAATCTTTGATAAGGAGTTTAGGAATAAATACTATTTGCCATTTTTTACTTTCTTTATATGAAAGTAAAGTTGCATGTCTATCTATTTCTATCAACTGTCAAACATCTGCAGCAGCATGTTTTCAGGTGTCTCAGCTGGATGCCTTGACCTTGAGAAGACACTAGTCCAATTGGCCTGTTTAATAGGCCATCTTTAATTGGTGAAGTGTAACAATTGGTCTGCAAACGTTCAGAATTCAATAGAATCAGGCATTTCGCAATGGGTACAAGTTGGTGACACGAAATGGCTGTGTTGAGCAACAAAACGTTTCTTTGTTTGAAAGTAATGATGCATCAGATTTTAGTGATTTATTTCTGTACAAAAAAACTAATTAAAGTTTAAAGTTTTTAAGTTTAAAGAATTAAAGTTTTCATTTAGCCACAAAACCAAAACAGAAAATAATGTTTTGGCTACTAAATTTACAAAATTTAACTCAGTATGTTGTTCAGGGGGATAAATCATGTCGTGGTAATTTTTGAGCCGCCAGTCAGCGGCCTTTTGATTTTCCAGCTAATCAAAAATTAATATTGCTAATCTAGCTTCTTTTTTGGTTGCAGACCTGTTGCAGCTTATTGACATTTTGTGCACGACATGGATGCTAACAGAGTCTAAATGTGGCATCCGAGAAACGTTAGCTGATTTATTTATTTTATTATTTTTTATATATATTATTTATGTACAGTATGCATGTATATATATTTATTTTATTTTTTTTCAATCAAGTCAAGTCACCATTTTATAGTGCTATATAAAACAGAGATAGTTTCAAAACAGCTCCACAGTATTAAAACAGGAAAGTAAAAAAATAATTAAGTAAATGTCAAAAATGAGGCAAATACAATAGTGTCATTATTCAGCTCAGGTCAGTTCAGTGTTAATTTAATTTAGTTATAACAGTGTAAAATTAATTCATTACAAAACAAGATCAATCCAGCGATAAGCAACTCTACTAAAGACAGCAGCGTCTTTATTCAGCTCCAGTCATTTGAGTGTTGATTCATTTCAGTTCAACAGCAGTGTTGATGTTGCAAAATTCATGAATTATGAACGAATTTGATTAAACAAAGCAGCTCTACAGAAGACAATGTCATCATTATTTAGCTCAATTCAGTTCAAGTTATGTTCTCATCTGAGTGTCATTGCCGTCAAATCGATATTACTGAATATTAATTGTCTCTTAGACCACAACTAAGCAAGCCAATGACAATGGTGGCAAGGAACCCAAACTCCATCAAGTGACAGAAAGTGACTAAAATGACTTGTGTGTGAGCTGTGCTTCATACACAGTTTATTGACGATAGTCAAACAATAGATCCAATTTTTGCCCATGAAATTTCACCATAAGACTGCACAGGAAATATGTGCTCACTCTGAAGCGCCAGAAGGAAACAATCCAGGCAAATGTCAAACGGCCTCAGTCTCTCATCTCTGGTCAGTCATTACTTCGGCACTACAAACAAATAACAAATAATGGAGAACACATGGAAAACACAATATTTACAAATGTCAGGGACGTGCCGAAATGAACAAGAGAGAGTGAAGGCGAGGGTCGGGGATGAAGAAGTGAAGACGCTAAAGGTTTTTTCAATGTTTAATTTTCAAATAGGATTAAGCAGAATGACATTTATCTGAAGGTTACTCGCCCGGTGCTTGCCGTCGTTGTCTTAGCTGATATTGATATTCAGGCGGTGGTCTGCAGCTTGTCAGTGAGACAAACATGCTTGATGAATGAGAACACGAGCCACAGGGAAGTGTAAAGTGCAAATTTGAAACTGGGTTGAGTTTTTTTTTTTTTTTTTTTTCAGGAGAGAATATGTAGATACATGGTAAAATTAGCTAGTAAACACCTCAATAACTTCCGTTTGTGTCCACCTATGATGTTAAGAGCATATATCTTAAGTACCTCCGTTTATCAATGTCAGCGACGAATCTCTAACTTTTGGGCATACGGTATGGATGCACACCTGCAAAGAACAGTAGAAAATCAAAATGTGTCAATAAAGTAAAATTTCTCCTTCAGGTCATCAATCAAAAAGTACAGGTGTAATACCATCGAGCCTCATCTCGGTTTTTCACTATGTGATAAGACGTGGTAATAAGTCAAACCTGAGCCTCTTTTTCATAGTAGTGAATATCTAATGTGTCCTCACTGAGTTTCCAGTCTTTTAATGTTTCCTGACAAATACTAAGTGTCAGGCAGGTAATTCAGCGGGCTTCTCTATCTTAATAAGCCCGGTGTGATGTGGTCTTTCAGTCTTATTGCGCGGCTCATTTTTCATGCATTAATACCACTCTTGCTGACTCGGCTCTTCCTCTGCATAAAGATCAGTCTACACGCATTATGAGCCATATATTTACAGATTCCATATAGTCCAATGGGAATCAGCTTGCTGACACCCTCCAGCCGTGTTTGCCTGCATGTTGAGCTTGTTTGCTAATATCTGCATGTATTTTATGCATAGAGTTACAATTCACAAAAGTATGCTTTTCACTGGTGAAGTACATATTTTTTGATATGTAAAGAAAGAATGTGAGTACATTTAAGCATTCTAGCAAGCATTTAAGCATCTAGCTAAGTTCATTAGCTTCAAATTAATTTTCACTTAACATTTCATACATACAAAACTTCAGCAGTGCGCTGACATACCGTTGTGTAACACCGTTGTGTTACGGGTGTCCCAAGTTCGAATCCCGGCTCGAGAACCTTTCCAGATCCCGCCCCCCTCTTTCTCCCCCACTTTGCTTCCTGTCTGCTCTACACTGTCCTGTTGTAATGAAGGTAAAAGTGCCACAAGAAAAATCTAAAAATCAAGCCACAGAATAAATCTACTGGAAATAGTAGGCCATCCAGGCACACAAGGATAGATTATTATGGGACCAATGGGGCCAGTGACACTTAAGAGCCCTGAGCTGAGGGGCCTGCGCTAAGTGAAACCTAAAAAAATAATGCAGTTCAAATTGATATTGGTGGACATAAATATGCACAATTAAGACAATGCAGAAAGATAGCATATTAATAGTTTTATACTATTATCATGCTCAGCATTAAAGTGAGTAAAGAGTCATTTAGAAGACATTAGATTTTTTGTAAATTATGTGTATTTTAAATAAACGCTGTTCTTTTAAACTTTCTATTCATCAAATAACCCTAAAAAATAAATAAATAAAATAAATCACAGCTTCCACAGAAATATTAAGCAGCACAACTATTTTCAACATAACACTAAAAACTATTTTGAGAATAAAATCAGCATATTAGAATGATTTCTGAAGGATCACGTGACACTAAAGACTGGAATTAATGGCTGCTGAAAATTCATCTCATTAAAAAATTATCCCAATGAAAATATTTTTATTTTTGTGCTATATATATATATATATATATATATATATATATATATATATATATGTGTGTGTGTGTGTGCTTAGTAAAAATGTTTAAAAATATTACTTAAATTGTATTTTTAAAAATAAATACACTTTAGTTGTGCAGAAGCAGTGCTGAGGTCCAACTGAAGTGTATCTGACTGTGCTAAAGTGGAACTATTGCAAGTATTGTTCAGGTACACTTTAAATAACTTATTTAAAGATTTAAATAAGTATTTAAAGACAGAGATCATACAATCCTTCTTAATAGTAACATTAAAACACATTTTAGCCATAATGTGCATTGTGCGATAAATAAATAAAATACTCCAGATAAAGTTTAATTATAATTTTATATCAGTAAGTCTTAAGTGATATATCAATAAATGTGTTAATGGATTTGAAGTATACATGGGCCAGTTTTAACATTCAGACGGTGCCCATGAAAGTCATTTAATGTTGAAGCTATCTATCTTCACAGTAGGATCTGCACCAGTGGTTCCTCACAGGTCAAGTCTGAAGAACAAGCCAAGCAACAGTCTCTGACACTTCTATACACTGTTCCTATCACATTAGAGTCCGGCCCGCTCTGGGCTATCTTAACACTATGCCATGTACTGCATGAGCAGCCCCATTTAGGAGAAAAGAGAAGGAGAAAGAACAGCAGAGGCTATTAGACTAACTGTCAGCTAGCAGAGTGGTTTTCCTCTCCTCTACATGTTTTCGGGCAAACAGACTACCAGCACAGCTGCCGACAGGTACCCGTGTTTGTTTAAATGTGCGTCTGTCAAACAAAGAGCAATGTGATGCTCAACACAGGCGAAGAAATGGCGAGCTGACAAGTCACGCTAATCAGAGGCTTTGCACATGCTTAGCACTTCAAGGATCCATCATAACCCAAACCTAAATATTTAAAGTGCTCAACTTTCTGAAAAGGTCAGGGCTTTCCATGCATGCCACGGAGGAGAGGAGATGTTCTTAGGGGAGAGAGCGCTCAGAACAGGGACCGGCCGTTCTGGCCTTGCCCTGGGATGTGAGGAATCTAGTTCATTTCATGCTTATGGCTTTGCCCTTTGGAAACCACAGAGGTGCTCAGCAGAGAAAAGATTGTTCAGATACCTACAGATCTGAAAAGTACTGTTGAATACAGAAAAATGCTTGAGCCAGATATGTGTGACTTCAATAATCCTGTTCTATCAAAACCTTTTTTGAAGATTTCAGTCCATGTCTGTTAGCTCTTATGTTATCTGTATGCTAGTGCACTCCTAAAATTGGACAAAAGTGTATTTTTGTACAGTGGTTCTTGTCTGGCTTTACGTCACAACACAGATATTACATTGAACATCAAGTAGTGACAAAAATAGTTTATCATACCAACAACAACAACAACAAAAAATCCCTGGGTAATACTTTACAATAACATTCATTTTGTTAACTTAATTTCACATTAAG
This sequence comes from Barbus barbus, assembly GCF_936440315.1. Classification (NCBI taxonomy): domain Eukaryota; kingdom Metazoa; phylum Chordata; class Actinopteri; order Cypriniformes; family Cyprinidae; genus Barbus; species Barbus barbus. Next base: position 20,387,843 of record NC_136734.1, on the reverse strand, counting down.
CATGAACTATCAATGAACAACATATTTAATCTTTGTTCATGTTAATTTATTAATTTATACAGCTTAAAGTATCAGTAGATGAAGAAATGAACTTTTAACAAGTTTTAAACTTTTAAAGTTTTACCAAAAAGTCATTAAAATAACAAAATGTATTAATATTACCATGAACTGCATACGCCCATCAAATTGCAAAATTATACAGAGGCAATTTTTTAAATAATAAAATGCATGAATGTGAATTGCACTTTTTTCTAGTTGAGTGTTTGGTTTCTGAATAACTCACAGCAACTAATCATTTCATTTTTCATTTACCTTGTATAATTCTGTTCATGGTTTTAAAGGATGAGGGAATTTCACACAACCTGCACATGTTGGCATCAGTCAACTGACAGTTGAAAATGCACCAAAATATGTGACCCTGGACCACAAAAGCATTCTTAAGTCGCTGGGGTATATTTGTAGCAATAGCCAAAAATACATTGTGTGGGTCAAGATTATAGATTTTTCTTTTATGCCAAAAATCATCAGGATATTAAGTAAAGATCATGTTCCATGAATATATTTTGTAAATTTCTTACTGTAAATATACAAAAACTTTTTTGATTAGTAATATGCTTTGCTAAGAACTTCATTTGGACAACTTTAAAGGCGATTTTCTCAATATATTGTTTTTTTTTTTTTTTGCAGCCTCAGATTCCAGATTTTCAAATAGTTGTATCTCGGCCAAATATTGTCTGATTTATTCAGCTTATTTATTCAAACTTTCAGATGATGTATAAATCTCAATTTTGAAAAATTGACACTTAAGACTGGGTTTGTGGTCCGGGGTCACATATAATTTAGATGTATATTATGAGATTGACCAAACACACAGCCTTCAAACCCATAATCCCAGAGTAACAAAATAAAATGGAAGAATTTTAATAAGCTTTTTGATAAGTCTATTTATTATACCTATACCCAATACATATTCCCTGCTGTCAAAATAATAAAATAAAATAAAATTAATTGGGTCATTAAAATGGCAGTAAAATCTAAGAGATCAAATGGACAAATAATAGTAAAAAAATATATAAAGTCAATCAATTCATCAAGGAATATTCCATAAAATGAACATATCACATCTCTAACTGTGGCTGTTGGCAGCACAATCTACGAACACCCACAGTGCAGCACATATTCCACCCGCGACTGTTTCTCGCTCCATGCTACTCTCCATCACCTCGCTCCAGGCCTTCTCATCCATCATCTCTCCTCCCCACCTTCTTCTTCCACTCTGATCTCCAGAGCGCAAACGCCACCACAGCAGCACTGGCGGGCCAGCAGGCAGGCTAGACCCGGTATCTCAGGAGCGTGGGGGAGCGTGAAAGAGAAGCCAAGCGGTGGAGCAAGTGATCAAAGGACCGCAGACAGCTCTTCCAGCAGCTGCCCTTGAAAATGACGAGCAAAAAGGTCTCACATGCATGCCACGGCTTTAAACTCTCAAACTCTTTAAACTGATTAGTGATTAGTCCTGAAACATCAGAGAACATGATCAGGACCCATGCACCTGCTCTAGACAAAAAGCTGGCAGAGCTCACTTCGACATGCCACGCTGTGTACTGGGGAACAATTGAGCTGTCACACTTTGTGGTGTAGCAGGGTTCAGGTCTATGTTTTAAAAATGCCCTTAGCCTTTGCATACCTGATGGGTTGCAGACCTGCGTGAACTATAAAGTCACCAGTGCAGGCTTTGCAAAAGTGCACAATGTCGTTACAAAAGCGTCGCCTATGAGCACACACTTCTGGATCATTAAATGAAAAATTGGGATTTGGTTAAAAAAAAAAAAAAAGATACCAAATAAAATATACTACTTCAGTAAACATTAAGTACAGTATTTCTAAATTTCACTTGAGTAAAAGCATTTTTATGTACTTGTACTTGTTAGTACTGATCCATGAAGGACAGTAATGTTTGTTTGTTGATTGATTGATTGATTGATTGATTGATTGATGTGCTACTTCCTGTAGTATCAGGTTAACTACTGAGGTAGGAACCCTTTGCTGTTGTTTGTTTGAGGGGGGATATATAAAGCCGTGGGTTCAATGGACGTGCTGTGTGATCCTTGTGTTGAGCCTCCTATAGAGGTTATGGGGTACCTATAAACCACATAACATGGTGTCAGAAGCAAAAAATTGCATCTTAACGGACGTCTACAAATAGGAGATATCACAGGACGCCGGCAAGTTTTTTTTTTTCTCTCTCTTCGACGATTACCGAAAGAGGGGGACAACGCTAATGCTAGCGAGCTCACAGACGGCAAAATGAATCAGTTTCAAGTTTCTCCACCAGACAAGTTCACATTCAAAGCCGAAGACTGGACGAAGTGGATTAAACGCTTCGACAGATTCCGCATCGCATCGGGATTGGAGACACAAGCGGACGAAAATCAAGTGAATGCACTGATTTACACAATGGGGGAGGAGGCGGAGGATATACTAGTTTCCCTGCACCTCAGCCCAGAGGAAGCGAGTGAGTACGACACAGTTAAGAGGAAGCTGGATGCTCACTTTGTAACACGCAGAAATGTGATCTTCGAGAGGGCAAAGTTTAACCAGAGGCAGCAAGAAATGGGCGAGTCGGCTGACAGCTTTCACACAGCGCTGCACTGCCTAGCGGAGCACTGCGGATACGGGGCTCTGCATGACGAAATGGTGAGAGATAGACTTGTTGTGGGTCTGAGAGATAAACGCTTGTCAGAACAGCTACAACTCGATCCTGAACTGACTCTAGAGAAAGCAATTAACAGAGCTCGACAAAGCGAGCAGGTAAAGAAGCAACAAGAAATGTTAAAAATGAACTTTAAAGCAGATATCGCCAACGCTCAACTTGACAGCATGCACGCGCGGCAGCGCAATAGCGCACGTTCAAAGCAACCCAAGCCGCAAAACAAACAAATAGATAAAACAAAGAAGGAAAGACAGGCACAATGTGGAAGATGTGGTGATTTAAGATGGCATAGCCTACAACAATGTCCAGCTAGGGAGGTAATATGCAATAACTGCAGAAAAAAAGGACATTACGCCAGAGTGTGCAAAACCAAAAGAATGTGTGAAATGCATGTAGCTACAGTGGTTGAGGACACGGGTGAAGAAGTTGCATTTCTGGGTTCACTGTCAACGGACGCAAATGGCAGCCCATGGATGACAGACATACATGTGGAGAATCTCAATGCACGCTTTAAAATTGACACTGGCGCAGACGTCACCGCTATACCCGAAATGCTGTATAACCAGGGCCAGTTCAGCAGGCTGGAGAGGCCAACGAGGGTTCTGCTGGGGCCAGGAGGGACTCGTCTGAATGTGAAGGGCAAGTTCACAGCCACTCTCAGTAAGAACAGTAAAAGTACTAAAGAGGAAATATACGTTGTGGAGGGGCTGTGCACACCACTGCTAGGTGGGCTTGCTGCAGTGGCACTGCAGTTGGTCGCCAGAATAAATAACATTAGCCTGGACTCCAAAGAGACAGTAAAAAGGGAGTTCCCAAAGCTTTTCTGTGGATTAGGAAAAATGGAGGGCGAGTACAACATAGTACTGAAACCAGGCGCTCAGCCTTTCTCCCTCTCAACTCCCAGGCGCATCTCCCTCCCACTCCTGCCAAAGGTTAGAGAGGAACTGGACCGTATGGAGCAGCAGGGAGTTATCTCAAAGGTGGAGGGGCCCACTGAATGGTGTGCGCCTATGGTGGTGGTGCCGAAACGCACGGGCAAGGTGAGAATATGCACCGATCTCACAGAGCTGAACAAATCAGTTATGAGAGAGAAGCACCCCCTCCCCTCAGTTGAACACACTTTAGGACAGCTTGCTGGGGCAAAAGTGTTTTCAAAGCTAGACGCCAACGCAGGCTTTTGGCAGATTCCACTGTCCAAGGAGTCAACTCTGCTAACCACTTTCATAACTCCGTTCGGGCGGTATTGTTACAATCGCCTGTGCTTTGGGATCTCATCAGCACCAGAACACTTCCAGAAACGCATGTCACGCATTCTGGAGGGCCTGGTGGGTGTTCTGTGTCAGATGGATGATGTGCTCATTTGGGGAGCCACACAGACGGAGCACGATGAGAGACTGTGGAGAGTACTGTCACGACTGCAAGAGGAGGGAGTGACGCTCAATGACAAGTGTGAGTTTTCTAAGAACAGGATAAAGTTCCTGGGGCAGGTTATTGAGGCATCAGGCGTCAGCGCTGATCCTGATAAAGTGAGTGCGGTAAAAGCCATGCCAGCACCCAGTAACGTCAGTGAGGTGAGACGCTTCCTGGGGATGACAAACCACCTGGGGAAGTTCCTGCCTCACTTGGCTGAGAGAACGCAACCACTCAGAGACCTGCTGAGAAAGTCCAGTATGTGGGCCTGGGGGCCGCAACAACAGCAGGCCTTTGATAACATCAAAGAAGAACTGACGACGCCCCCAGGGCTTGCATTGTATGACCCTAACGCTGAAACACTTGTCTCCGCTGACTCTTCCTCATATGGGATGGGCGCTGTTCTTCTCCAGCGTCAAACAGACACAGAGTGGAAACCTGTGGCGTATGCCTCGAGAGCCCTCAGCAGCACTGAGCAGCGATACGCCCAGATCGAGAAGGAGGCGCTAGCATCAACATGGGCCTGCGAGAGGTTCGCAGAGTTCCTCATTGGAAAGAGTTTTCACATCGAAACCGACCACAAGCCTCTGATTCCTCTACTAGGCTCAAAGAGCTTAGATGAACTTCCTCCACGCATACAGCGTCTGCGCATGAGACTAATGCGGTTTGCCTACACCATATCACATGTGGCTGGCAAAGACATCGCAACTGCGGATGTGCTGTCCCGAGCTCCTGTCAGTCACACTGCAGAAGGATTGCAGGAGGAGGAAATCAACCTCTATGTTGACTCTGTTGTTGCGAATCTCCCAGCTACAGAAAAGAGGTTAAGGGAAATTCAGAGACACCAGGACGACGACCCCACACTCCAGCACTTGAAGAAATTCTGTGTCGAAGGATGGCCAGATAAATTTTCCATTAACAGAGTGTTCCAGCCATATCTGCCATTTTCAGGTGAGCTCACTATCCAAGATGGTCTACTATTGTATGGCAGCAGGATAATCATCCCCACGTCACTCAGGGCAGACATCCTGTCCAAGCTGCACGAGGGCCATCTGGGAATAACAAAATGCAGAGAGCGAGCTAAGCAATCAGTGTGGTGGCCTGGGCTCAGCAGAGAGCTGACAAACATGATAGAGAAATGTGATGTGTGTAGCCGAGAGAGAGTAAATTTCAAAGAAACGATGATGCCTACTGAGTTCCCGACAAGACCATGGTCCACTGTAGGAGCAGATCTGTTCCAGATAGACAACAAACAATACCTAGTCATTGTGGACTATTTCTCCAGGTATTTTGAAGTAGCCAAACTGACATCCACAACATCTGGAGCTGTGATTGATCACTTCAAGTCTATTTTTGCACGTCATGGTATACCTGAAGTGGTCCGCTCAGACAACGGGCCACAGTTTGCATCCGAGATCTTCAGACAGTTCGCACAGGATTGGGGCTTTAGTCATGTGACATCCAGTCCCCATTTCCCTCAGAGCAATGGGGAGGCGGAGCGTGCTGTGAGGACAATCAAAAGTCTCCTCAAGAAATCCAGCGACCCTTATCTCGCCCTGATGGCCTACCGGGCTGCTCCCCTGGCGAATGGATACAGTCCCACTGAGCTTCTGATGGGAAGGAAAATAAGAACGCCAGTTCCTGTCATTCCATCCAAGCTCAACCCAGGGTGCGCAGACATGGACAACCTGAGAAGGACAGAACAAAGGTACAAACAAAAACTGCGACAGAATTATGACCGAAGACACAGAGCACGCGACATGCCATACCTTCACCCCGGTGATCACGTGTGGGTTAAGGATACAGTGGAAAGAGGCACTGTGGTGTCTGCTGCCGGCACGCCAAGGTCATACATCATTGAGACGCCCGGGGGCACTCTGCGAAGAAACAGATACCATCTTTCGCCAACCCCTGTGGCTCCTGGAAAACCTGCCAGCTCAACTGAGCCAGCACCAGAGAGCACGGTTCCTGACGCCATACACACTCCTGTCACACCAGGAGCACAGTGTGTAGCCAGTCAGCAGACTCCTGCGTGTGAGAGTCGTTTCCCAGCCCGAATAAGGAATCCTCCATCTTACTTGAAAGACTTTGTTTGTTCTTAGAAATGGCACCTGAGTTATGGGAGGGGGCAGGGAGAAGTTGATTGCTGCAAATTTATGTTGTTGATTAAGTGTTTACAGACGCACATGTTCAAAGTGCTTCATAGCTGAACAGTATAGCAAAAGTTGAGAACCATAATTGTGTGTTTCTACTGTTACTGATCTTGATCGCATCTTAATGATGGAATGGGTTATATTTTGCAGTATAAGAAGTAATCGGAAGAGCCTCTGTTACAGTTTAGAAATGCTCTTAATGTTTATTCCTGCATCTGCACAAAGATTATCCTTTGTCTAGAAAGGGGGATGTAGTATCAGGTTAACTACTGAGGTAGGAACCCTTTGCTGTTGTTTGTTTGAGGGGGGATATATAAAGCCGTGGGTTCAATGGACGTGCTGTGTGATCCTTGTGTTGAGCCTCCTATAGAGGTTATGGGGTACCTATAAACCACATAACACTTCCGCCTGCTCAAAAGACAGCAAGAAAATGTTTAAAGATCTGGCATCATTTATTCAATTTCACATTGTTGTATGACTTTCTGTGGGGCAAGTACATCTTTTTTTCCCCTCATCGAAGATGCTCATTCTTACAGATAAGTTAAGGTCAGTTTGACATTATTATTATTAGTAGTAGTAGTAATTGTTTTGAGGTGGTAACTAGACAGTGCTAGTCAATAAGAAAGATTAGTTGATGCAAACATTAAACATGCATGATCTGCAAATAAGAAGATCATGAATGTTCATTTTTATTAACGAACAAACAAACAAAAATTTGTGTGTTACCAAAATATACATTTTCAATATCAATTAAAATAACTGAGACTGAACAAGCAATCATGAGCAGTGATGCCAAGGAAAAATATCCATTTCAAAATTAAATAATAAATAAGTTAATTTCACATCTACTATAATGAAAAGCTGTGTGCAAAAAAAGGACCTCTTATTTATATCATGATACTATTTAATTATGATATTCATGTATCTATCATAAATGTTACAGTAATATACTTCAAAGTTTAAAGTACTACCCAAAAAACATGAAATCCATCATTTTCCATTTTCATGCTAATACCATGGTACTTTTTGTAATTATACTAAGTTTCATGAAGCTAAACTTGCATCATAAACTGCACCGAAACACGTTTGCTAACTGTTCACGTCCTTATTTTGAGCAAACCAAGCCAACAAGAGTGCAGTCTTTATCAGACTTGTGCTGCATTAATGAGAGCGAACACCGTTCCAAAGCCAGGCAGACGGTTCCCTGAGAGTGTATGCACTCTTGTTAAGAGGCCAACAGACATTGATCATGCATGGTCGCCCTCCAAGTGGCGAGTTCGTTCAAACACACCCAGTTCTTAACCTCCACTGCAGTTTGTCAAATAAAGCAGCAGCAGTGCTCTGTTTGCCCTTGACTCTGTCTCTTGTCAAGAGTGCACTCTCCTTGTCTGGATGACACCTCTCACAGAAATAGCAGCCAGTGAGCTGGTGCTCAGGACCCCATCACTTGAGCTAAATCATTAGCCCTCTTAGTCACAGCGCTGCTGGCTTGGCCCCTGACAAGTCTGAAGCTCCTCAGTCCCGTTTTTATTTCGCCACTTGGCGCTCGTACTCATGACGCCAATTAGAGGTAACTTACGCTAAGCTAAATTGTTAGTAAACAAGGGAAGCCATCGCATTGTGTGTTGTTCGCTGAAGCAGACAGCGATGGTCTTCCTGTCATAACACTCACAAAAGCAGTAACAAGCAGCAGCACTAGACACCTGATGGCTCCAGCGAGCCTCCGGGTCCCAGGGATCAAGCAGCTCCACGGAGGCAATCAGTCTTCCTTGACAGGCCCTCGCTGCACCCCGAGAGCAGTATGACAGCTCTTATTTTACCACAGAGGGACCTGCCGACACACCGCCTCACCCTGTACTAGCAAAACCCCCGGCGCCCGCAGCTTCCCAAAGCAACCCCAACCTCGGAAAGCCACGGCCTTATAAATGAATGAACAAAGCTTCGTATTTATAAACACACACACACACATTCATACACGCAACCCGAGTTGTTTCTCGCTGCTCCCAGCTGAGCGCGGCAACAAAAGGAGATCCATCCTGATTTCACCTAGATACGCCTCTAAGATGTAGACTATCATTTATTCAACAGACTCCCTTTGTAAGTGATGCATATTTTAAGTGTAAAACACACCCAGACACGCGCGTACGCTCACAGGGGACGACCGCAGTCACGAGTGACGCTAGCAGTGCGGAAACATAAATATGTTGATATGGGGGAAAGTTTCTCAGGGTTTTTTTTTTTTTTGGGAGAAGTAATTCATCCTATTCCCCGTGTTTTGAATTTGCATCGGGTTCAACCTTTACAGCATAATAACCGAAGAGGAAGAGGGAAATAACCAGCACTCTGGGAGCCTGAGCAGGATGTTAAAGCGACTCGAGGCTCAATCAATGATTGCGTGCATGCCTCTTCTGTTTTCTACTTCAACAACATTGCCATATCTGCTCTCTGCTCGGAGTGGGAAGCCGGAGTACAGAGGCGCGGGTGGTGGCGGTCACCGTAATGACATGATTAGTTAATAGTCTTGGTGCTCGGGTGTTTCGCCCGTCAGGCCTGGAGTGAACTGATTACCCAGTAAATCCATTGATCTCCAATTCCCTTCCCAAACTCCCAGCGGGGCACGGTGATCTCCGAGCAAAAAGCCAGTCTTTCAACTTCGCGAAGGGGGGCTTAGTCAAATCTGATCACAGCTCTGGCGCTCTTACCATTTCAAACAGCTCATTTTTCCACACGCTAATGGAACTTTTGGGGTGTTTGGGAGATAAATAAGTCAATCCTATTACCTCATTTAATATCAAATGCCACCTAATTATGGCTGTGTATGTTTTCAAACACTGCGTAATTTATTGTTATGTTCGCCCCCCTAATCTACAGATGCCTATCGGCTGGCAATTTCTTTTCGCCTGTTAGAATGAAATACTTGCCTTTACATCAGGTGACCGAGCAGTGGAATAGATAAGCAATGAATGTATTTAAACTTTCATAGCACTCCACTCACCTTTTAAAGGGATTTGCATCAATGCTGTGGAAGCTTTCGAGGCTTTTTCAACAGACAAATACCACTCTGGAGGATGCTAAGAGGAGAGATGCCTCTTTTTACCTATCTCTCTTACATTGCATGATTTACCAAGTTACTGTTATTCTACATAAATTTCATTTAAACATGCAGAAGAGGAATTTAACCAAAATAACTTAATAATATATACACATTAATTTTTATTATTTACCAATTAAATGCAACTATATCTGTATCATATAATTTTAAATCAACAGCAAATGAACAACCAACTGATAAATATATAGTGCTGATATAATATGCCATGCAAGTCTTTTCAACAAAAATTTTTTAATAATTAGTTAACTTGAAATAACTGACAATGTAGTTGTACCTTTTAAATGTTTTTTTTCTTTCCTCATTTGAATTAATTGTTACAAATAATAATAATACAATAATACCATTTTCTACACTACTGTTTAAGAGTTTGGGGTCACATAAAGGTTTTTTGTTATTGTTGTTGTTGTTTATTATTATTATTTATTTATTTATTTTTTTAAGAAAAATAAATGCTTTTAGTTAATTAAAAGTGACAATTTCAACTATTTCAAATAAATGCCATTCTTTTAAATTTTTCTATTCATCAAAAATTGTGAAAAAAATTATATATCACAATTTCTACAAACATATTAAGCAGCACAACTGTTTTAAACATAATAAGTAATGTTTCTTGAACATCATATTAGAATGATTTCTGAAAGATCATGTAACAATGAAGAATGGAGTAAAGACTGCTGAACATTTAGCTTTTACATCACAGGAATAAATTACATTTTCAAATGTATATTAAATATATTATTTACATTTAATATATACAGTATATTAAAATAGAAAACAGTTGTTTTAAATAGTAATGTTTCACAGTGCCATTGTTTTTACTGTATTTTATAAATGCAGCCTTTGGAGAGCATAAGAGACTTCTTTAAAAAAACCTTTGAAAAGTACTGCATTTTTTAATCCAAATTTTGTAAGGTAATATAAACAAACAACTCTAAGTTAAGACTGCAAGTCAAACAATAAAACACAGACATAAATGCAATAGTGAGATTAGTCTTAACCATAATACTGGTAAAGCGACTCTGGCAGAGAGTGAAATTAACACATCTTCTCAAATCGATCTTGAATTAACAAGGTTGGCGGCATGGCTGGTCTTGCCATAGAGTAAAGGTGTAAAAACCCCTCGGGGTAGAGGCCAGTAATGAGTGAATATGACCAATAACATTAATAACATTCCTCACAGGTCAAAATGGCAGCACTGAAACCTTCATTAATGCTCCAGCCACGCAGAAGGGACTGAACTCAGATCAGTTTAATTGGACCAGTGAGAAAATAAGACCACCGCATACAGTAGATCTGACGCTTATTCATTAGAAACATATTCTCCTTCTCTTGATTTGGCATAGGGTTGCCCTTAAACACAGTGCAGATAAAACTGATTTAACATCATTACATTCAGTATATAATAGCCGCCTACTGGGAATTAATTAGCAGTTATTAGGCAATTTCTTAATCTTATGGTCGCAACCAATGGGGAAATTTACACTAATGTTAGTTAGTTAGTTAGTTAGTTAGCCACTATGTTGTCTCATTGGTCGAACTCTCAAAGGTCCATCATTAATCAAAGCACATGAGGAAGGACAAGTGGGGGGCCTAGCCATTATATATCAGTTTAATAAAAGACTTTATTTATGTGGCATGGTCTTTTCTGATAAAAATAGCTGTCACCTCATCATGCCTAACAGGATACAGTATTAGGCTTCATACTGTGAGAGAGTTTGGGTCGTGTTCAGTCGTTTTCATTAATGAGTGCTGATGAATGAGCCAGATGGTTTGTGCATACCTAAACAGGTGCCTACCTCTGACGCTCACCACGCACATGCTGGAAAATAAATGGATGGAGGAGAAGCGATTGAGCAGCAGAGAGAGAAAGATGTAAACACTGAGTTGACAGGAGGAGCTTGGCGCTTGGAGACTCGAAATATTTGCCTGTATAATGGAAACCGGTTAAAGGGATAGCTCAGCCATAAATTAACATTTTGTCTACAAGATTTTCAGGCAACTGTATGGTTTCAGAAGAATTCGGATAAATGGGAAGTCTGGGCCAAGATTTTTCAAACGTTTTACTGTCAAGAACCCCTAAATATGATGACCCCTTTCCAAAAATATAAAGTCAACTTAATGTACAGACCCATTTATTCTATGTGAGAAAATGTATTAAAACAACATTAAGTGACTATTTTGTACTATACCAAAGCCACAAATGAACAAATCACTGTAATATTATCTGGAGAAATATATTTTAAACATTTATAAGTGAACAATAATAAAAAAGTGAATCAATATTTAGAAACATTTTAAGTAAATATAAATATATAAATAAATCCACAACAAATGCTTGCAGATAATACTTCAATACTTTGGATTATTTTGAATAATTTAAAAATAATATTCAATTAATTAAATTAATAATCAATTAAATTTGAATAAATGCAAAAAAAAAACGACAAAAGCACACATCAAAATTACTACAACTTTCAAATTTAAAAATGAAAACAGAAAATGAAAAATGATTCAAAACATTAATAAAACAACACTAAAATAATTCTACAATACATAGTGCTCCAAACTTTTTGAAATGTGAAAGTATGAATCACCATCCACTTTCAGAGGAGCTTTCTCACTCAGTAATAAAACTGCTCTGAAAGTAGTCATGAGTTTTGGGACTATTGGTCAGTTTGATGTAGGTCACTTGTTCATTCCTAAATCTGGACAAACCTTAAGACGGATGGAGCGAGGCAGTGTGGGATAGCTGCAGATATGTGTGTGTTCGTTCTACACTGTCTGCAGCTTAGGCAATCATTCCATTAAACAGATGTTGCGTGAACAAGTCTCCCTCATACGGGTTGCATTCCCTCAGGAAAGCATTACAGTATTGCTATCGAGTCTCCCAAATGTCAAAGCAATACTAATCTGGATATGCTCAATGAAAGCATACCACAAAACTTCCCCTATTGTTGCAGATAATAAAACAAGGAGCATGGCCATGGGGGCCGATTTAAAAAGCGGCCCCGCATTTTTGTGTTGACGTTTTTTGATTTCACCCACTTTCTGCTTTAATTTGATTTGCTCGGGATCTGAATGGAACAGATGAAAAGCCACCTGAGGCACAGGATTAGCCAGACAGCAGTTCTGCTCCTGCTGCACACACCTATTTAGCTATGTACTGTTTCTTTAACCCTAATGGTGTGTGGTAATGGCAGTATCAAACTAATAAAGTGTGTCCATATACCAAGATATTTATCTGTTGGTATAAAAAACTAAAGAAAAAAAAACTAAATGGAAAAATGCACTGTATTAACATGAAAGAATTAATTTTTTTTTTATATTGTTTTTTAGGGTTTGAAATTTCCCTTTTTTCCCATGTTTATTTTCCTCAACAACATGTTAAACTTGCCAAAATAAGTTTGCAGTCAACACTCTCCACATTAATTGTATAGCTTATCTATCTATCTATCTATCTATCTATCTATCTATCTATCTATCTATCTATCTATATATAAGGGTAACATCATTAAATTGAACTTCATTTTACACTAAATACTTCAAATAAAACTAGAAAATACACTCTTGAAAGTGACAGCAGTATTTTATAGCAATATTGTTTTATTTTCACTTTTAAAAGAATCACTTAATAGTTTATATTAGTTATATTAATGTATATTATTATATTAATTGTATTATATTTAATACATTAAATATAATAATACACAAAATACAAAAAAAAATCACTTTAATACATTACATTAAATGCTTTACGGTTGTAAAGCATTTTCTTATGTAACACCACTATTTACACAATCAGTCAAGCCTGGTCACCTTTATTCCTATTGGACTTTATACAATATAGGTTTTAGCAAAGCAGCTTCAATAAACAGGAAAATAGCAGAAACAATTATGGAAAATCAAATATGGAGACATTACAGATCTAAAAAGACAATAGTGTCATTATTTAGCTTAAATCAGTTCAGTGTTGGTTCAGTTCAATTCAATAACAGTGTACAGTTCATCTATATTAAAATGAGTTTAATTCAGCTATAAGCCATTCTACAGAAGCCAACAAATAGCTTGTTGCTAAAAAAAGGCTACAGTATCTTGAAAACTCGCTGTCACACTTTAGAATACACTCTTTTTCTGATATTTATTCACAGACTTGTTGGTCTCTGCTACAAAATGTGAATGACACAAACTTATAGGTGCATGTTGCATGAGGCAAGCTGTATCATCTATTCTAAATCTGAGTTGCTCTCACTCTCACTTTCAGATCAATGCTGGTGGCGGGTGATTTGTCAGGATGTCTGTGTTGATTAATCTGCCGCCGTAGCCCGTATATTGGGCCGCAGTGCTGTCAGCTGGCAGGGGGAGAAGCAGGACTGGCTCGGATGAGGCAGACCACCACCCAGGTGGCTACACTGGAGCTAAATGAGCTGTGCGGAGTTTCGTATATGCACACACACACACACACACACACAGATACACACACCTGCTCATCCCGCATGATTTGTCATAGCACATCAACGAACAATAAGTTATGGTCGCTTTGACCTGTCAACGTGTCTGTCCTCAACTCTGAGTCACCTCCATCCAAAAAGAGACGCAGTCACAGGAGCCCACCTGTACAGTACAGTCATGGCAGTGGGATAAAGCCACCTTAAGTGAAGTGACATTGAGCCAAGTATGGTGACCCATACTCGGAATTCGTGCTCTGCATTTAACCCATCCAACGTGCACACACACAGCAGTGAACACACACACATACACACACCGTGAACACACACCCGGAGCAGTGGGCAGCCATTTTATGCTGCAGCGCCCGGGGAGCAGTTGGGGGTTCGGTGCCTTGCTCAAGGGCACCTCAGTCGTGGTATTGAGGTGGAGAGAGCGCTGGACATTCCCTCCCCCCACCTACAATTCCTGCCGGCCGGAGACTCGAACCCGCAACCTTCGGATTACAAGTCCGACTCTCTAACCATTAGGCCACGACTTCCCTAAGGGCGTAAAGAAAACTTATTCTCTAAAAAATGTAATTCAGGACTGTATTGGGGTTATTTCTAGCTCCTGATAAGACACATCAGATAGATAGACATAGATGAATGAGCAGAAATTAGTAGAAATCACAGCATGTATGCACAAAATAACTCAATGCCAGTAGTTAAAATCAAATTAAATTACTGTAAACATAATTATTGTAACATTTTATGTAATCAACTTCAGCAGTGCAAGAGATAAAGATAAAGAAATAAAGAAACATAAACAAACTTGCACTAAATTCACGAATACATATTTTAAATATATTGAGAAACATGCATTAGCCATTTAATTAATCAACTGCTGATTTTAGAGCAAAAACAATATGCCGGTTTGGCCAGCTGAGTGTGAGCCATTAACAAGCATCCTGAGCACGTCCCACCACGAAACAAGTGCATTAAAAAGGCCTTTTAAAATATCCAGTAACTATAAATCTCACTGGACCAGGGATAGTACATTTACTCTGCCTGCCCAATCTCATCTATTTAGTCTAATTACAAACACTACACCACTCATAAAAGTCTGAAAGGCTGTTAATCCTCACAGCTCATACTCACAAACCTTTAGGAATGCCTGTTAGGAAACATAAATTCAGAAAATGCTGATGGAAAGAAAGAAAGAAAGAAAGAAAGAAAGAAAGAAAGAAAGAAAGAAAGAAAGAAAGAAAGTTAATTAATCATATGTTGTTGTTGTTATTATCTTATGCAATGTTTGTTACCTCCAAACATCTCAGTGTTTTGTATATACAATGTTGTTTTGGACCCCGTTGACTTATAATATGGACAAACACAGTTGAACGATTATCTAAAATATCCCCTTTTTTTCCCTAGTAAAAAAACAAAACAAAAAAACTAATCGGTAACACTTTATTTCGATAGTCCACTTTAGACAATCTACTAACAGTAAGTAACTTTGCAACTAGCACTCTGCTTAATAACTTCTAACACTTTATTTTGATGGGTCCACAACATACAACATACTGAGTATTAGAAACTTTGCAAGTATATGTCAACTTATTCTACTAACCCTAAACCTACCCTACTGAGAGTTAGTAGACATGTAGTTGCAAATTAATGAGAATTAGTTGACATGTAGTTACAAAGTTACTTATAGTTAGTAGAATGTCTAAATTAGACTATCGAAATAAAGTGTAACCAAAAAATCCTATGCCATAATTGATTTAAAATACATATATTTCATAATAAGTATACTTCAAACCATTAACATATTACTTAAGACTTACTGATATAAAATTAAGATTAAACTTTATTTTGAGCATTTCTTTACTGAACAATGCATATTTCTTAGTATTATGCCTAAAAGTATGCCTTGAATCTTGATTGTATGATCTCTGTATAATATCAGTCTTTAAATGCAAGATTTTTAAAGTGTACTGGAAGAATACTTGCAATAGTTTCATTTTAGCTCAGTCAGATATAGTTAACTACTTCCACACAATTCAAGTGCATTTACTGCATTAAGCACTATATATATATATATATATATATATATATATATATATACACAGTCCCCCATAAGTATTGGAACAGTAACAGGGTTTCTGCAGGATTTTTAAGCTCAAATTTAAGACTTTTTAAGACCTTTTAAAAAGACCTGCACAAATCAAATTAATACCATATGAGCGGGCTAGGGCAATGTCTATAGTACCATATTAACCTGTAAAATGACTGTAAAAGTTTTCACAAAAACAAAAAGTTTTATAAAATGATAAACTTTACATTTCAGCCTTTAAACCATTTTTAAGAAAATGGATAAGTCAAAAGTATTAATAATTTTGATTATTAAGTATTAAATATTAAAAAAAAATTAACAATTATTATCAATAAATTATTATATAAATTAAATAACATGAATTAAGGGTGTACAAAATTGGCAATAAAAATGCTATCTTGATATTTTCAGGGATTTTATCGATAATGATAATTAGACGATATTTTGCTGAGTGTGTTATTGTGCTGGTATCTTAAAGATTACCATGGACAGCTGACTCCTGAATTTTTTTGATATTCTTCATATTCTGTGTGGTCAGTTCACAGCAGTGATAGAAATTAGTCTTTTCCAACCAGTTTTATGGGCATTTATACATTTAAGCCATTTTTTCTAAAAGTGTGCATCAAATTCTTGCATTTGGTACGGTGGCCGAGAAAGCTCAACGTGCTGCAACTTCAGAAAACACATGCAAATAGAAAAAGCACCAGCAAATCAAGAAAACATCATCAGTTTGACAGCAGGTGGTGCAAATGCTCACAACACAAACAAATAAAGAAACACACTGCAAATGCTCACAACACAACCAAATAAATTTTATTTGCAGTGCGTTTCTTTGTTTGGTTATGCTGTGAGCATTTGCATCGTGTGCGTTGTAAAATTGAGGAAGTTATTTTCTTTATTTGCAGGTGTTTTATCTATTTGCAGTGCGTTGAGCTCTCTCTGCCACCATAATTTGGGCTAATACCAAGCAAATAAAATCAGTATCAACAAAATTTATCTTTGCAATGCATATGAAGTGGGATTTAGATGTATTTACACACTGTTTAATGCAGCTCAGAGGGACATAGAATCCTAACCTGCAGTTACAAATGCATAAATAATGTTTTGATATTAGAAACCTAAAACGTTGAAAACTGATGTTTGAAATTATTATAAAAAATGAAGATAGATTAAATGTGAAATTAAAATGGCCAATAGGTGGCAGTAAGTCCGCGTTAATAAGTGAGTCATTGCAATTGAACTGAATCGTTTAAAAGTTTGATTCATTCAGGAACGAAAACACCGTCATGTTGCTCAGAGACGCAAAACAGTGCTGTGGCTGTGTCTGGAATTATTTTGTTGTAGAAATAGAGCAAAAGCAAGAAATATAGTGTCTAAAACGTAAGTCTCTTAATATAACTTCTTGTTTATTGAACTGGTGCGTAAAATCAATATCACATTTGTAATCATGCTGATTTTTGGAGGAAAAAAACGGCACTCTTCGTGTGATATTAACTATATGAAATTATATAAATATAGGCTATACGTTTTCTGCCCCCATATCTTTAATTATGTGATCATTCTAAATGTATTTTAATAGACTGAATCGTGCAGTGAAACTCGTAGACGCACTAGTTTAACCTCTGTTAACTGATTCACTCTCTGCCAGCAGGTGTCGCGTTTGGCTGAAATATACCGGTTCCCTTCCAGGAACTCGAGCTGCATCGAAAGCGCTAGGGCAATGCCCTTAGCGTGACCGCGTTCTGAACCAGAGTGTAATCTGTCCAAAGAATGGGCGAGACGTCATAGGCGGGTGATGTCACTGACTGGGAAGCATAAAAGCACATGCGGTGGAGCCGGCGTTTGCTTTTTGTCATTCAGCAACCGCCTCTCTGTCTGTGTGTACTGTCCTTTCATGTTGTGAGTCTTATTTAGTGTTGTACGTCTGTTTAAACACGTTATAAGCTCCAGAAAGCAACATGTCAAAAAGTGCTCATAAAATAAAGCACTTGGGCGATAGCAGATCACATTTCAGACCGTGCGTTCCCCCTTGCAGACGCTACATCACTGCGGGGGATACTCACGAGCTGTGTGTGGTCTGCTTGGGAGCGAGTCATGCTGAGTCGGCTCTCGAGGGAGCCGGCTGCCTGCATTGCGAGCTGTTGTCGTTGCATGCACTTCGCTCCCGGAAGGCTCTCTTTTGCGAGGGAGCCTTCGTCAGCGTTCCCCGTGGTGCTGGTCCCGCTTCCGCCGAGGCGGAGCGGCGGCTGCACTCGTGGGGTTCGCAAGTGGATCTGGTAGTGGGAAGCGAGATGGGCCAGTCCCTATCTCCTTCCCCGCCTATCAGACCCAGCGGCCGCTCTCCGGCGTCGGAAGCCCGCTCTGTGGTTTCTTCCCCCCCGGGGCACGGCTCGACGTTTCGCCTCTCTTCCTCCGAGGAGGTTGAGATGGAGAGCGTCGATGAGGCTTTGCACCCTCAGCCGCCCCAGTATGAGGAGCTAGTGTAGGTGATTACTCGAGCGGCAGCCAAGTTAAATACTGATTGGCCCGCCGAGACCTCGGTTGAACCGCAGCGTAGTAAACTCGATGAGAGATTTCCGCGTGTTAGGCCATCACCTTCACGTCGGAGCCTGCCGTTTTTCCCCGATCTCCACACCGAGGTGTCGAGATCGTGGGGTAATCCATTTTCGGCCCGTCTCTTAATCCCCGCCTCGGGTAATTACGGTAATGTGGCGGGGGTGATTGAGCATGGTTATAGAGCGATGCCCTGAGTGGAACAGACGCTCGCGAGCTATCTGTCCCCTCGCGAGCTATCTGTCCCCTCGCAAGCTATCTGTCCCCTCGCTCGGCGTCGTCTCTAAAGGCTCCATCCTTGCCTACCAAGCCGCTGCGTACGACTTTAGAGTTGGTGGGCAAGGGGTACGCGGCTGCAGGTCAGGCTGGTGCGTGTCTGCACACCATGGCGGTGTTACAGGCGTACCAGGCCGACCAGCTAAAAGAGCTAGATGAGGGAGAGGGGTTCAGGTCTGAAGATATTACTGAGCTCCGTAAAACCGCTGATCTTTCTCTCCGCGCCACCAAAGAGACCGCCCGTGCCATTGGCAGGTCTATGGCAGCACTGGTGGCTGCGGAGAGACACTTATGGTTGACACTGTCTGATATACAAGATGGATGCCCCGCTTGCGCCTTCTGGCCTGTTCAGCAACTCCGTCAACAGGTACCAGGAGGCTCGTAGACAAGCGGCGGCGTTTCAGCGGTTTCTCCCTCGCCGAACTCTAGCTCAGGGGGCTGCTGGGCGGGAGCAGCCCTCGCCGCGTACCAGCTCCTCGTACAGGGAGGCACAGAAACAGAGCGTGGCTACCCGCACCACACCAAGGTGGGGTCGTGGGGGCAAGCGTTCTGAGTCGGGGACCTCTAAGGCTAAGCCGGATCTGAGGACTGCACTTAAGTCTAAGACAGGGGTTTTCAACCTTTTAGGACATGCGCCCCCCCAAGTGTGTCTAATTTCACTCGCGCTTACAGTGGGTAGACACCCCCTGGTTACACGTTTCCTCCGCGGTGTCCTGAGGCTGAGGCCTCCAGTACGATCCCGTGTCCCTACATGGGAGCTGGCTGTGGTTTTAGAAGCTCTCTGTAAACCTCCTTTTGAACCTATCGAAGAGATCTTTGATGGCCTTCTTTCTATGAAGACTACCTTCCTGATGGCGATTTCCTCACTAAAGAGAGTTGGGGACTTACAGGGCCTTTCAGTGGCCCCTTCTTTTCTCGACTTTGCCCCCGGGTTGGCCAAAGCGATTCTCTACCCTCGAGAGGGTTATGTTCCTAAGGTCCCCTCTTCTACTCCACGGCCTGTCGTACTGCAGGCCTTCAGTCCTCCTCCCTTCCGGGAGCCTGACCAGTGGAAGCTTAATTGTATGTGTCCAGTGTGAGCACTGGATGCGTACGTCCACAGAGCTGCCCTGTGGAGAAGGACGGACCAATTGCTAGTGTGCTTCGGTCCTCCTAAACGTGGTCTGCCAGCTTCTAAGCAGACCCTCAGTCAGTGGATCGTGGATACTATTTCTCTGGCTTATGAATCCTCGGGTCTCCCCTCTCCTATGGGGGTTAAAGCCCATTCCACTAGGGGTTTCTATGCAGGATATCTGCAATGCCGCGGGTTGGTCCACGCCCCTCACCTTTGTTCGGTTCTACGACCTTGATCTTAGGGCCACTCCGGGCTCTTCTGTTCTTTCGTCCTCGTTGTGCTCCTAGCAATACACACAGGGCAGGTATTTGGAAGTCTGGTGGCGTTGGCATCTCGTTCCCCTACCACTTTCGACGCAGCTCGAGTTCCTGGAAGGGAACGTCCCGGTTTACGTATGCAACCCTGGTTCCCTGCGAGCAGTTGCTTCATTCCTAGAAGCAAACGCCGGCTCCACCGCACATGCTTTTATTTTTCCCGGTCAGTGACGTCACCCGCCTATGACGTCTCGCCCATTCATTGGACAGATTACACTCTGGTTCAGAGCGCGGTCACGCTGAGGGCGCTCCCCTAGCGCTTTTGATGCAGCATCTCGTTCCCTTCAGGGAAACAGGGTTACATACGTAACCCGAGACGTTTTACCAGCACCGGACTGAACTTCCAGCGCTCATGTTTATTTAAGGAAATCATAGCCTTTTGAAGTTTAATCATCACATTCAGCCATATCGCAATTCTTGTCTTTCCGTCTCCAAATTTAAGACCTCTTGAAATCATAATTAAGACTTTCTTGTACAATTTAAGACTTTTTAAATTTGATACAACTAAATTTCTTTTTAAGACCCCGCGGAAACCCTGAGTAAAGACAAAATTGATCTGTTGGCTGTGGAGTCAATATATTTGCAAATATGATTAAAAGATGAATATGAGACAAAACTACAGAATGTCACATTTTATTATTAGCTGTTTCAACACATACATGTTTTACCAAATAAAAAGAACAGCACTTTTAGAGTTCATCCCACTCATTGATGTGAGCATAAGTATTGGGACAGTTGAGGCAGATATAAAAGATTAAAAGTTATTATTTAGTTGCACAGCAGTGAGTCTGTGACCCATAGACATCACCAGACTCTTGGTCTCATCCTTTGAAATACTTTTCCCAGCCTTTAATGCAGCCAATTCCAATTGTTGCTTGTTTTGGGGAGTTGCTGACTTTACTCTCCTCTTCAGCTGGTGAAATTCATGTTCAATCAGATTTAAATCTGGAGATTGACTTGAGCAATCTAAGACTTTCCATTTCTTTGCCCTTATAAATTCCTAGACTGAACTGGCAGGGTGTTTTGGGTCATTGTCCTGATGCAATATGAAGCACTTCCCAATGAATCTGGTGGCATTTTCCTGAATATTGGTTGGCAAGATGGTTTTGTACCCTTCCAAATTCATTCTGCTACTGTCATCATACATTAAGTCATCAGTAAAGTTGAGAGAGCCTGTTCCAGAGGCAGCCATGCATGCCCATGCCACAACACACCACTTCTACCATGCTTTACAGATGAGGCTGTATGCTTGTGATCATTGCAGTTCCCTTTTTTTCTCCACATTTTTGCTTTCCCATCACTTAGATAAAGGTTCATCTTTGTCTCATCAGTCCATACACACAGTTCCAAAACTCTTCTGGCTCACCTTTGTGCTTTTTTGCAAACTGTAATCTTGCCTTTCTATTTTTGGTGCTGGTCAGAGGTTTGCATCTTGCTGTGTAGCATCTGTAATTCTGAGTCAAAGTCTCCTGAGGACAGTAGATTGTCAGAGCATCACCCCAGCTTTCTGGAAGTTGTTGGTGATTTTACAGACACGTGTTTTAGGATTCATTTTCACAGCTTTTATGATTTGTCTGTCATCAACTACTGTTGTTTTCTCAGCCAATCAGATAGTTGTTGGTTGCTGGTGGTTTCCAAACTCTTGATTTCTCCATGCCCTTTGTTTTTGTTATAGCTCTAATTGACTTCCTCTTTTCTTTTAGCATCCAAATTGCTTGCTTTTCTCTCAAAGTTAGCTCCCTCATCTTCATCCTGGTTTGTGTGTGTCATCGTCGATTGCAGGATTCAGAATACAGAAGTAATGGATATAACTGATACGACACATTCCCTGCTTTTAATATCTGAAGAATTAATGCAACAGGACACAGCTGATCACTTAGAAAGACCTGTGAGGCAACGGTTCCAATACTTATGCTCACATCAGATGGGGGATGAAACTCTAAAAGTGCTTATCTTCTTAGCTGGTAAAACATCTGTGTGTTGAATCACCCAATAATAAAATGTGACATTCTGTAGTTTTGTATTTATATATATATATATATATATATATATATATATATATCTATCTATATATATATATATATATATATATATATATATATATATATATATATATTTATTTTTAATTAGGGATGCTCCACAGAATAAAGAAATAATAGAAATATTCTTTATTTCTTTATTCTGTGGAACATCCCTAATTAAACAAACAAAATATATATATGGGGGATGTTCCACAGAATAAAGAAATAAAGAATAATAATATAAAAATAAAGAAATTATTTCTATACAGAAATACATTTATAGAATATTTCTATAATATTTCTATTTATTCCACATAGCAGTATTTTTTTTTTTCACTAGGGCTGTTCCACAGAATAAATAAAGAACTGATGAAGAATAGAACTTTTGCAGTGAGGAAAAAGAAATGCAAGAGCAAGATTGATGATCAGTCATTGGCTGACCCTCCTTTCACTCAACAAGCCCCTCCTGATCGTCCACAGGTGAGGCAGACAGGCAGAATGTTTAACCTTTCCTCTGTTCCGCCACAATGCCTGTGAAAGAGAGTCTCCCGTGGCTCCACTTCCACCGCAGCCTCCGCTCCACGCCACACAGCTCAACTCAAACCAAAAGTCTCAGTCACACTGGGTGCTGCACGCTTGAGGTGGCAAAACAGACCAACCATGAAATGAAGGAAGACTCTGTGATTAATCCACATGCCTTAATTCAACACGCCCTCATCCCAGCCTACAACCCACACAGATGAAAAACAAATGGCTATAGTTAAACAAACATGTTCTTTGTGTGACCAAAAGCACACCTGCTAGCACTCCATCACTCTGGGACAATCTGAACTTCATTTGAGGTTACAGGAAGATCTGAAGACCTAAAATATGATATAAAACTTCCTATGAATTAATTGTAGCGTTCAAAACAGGAAAGCTATTTAAAGCCAGAAAAGTTGAAGAACAACAGACCAAACTAATTGTGGAGCAACTATAAACACATTCCGATACCCAATACAGATCATGATGAAGACCAGAAAAAGACACATTAATGCTTATGGAAAATAAGGCAAAATAAAAGCACATAAAAGGTATTGCTACCCATTCAGCATTCGTTCAAATAACGAACAATGTATTTGTATGAGGACACCTGAAAGGAACCATTTCAGAAAGAGTGTCACTATTACTCTTCATTATAAACAACCCATAACTCCAAGTATTCATCTTCAGTTTATAACTTGGTCAACACTATTTGTGCCATGGACATGAATGGATTTGCACAATTTATTTTGCCCCGATTTGCATAGAGGAATCAACACAGAATCAAGCCGAAAATCAGAACCAGTTTGCAGATTTTGGGCACTCCAGTTCTTTTTAGCTTGAGCATTTGATTCCATCCAGTCACACTTTATTTTAAGGTCAGATTCTCGCCATTAATAAACCTTTAACTGTGACTTTTGCCTCAATAAACTCCTAATTTGCTGCTTATCATTAGTTAGTAAGGTAGTTGTTAAGTTTAGGTATTGTATAGAATTAGGGATGGTCATGCACAATATGAGCTTTATAAGCACTAATAAATGGCCAGAATGTTAATAGGTATGCTAATAAGCAACTAGTTAACAATGAGAATTCATCAACTCCCTAGAGTAACCTAGCAATGCCTTAGCAATCATGTAGCAAAGCACTAGCTGCCTTCAAAAATCAGCCAGATAGATGGCTCTTAATAGACTGGATATTCTACAGACATGCCTTCCTACTTTACCTCCAGATATGACTTGAAAAAGTTTTGGACACAGCCAAAAATGACAGTCACTCTTGCATAGCAGACTACTTAGAGAGGAACAAAAGGCAGCTAACCATGCCTTAATAAAATTACAGTCACAAATAATTCAACACACATTGTTTATATGAAGCATCCAGCAAGTTTAAACCTAAAATGCTTATTTTGGATTTCAAAAATAGAAAACAGGTACTGTGAAAATCTACCAGCTTTAAATAAAGCTTGTTTATTTTAGTGAAGAGATTAGCCGACAGTAAGCTCATGGGTATAAAGCTGCTTTCAATGTATATCAGCAGAAAATGCATTCTTTATCCCCTGAGTTAATGCTTTAATAACACAATATGTGAATAAACAGACCCTTTATGATTTAAAGAAAGAAAATGAAGATTGTGTCAGTACGTAAACAGGTCTTTGGTAAAGGGACATCAGACTGTTCTATGCTCTGGTTAAAACGTTTTGATTGCTCAACATTTTTAATGTTTGATTAAGTTTTAATGCTCTTGAAATATTATACATTCAAAACGCTAAGAATGGCACCACATACGACTGTCTTTGATGTCTTTATGGATAATAAATTTATTAGATAACTGGCCATATTACAAAGTAAAATGATGCTTGTTTCTAAGGATCTTTTCTCGTCAGGTTTTGAGAGCCGTCCAATCCTCTTCAAAGAAACTCTAGCGCAATGACTGTCTTAGTCACCTATTGTAAACAAAGCGCTGTGATAAAGAGAATGGGAGAGAGAATGTAATTGTGGGAAAGCGTTGAGCGGAAGGCTTTGTGCTGATACTGTAGGGGCTTTCTGCCCTGTAGCCTGTGCAGCAGCCATGAAAGAACTGAAGCACTGAAGTTTGCCTTTCATCCGGCATAAAAAGCCACACAATTGACTGAGTCACATCCCAAGCAGCTAGCAAGCACTTCTGCTCTAAACTGCATAAGCGCTGGATCACAATGCAGAGGCTAAACTCTGCGTTTCAAGCCAAGCCCAGCCTGGATCCTGGTGACAAAGTTACACACGCTCTCTCATTCTCCTGACATGTCTGTCTTTTTAGACCATAGAATAATCTGCACTGCTGCGCACTATGATATTCATATGCACTGTACTGTATGTGGAAAAGGATCATTCATTCAAAAATGGCATTCCGTCAACATTTACTAAACGTGATGTCGTTTCATACAGGAAACCATGCAGTTCCAGGTTTGACGACAAGGATGCCAAACAACAGGCTAACACTTTAGTATAGGGACCAATTCTCACTATTAACTAGTTGCTTATTATCATTCCTTTTATTAACATATTGGTTGTTTATTAGTATTTATAAAGCACATATTCTGCATGACCATATTCTATATCCCCAATCCTACCCAATACCTAAACTTAACAACTACCTTACTATTAATATGCAGCAAATTAGGAGTTTATTGAGGCTAAAGTCGTAGGTAATGCTTTATTAATTGCAAGAATTGGACCTTAAAATAAAGTATATAAAGTATTTATAAGCAATTTATTTCCATTTTTGACACAATATATTATAAAACTTGACAACTTTACAAAATATCTGGCAAAACTAAAAATAAACTGATGCCAGCTACCTTATTCATGCAGAGAAACAAGTGAAAAAGAAAAAAGAAAACAAACAAACTCTATTGAACAAAATACAAACTAAAACTAAAAACTTAAACGGTTAGAAAAAGGTATAAAAGTTTATGTTTGATAAAAGAACTAAAACTAAATTTAATATTTGTATTACTTCAAAACAAACTAAAATAATAATATTAATGATAATAATCATGGAAAACTCGTAAACTAAACTGAATTCATTACTTCAAAACTACTAAAAAGGCTTTTTTTCCGTTTTTAACTAAAAATATTCTAAAACTTGAAATCTTTACAACCAGTTTCTAGTTTGCAGGCACATTAAGCATTAAAATGACACTAGAAAGTAGAAAACTCTCTCTCTCAAAAAAACTAAACAAAAAAAACAGACAAAAACAAAACAAAAAAACTATGTAAACCTAAAGTAAATTGAAAATACAAATAGATAAATAAATTGAAAAAAAAATTGGACATAGCATTCTTACATTGCATAGTTTTCCAATGAGGAAGTGATATGGATTTAAAAAAATAAATAATAATAATATATAATAATATATTAATATATAATAATAATAATATATATATATATTCTTAATTTTTTTGTCAGAATGTTATAGACTGTACTAACTTCAGCTGCCAAGACGGAACATGGCTACGAGTGAAAAATACATGACATGGTTTTTAAACAATTAAATACTATATATGACACACATTTTGAAATAACAGAAGCTTTAGCATATCTGTCATGCAGTGTGTGAACTGTCAGTATCTGCTGTGCGAGTCTGTCAGGTTTGTGTGTCTTTATCCATATGTGTGACTGGCCATTGGGAAATCAAACAGCACTTTGCCTTGCATCCTTAAAGACTCCACGCCGCATCCCAGGGGATGGTGTCTGATTGGTCTGCCAGGTTGTCAGGCGTGATAGCTGAATGACAGGTAGGAAACGGCAGACTTTAATTCTGTGATCTGTAAAAATTGGTAATGAAGAGAACCGGACCAAAAAAAAAAAAAAAACAACAACAACAAACAGTATACTACATAAAATATTAACAAAGTTCACCACTATAGCCAACAATAAAATAAAAACAGACATATCAGACACATCTGAACCCCAAAAATTATGCATTATGGAGAATAATGCTCAAATCAAAAGAGCAGTACAAAATTTATGTATTTGACATGCTAACTAAAACCCCACTAAACTCATCAGCATCTGAAGCTTTTTACAGCTTTTTAAAACAGGCTTTTCTGTTTCAGGCTTAGACACAGTACAAAATCCAGTAAGTGTCATACATGTCCCTCACACAGTATTTACAGCAGTCTAATTAGTTTTATTTGACGCTAAGGCATTATATGTTTTGCACACATTTCATTCACACTGTGTGCAGGCATGAAGTGTCTCTCATCCTAATGCATGCACACATGCGGACATTTATCTTTTTCACACACATGCATGCATCATACACACAAGAACGCATGGATTTACGCTTGCCGTGCATTTTTTTTTTTGGTGCCCAATTAATAGATTGCCGGCATGTTGCATATTTTGCATGATAAAGGAGGGCAATATTAAAGTGCCATTCATAATGAAAATGCACTTTGCAAATTAAAATATGCCGAAACCCAATTTTTCTAGCTCTTTAGGAAGTAAACAGTCCTTAACCAATTAAAGCTCATTGTAATAATTCTGTGATTTATAGCGGGTACTTTAACTTTCAAAAACTCGGCTAACCCGCATTAAGGTCACCATCCATCATGTCTGTGAAACTGAGAGAGGGAGTAATGGCTGTTGTATTTGCCGCTTTTGATGATAGTATGAAAGAAGTATTAGCACTTGTCAACAAAACTGCTTACAACATAACATTAGCATGCATGAGCTGCAGAGACGATTTGTTATTCTGGCAGCCCCCCTACACATTGTTACATTCTTACGGAGTCTGTGTGTGCGTGTGTGTGTGTGTGTGTGTGTGTGTGTCTGCGAGAGAGATACAGCGGGAGAGAGAGGCATCAGGAAAACGGCATGTTTGGTTTTGTGACAGAGTGGTGAAGCCAATGTGAAGGTTTTATTTGTCGTAGGTTGCAATTCAAACAAACAATGGGACCGGGCATTAGTCATAAGATGGAGAGAAGGAAAAGAAAGTTGGAATAACTATCCAGCTCACCCTCATATTTACAACCCACTAGTTTACTGCATTCAATCAATCATTCATTCAATCAATCATTCATTCATACTTTTTATTATATTTCTCCTTTTTTGAGGGGGCACTGATGGCAGCCCAGGTGCACTTAGTGTAAATAAATAAATGCATATATACTTTTTGATGTACAAGTTTGAATATATATATATAATATATATATATATATATATATATATATATATATATATATATATATATATAATAAGAAATTCATTTTCATAATGTTTTCATATTCAAGAAAATGGTCTGCAGAGGGTGTTAATACATTTAACACTTAATTTTCTAAATAACTAAAACATTTTTGGAATACTTAAGCATAAAACAGTCTGTCACATTTTATTATAAGATCCAATTCTGACTATTTTAAGGTCCAATTCTCCTAATTTGAGGCTAATTAATAGTAAGTAAGGTAGTTGTTAAGTTTAGGTATTGGGTAGGATTAGGGATGTAGAATTGGTCGTGCACAATATGTGCTTTATAAGTACTAATAAACAGTCAATATGTTAATAATAGGCATGCTAATAAGCAACCAGTGAGAATTGGTCCCTATACTAAAGTGTTACCAAATTGTCTAGTGCTATAGTGCCTGTTTACTTTTTTTTCTTTCTTTCTTTCTTTCCCTGGAAAACACACACACAATAGTTTTATAGTTGTGTTTTAAGAAATACATACATATATATATATATATATATATATATATATATATTATAAAAATGTATATTGACTATAGAAATGACCATGACTATTAAATATTTTATTAATTTCCACAATATTTAATATTAATTTGAAAGGAAATGGTCTACTGAAAGTGTGAATATAATTTCCTTTCTTTTTGGCCAGAAGAATAACCAAGCAACTTAGCTTTCTAAATAAAAAAAAATTCAAAAATTTCATATGGTCCCTCAGATTCAATTAACATAATTTTTTTATTGTCTGTCTTTTGAGCTGACAAATAAAAAAAAGCAAGTAAGAGAACAAAAGAGAGAAGCATGGATGTAAATAAAAGCACACAACGGCAGAGGTGTAGAATTGCCAGACACTCACACTAAGACTCAGGGCAGTAACATTCGGCCATTACAAATGGGCTCCTTGGCTGGAGTCGCACATACACAACTCCACCTCTTTCCGAGCCAAGAATGCACTTAGCCCCACGCTGGTAAATGAGTCCAACCATTTTGACTTCTAACATTACACACCATGCTGATAGCGACCGGCCCTGGAAAAGTGCACCTTTTGTTGAGACACGAGCATTGCCTTAATCGAGCTTAAACATCAGGGCTCGTGCCAGGTACTAATTAGGGAGTTGGGAGTCGGGGACAGATAATCAAGAGGAAAGCTTAACGGCGTCTCTGATAGGATGACAAAGGCTATTTATTTAGCTTGTCATACAGTACCACTGCCACTATGGCCCTGTCTCAACACAAACTCATCGTCTCTCAGAGAGGATAATCTAGCTCTGGATGCTGTCTGATTAATTAGACTGCCCGAGTTGTCAGTGTTGTTGAAATGATCCCACTGGCCCAAAGTGAGTCGTCATTTGTGCGGACAGTGTTTACCAAAATGAATTAGGGGGGCTGGTGTTCCATAAGCATCAGTGTGCATCCATTAACTCTGTGTTCAGAATGTGGAGATCATGATTGTCAGCAGAGTTCATCCAAAAGTGAAAATGCTTATCATAAACTCACCCTCAAGTTGTTTCAAACCATATGACTTTCATTTTCTAGTGAAAGACAAAGGAAATATTTGAAAGAAGAATTGTGGTTTGCCTTTCAAGCTTAAAAATAGACACAAAGCACCACAAAAGTGGTCTTCTGAAGACATTTCATAGCGTTAAGTGAGAAAAAACAGCCGAATGTATGTCATTATTGACTGAAAATCATTACATATAGCTCTCCTTGGAGCATTCATGAGTGTTTATGAGAAGTAGCAATGTCTCATCATTCTATTTAATCAAATGGCTTCAGAAACAAGTCATATGGACCACTTTTTTGATGCGTTGATGCTTTCACATGCTTTTTTAAGGTTGAAAGCTATAATCCATATTCATTCTAAATGCATGGACACAGTCTTCAAAATTTATACTTTTTTTCCACTGAAGAAATAAATAAATAATTGGATTTGACTCAACATGAGGTTGAGTAAATTATGACAAATTGTTCCGTTTTAAAGCTGTATGGCCTATACTCTGTGTTCATACTAAGTCTAGGCCCAAATTCTCTTCTCCTCCATCAATTACAGACGCCATGATAATTCTAGTGTATTTCCCTCTCTGACAGACTCTCATTAGCCACTGTTCTCTGGGCTATACATTGGGCTAATTTGTGGTGCTTTGACATACACAACCAGCAGGAGAGGGAGGACTGGGGATAAAAGCATCATTTCAATTAATAAAGGCTCTAGTGGCTGATAAGGGCCTTTAGGATGGGGGAATGGAGGGGGAGAAGAGATAACGTATGAGGATGAGGTCATGACAGTAGCTAGTTAGTGCTGATGCCCATTTATGGCCAGTTCATATGAGTTAACACAGGGTAAACCCTCTATTTAGAGCTATGGGGGAGGTACAGCACAATTGGGAAAAATCAAAAATATGGTAAAAACGGTAATACTGTAAACCGATTTCTATTTTAATGTAGTTTAAAGAGAGAGAGCGTGTATGCGTGTGTGTGTGTGACACACGCACACACACAGATACAGACAGAAACACACATTTTAAACTACTTAAAATAGAATACCATTATTTTAAAATTGTAATAATAGTAATAATTGTTTAAAAACAAATAGTCCCACCCCAAATTGGCACTTTAAATATATTTATACAAACAAAAAATATGCATATAATGTAATAATAAAACTAGATTTGTAATTAAAATATTTAAAGGTGCCAAAAGTGCCAATTTGGGACAAGTCTTTTGTTTTCAAACAAAGGAAGATGGAAGGAGTGTTCTGGAAACCTGTTTGGAAACAGACACTATTTGTACCAATCTGTTTAGTGATGCTACAGTGGCACAGAAATATTAATACACCTTGAAATATGAACCTATAATGCGGCATGAAGGTCACGGTGCTTAAATTACATTCAGTACTGCAAATGATTTCGATGAGTTCAAATGTCATTTTCAAAGTAATGCAAAGAGCACTGTTAGAAATGCTTATGAATGATGGTAATGAGAAACAGAATATGCTGCCTCTGTTTTTTCTTCCTGTGTAAGAGGTGAGGTAAACGGCTAATAGTAGCCTTTATAGTAGCATGTAATTTTGGTAATCAGTACTAAATGCTGCTGTTGTGTAATAATGCTTGGCAATAGAGAAATTCACTGGAACGCTAATTTTGAACAGAAAAGAGGTGATTATTTCACCCACTTCTCAAATGGATTCTAATAGCTGTGGTGTACACATGCAAACACACACACACGCTCATACAGGTACACACACTCAAAACTCTTTGCAAACTGGGCCAGTACTACTGTGTTACTCTGAGAAGCGTTTCCCAAAAGGTCGCAAGTTCCATCCTTAACCATTAGAGTTCAGTGGAATTTGCGATCATAGTTAGCTTAACTAACGATGCTTTGGGAAACACACCCCCGTCCTCACTTTCTACTGCCCTTCATCAGTGTGCCATCAGATTGACAGTAAAGCAGACACGTCATTTTTAAAGTTCTCTCAGTGCTCCCCCACTCTTTTACACACCTCACTTACTGTATGTGTCTTCTCCCCAGCTAAATTCTCCAGGGAATTTGACTTAGTTTACACTGCCATCTTGTTGTCATGACTGCAATGACACGCCTCTCTTTCCCCAAAGGTATACATCTGACAGCTGCTTTTGAACCAAAAAAAAAAGGGTTGAGGAAAGCAGATTTCATTAGAATATTATTAGAGTATAGAATATAGAATTAGAGTTCGAGTTGGTATAACTGTATAATTTTGATACACGTGAAACCGTTATTTAGACATACTGTACGACCTGTTCATATGTGTATATGCACATGAAACTGATGTGACTTTTTGCTTTTGGATTCTGGTGACAGTAGGCTAATTAGATTCTATTTGATTCTAGAAATGCTACATTACAAAACATAATAACAGCTATGATGTAAAACACCTCACTAATGGGTATGTAACTGCGCAGCAACCATAGAGGCTAACTATTAGCAGTAGGTACGTTTACATGTCAGGGACTATATCTTCTAGTGTAAAGATCACGTGAATGTCTTTAAAAATGTTTAAATGTCAATTGGTGTCCTTAATGTATTATATCATAACCATATTGTGAATATAATCAAGGATAAAGGGGTTGTAGGCACCTAACTGAGCGCTCTACCCAAAAATGTGCAAAACAGCATGGTCTCTCGTACATTTCCTGAAAAAATAACAACTGGAAAAAGTGTAATTAAATTATTGCCAGTTTCACATTAATCTGTATAAGATAAAATTGAATGCGCTTTTAGCTCTACTTACTGGACATTTCACTTTAAAAGTGTTGCAAATTGTGCAAGAATCAACATAATATCATTTTTCAAAAAAGCCCTTTTCCAATGTGCCTGGACTGAAGAATATGGATTGAAACAATGAGAAATGCTAAGCTATTTTGAGCAATGCTAGCATCAGGCACTGTATTAAATTAGCCTGATTGGCTAATTTCTTGTTTTTATTTGAATCTGTATTCAATCAGAGCGTAGCCATTAGAGAACATTTCAAACGACAGACAAGCAACTCTTCATGAGGCTAAGTAGTTTGGAAGTGAAAATATGAGTTGTCAGTAAAAGTGGCTCTTAAACTAAGCAGTGGCCAGTAAAAAACAGATGAGGAAATGTTCTGTGTGACTTAAACGCGTTCCTTAATGTTAGCATAATCACCATGTAGCGAAAGACTTCCTTTTTAAGACCTTTACTGGACGTGGCGCGTAATTAAACAAGCAAAAGTCTTATAAATGGACGTTGTCACGCTTCTGCATGGTTAGTGCTTGGTTGTTAAAGTCACATCTGGTGGAGGTTATTTCCTGAGGCCATCTTTTAAGGGGACTTTTGGAGCTGGGTACTGTACAGCTGTGGGTGGGCATCAAACTGGCAAGAAATTTGAGGCAGGCAGGAAGGACTTCACTGAGCTGACCCTCTAAAACCTGTTCTACAACTAATCCTCGATGCTGAAGTCATTTAAACCACGAACGATGTCTCTCCCCAGTATATTGGTGTAAATAAATCCCTCTGTGCTCACATAGAGGCTGTGCCTGAAGCCGTTGATTAGATGTCCGCGGCAGATCAGGGAACAGGCTGATCCAAGACCAGCTGTTGAACTTGAGGTGAAGCCACAACCCTCCGAAGAGCTGATCTTTGATCACAGCACTGCTCAGGGAACTCGGGAGCGTAAATTATGTCTCATTCAGGGCCTGCCTATACCCAGGGAAATCACCATGAAATTCACGGAGTACCATGAGCTGATATTATGCATATCCAGCCCATCTTCTCACCCCTGACCAGCAC
Source organism: Barbus barbus (assembly GCF_936440315.1). Taxonomy (NCBI): domain Eukaryota; kingdom Metazoa; phylum Chordata; class Actinopteri; order Cypriniformes; family Cyprinidae; genus Barbus; species Barbus barbus. The sequence continues at coordinate 20,354,609 of NC_136734.1, read as the reverse complement.
ACTGGTCTTCAGCTGCACTCCCAGGAGCTTTTACACTGTGAACCTGGCTCTCCATGTGCACCCTGAACTCCTGATGATGGCTAAAATGGCATGACTAATGTTATTGCTGCTGCCTTTCCAATGAAGGGCTAATATATGGATTTATTGCAGGAAATCCCAGGCAGTTTATCCCTTGCTACTCTCACATGCAAACACACAGAGAATCTGAGGCAGAGCAGCTGCAGATGGGTGATGCTATTAGTTGTGGTGATTAGGGGAAGACAACATGCGTGGTGTGGAGAGACTGACTGAGCCAGCACAGTAATGCGGGCTGCACTGCTGCAGGATGGAACAAGAGTGCTGGATAGCGTGTGCGCGCGCGTGTGTGTGTGTGTGTGGCCAGACCTCCCTGTCCACACACACACACACACACACACAAACACAACTGCACATGTGAACACACCCAAATGTTTCCAAGCAGTAATTCCCATAACAAATGCATTTATAACTTAATCCAGTTGCATTCAAATAAACTTGAAGCCAATTTCCATCGTTATATTTAAAAAGAGTATATATAATTCTTATTAAACGTATTTAAAATGGCTTTAAAGATACAATTTTTAAAGTGATAACATTTTAAATGGTTGCCCTCTGTGTTCTTCATGTGCTAGATATCAAGAAATTAAACCAAAGCATACCTGAATAAATAAATAAATTAAATTAAATATGCTTTAAAATATATAAATAAAGAAATAAATCAACTAACAAAGTATTATTTAATGTTTACATCAGTTACCTTTTTAAGCAAACTATACTAATTTCTTCAATATTTTCTACTGTACATCTCGTCTGACAATGACAAACTGTAGTAGGAAAAGGTCTCAGAGAAGTGTGTCCTTACATTCAGCACAAGAGAGAATGGATGAGAGAGAGAGGGCAATTGAACCAGATAAAATTGAATTTTTGCAGTGTTTTCTCTTGCAGGTGGAGCTGATTAAGACCTCTAAGTTTGGCACCTCATATTCCTTTATCTGTTAGGAGAGGAGGGGAGATGCGTTATGATGATGGCATATGTACTGTCTCTGTATCTGACCTGATTGTAAATCAGCAGAGAAACCTCTATAGCCCTGAAGTACTTTTTCACACTGATATTTTTGCTCTTTCTCTCCTTTTGAAAGTTACTATGGTATGGAATTACATTTATCAATGAATAAGGCAAGTATAGCAGGATATAAGCTTTGTGGGGGCCAAATTGTACCCTGAATCTGACCAAAAGTATAAAAAAGTAACTAAACTATACATATATATATATATATATATATATATATATATATATATATATATATATATATATATATATATATATATATATATATATATATATATACACACACACACACACACACACACACACACACATACCTATTCTTCCACTAAGGCGTTCTTACCACTGTCATAAAGTGTGACACTATACGTGTGTATTTTTGGGATGCCACCCTCAGAGGGGGTGAAGACAGTGCGTTGAAAGGCGGGAGGGGGGGGTTGCAGTCGGGTTCCTGGGCTCCATTTGCAATTGAAAGCAGGGGGCTGTGGCATAATGAAAATGTAAAGCAGTGGTTTCATTTTATTCATTGTGGCAGATCCAGATTCCCAGAGAAACCTCACTCCAGCAATCAGTCTATTAATAATTGAATCTGGTTCAGGAAGTGAGTGAGGCGAGCCAGTGCCGCGACGCTACGCCTCACCAGCTGCTGACCCTCATACACACCAGCCAATTACACATCGTCGGTTAATTGTCGGGTGATATGATTGTGCCGCTGTGGGGGAGGATGTGGCGTCACTTGGGGTGGCGGGGGGTTTATAGACCCCAGGGTGGCAGAAAGAGAGGGCAGAGATGAAGAGGAAGAGGGAGGAATGACAGAGAGAATGCTTCCTAGTTATTGTGCTTGCTAAGGATTTGAAATAACCCCTAAAACTATGTATTAAATTGTACCATGTAACTTATCCCATACCAGTTTGTGCTATAGACGTGAATATCTTCTCTAATTGTGTGGCTTTTTGAGGAGAGGTGTCCTAGTACTTTCCAAGCAATTAAGATGATGTTCAACTAGACTACGGGCCAATAAAATGTCCAAAAAAAATTCAACAGACATTCAAAGAGGAACCATAATCATATCTAGAATCTAAAATATTGGCCACATTCACAAAGCAGCCGAATATGGATGTCAGTCCTGTATTTGAGTCCTTAACAGTATTCGAGACGCTACTGTAAGCTGTCATGCGAACAGGACATTTCGAGACTCACACCTGTAAGTAAATGTGGTTGTCAATCCCAAAAACTGACAGTGTGAACGTAGCCATAGACTTGGATATGAGCTCTTTTGACAAGGGCCACTAAGTAGCCACCTAGCAACCACCCACAACACCACAGCAACCGCATAACAACTGTAAAACAACTCAGAACCAGTGCTGTTACTAAACCTACTAGTAGCCTACAAAAAAAAAAAAATAGTTTTAGTCAACTGAAATAAAGTTTACATAAATTAAAACAAATATTTTATGAAAAACGTACCCTTAAAAACTATGAAAACTAACTGAAAAAATAAATTGAAGTAAAATGACTAAAATTGAATTTAAAAAGACTGAAATTAAAATACACATTAAAATATATTTATATACATAATAAATGACAAAAGCACACCATTAAAACACTCTAAAATTGAAATGGAAATATATAAATTCAATAAATAGAAATTCAAATTATTCTGAAATACTATAACAGTATATAAATAATACTAAAACAACACTGCACACCTTAGCAAATAAAAACAACAGAGGTTTGCACAGGGAAAAAAACAGACTTTGCAGACTTGACCACTTAAAAGTAGTATCTTTCAAAAGCTGATCTCATTTAGACTGTGATATAATGAGTTCACACACACACGGAGTCAAGTATATATATAAACTGTCACTTATTACCAGATGTCAGTTCAGCTACATGAAGCTGAAATATATACTTTTATACCCATCGCTGCCTGTGAACTGGACTAAAAAAGTGAAAAAAGTTATGATGCTAATGTTTTTACACCCAGTTATATTCATCAGCATAACAACTGAGCCAATATTCAAAGCATCTGATGGAACTGCAGACAGAGAAAGAGAGACATTACACAATACTTAAGATTTGATCCACAGAGATCATGAAAGGGCTGTGAGCATCATCCATCCCTCATTCATTCCAGTATTCAGACTAGTGGTTAATCAATGCTTATTTTTCAATAACAGATTTTTACACATTTACATTTGTTCACACCAGTGTTGAATATTTGAATAATTTTTTTATACACAATGAAAACATGATGTGTTCCAAATGATGTGATCTTTAACATATATGTGCTTAATGCTACTGCATTACCATAACCCATCAAGAAGTTTCATTTGAATGCCTAGCTGTGAATAATAATTGAAATTAAACACACTGCATTTTTTTCTCTCTCAATGAAAACACATAAACATCTTTAAGGCAAGAACCATTTACTTGAGAAGCAAATCTGTGTATTTTTTTCTCAAAGAATATGTATTCATTTAGTGTTTTTCTCCACTTGCAGATCTTTTGTCTTGTTTTAAACATGAACTTCACTAAATGGTAACTTTATTGAAGAAATAGTCTCTGAAACCTATTTGTAATATCTGGATCTCATTTTAAGGATATTTTGATGTTTTAACTTGAAAACAAGACAAAAAATTCTGATTTAAATGTATTTGCAGTGCAACACAAGTACACAACAGTGAAGCAGATGCCGCAGTCAAGTTCTTGTGGTGTTTTCAAAAGGAACCTGTCAAACTGACTCTTATGCTTCTCATCTTTAGTATTGTCTTTGCTAAGACAGAAATACAATGCAAATTAACTACTGTGGAGAACGTAGAACTAACAGACTAAATAAATGTAGCTACAATCGCTGCACACTGGGACTCAGCAAGAAATACTGTCCCTTCCATTCATGCGAATTCCTTGTACATTTCTCCACTCTTCCCTGTCAGTTCTCTCACTTCAGCCAATCAACATTCAAAATTATATTGAAGGCCCTGGGGATGTGGTGTTTAAACGGTTATCTCTCTGTGTGGCACCACCAGAGACAGGATGACACTTGTTGCCTAGGGCAGTTATGTTACATTCAAAGTCGGATGTTTCTACTTGATATCTCTTGCTTCTGACCATATAGAATGGTTTTTGAGAATGATCGCTTGCTAGTAGGTTTTATAATGTAAATCATTTACATTTACTCATTTGGGATACGTTATTTATTTATTTTTTGTCTAAAGAGACTTATACTTCCATCTAATGGAAGTATAAGTGGGGCTATATGTTGGGCCGGTATTTTTATTAATTAATTTATTTATTTTTATGCTAACTAAGGCTGCATTTACTTGATAAAAAAATTAGCAAAACAGTAATGTTGTGAAATTTTATTACAATTGAAAATAACTGTTTTCTAATTTAATATATTTTAAAATGTAATTTATTTCTCTAATGGCAAAGCTGATTTTTTAGCAGTCATTACTCCAGTCTTCAGTGTCACATGATCCTTTAGAAATGTTAATATGACATGGTGCTCAAGATACATAATATCATTGTTGAAAACAGTTGTACTGCTTAACATTTTTGTGGAAATTGTGATTTTTCAGGGTTCTTTGAAGATTAAAAATTCAAAAGATCAGTTTATTTAAAAAAAATAGAAATCATTTGTAATATTATAAATATCATTACGGTCACTTTTGATCAATTTATTGCATCCTTTCTGAATAACAAACTTTTAAACGGCAGTTTACATTGTATACGAGGTATATCAGTTCATACATTTTCCAGGAATCAAGCCATAGTGTTTCTACCATCCATTAATAAGCAAGAAGGCTGACTTTTCTAATACACTTTCTCAAGCAGGAAGTTGTAAATTTCAACAAGTTGAATGAAACGTACCAATGAGTGCTTAGTCAACATATGACACACACACACTTACAGGGGAATAATGCTGTGTAATACAATGCAATGTGCCATATATCAATTACAATGCAAACAGTTATCCACCTGAAACAGTTCAGTATGATCACCTACTAATGACATGGTGACCTCTGGCAGTTTAACTGCTGTCAGAGGAAATGCTAAAAATGTACATCTAGGCAGGGATTCAAATGCATATATACTGCATGTGTGTGTGTATGTGAATACGATATTATAAACAGTAACAACAGAACAAACACTAATCTAAGGCTAGTATGAAAGACCATAGTGATATTTACATCATGAAGGTCTCGTTGCCCCACCTCCCTCACCCCCCGCTCTCTCTCTCTCTCTCTCTCTCCTTGATTTGCTCGCTGCAACCTTGTTCTAGATAGAGATATTCAGACTGTCAGTATAAACTGCCTCTGTTTTCATTTTGCATTTATTTCAATGCCAGACTCGAGGCATAAATTTTTCATCACCTGCTAGTCCATGAATAAAAGATTAAAAAGAACTGAGAGGGGAGGGGACACGGGGAATCAGAGAGAGAGAGAGAGAGAGAAAACACAAGGCAATGTATTGTAGAGACACTGTGTGCATAGGGAAAGTCTCTCTCTCTCTCTCTCTCTCTCTCTCCATAATTTTTACATCAGGAGCAGTGCGGCAAGGTAAAGATACAATAATGAGGGGTGAAGCTGAGAATCGCCTCACCTTGGCGTTTTATAGGATTACCTGCTGGGAGAATTCAGATTTCTGGGCGCCTCTCAGCTCTTACTTATTTATTCATTTCTATATTTATTTATTTTATTTATTTCTCTATCTGTCTATCTATCCGTTTCTCTTTTTCCCCCTTGAGCAGAGCTTTGACAGGTAGGGCTGGAGTGAGATGTTGGAGGGTGAAGGGGCTTGCGGTAAATTTCATGATGTACATACTGGAAAGTTCAGGAGTGAGCCAGAGGAGAAGACGGATGGAGGGATGGAAGGACCGGATTCTCGTTCACCTCCTGGACCGCACAAACTTTCATTCCAAGGGCTCATTCAGAATACGGCAGCGAGCGATTTGTCCAAGAGAGACTTTTCAATACGTGCGTGTGTCAGTGTTATATAACATCATTATATTCTACAAGCTGTCAGAGCACATAATATCAGTGTTTACTAACACGCAATCTCATGAATACATTCCCTAACACACTTACTGCATGGTGTATGTAATGTATTTGAGTTGCCAATTTAACATTAATATACTGCGATTAATAATTAAAATAAATTTAAGGAAAAATACCACAATCAACTTGAGGCTTATGTTCAATGAAATATAAATTATACAAACAATATACTGACCTCTAAAGCCACATTTTTGGATGGCTATTCAATATTTTCATGTTGTAAATTAATGTGTCATTAATTATTTTCATTTTGGGTCTTTACTCAGCACATATTTATATTATATTTCATTATTTGCCGTTAATTTAATTAATTACCATATATAATTAATTAAAAATAGAGAATAGTTACCCTGAACAATATATTGTGTGTGTGTGTGCATGTTTATGTGGTTTATGAGGACACAAATTTGTATAATGACATGGGTATGACAGAGGTATTACAATATGAAGGTGGTTTATGAGGACACTGCCTATGTCCTCGTAATTCAAAAGGCTTAAAAAACATACTAAATGGTGTTTTTTTGAAAATCTAAAAATGCACAAAGTCTCCTGTGAGGGCTAAGTTTAGGTGTAGTGTTGGTGTAGGGCAATAGCACACACAGTTTGTTCAGTATAAAAACCATTACACCTATGGAGAGTCCCCATAAACCACAAAAACCAACGTGTGTGTGTGTGTGTGTTATGCCACAGTGGCGACTTGGGGCAAAGACATATGGTCGATGTTACAACAGCCACCAAGGTTTGGTGGCCTTTATTATACACCTATACACACAGCCTACATTCATCTACTGTATATTTCATCACCTTGTTACAGTCCTACTCAATTCAACACACACAAGCATGAAGCTTCTACAGGTCATACATAATATGTCCCAGCAGCATGTCTCCTATCAGTGCTAATCTCTGTCAGAAGACTCAGAACCTCCTCAAATTCATTCATCAAACAACACATTAAAGAGAAAATAAATTCTATCATTGTTTATTCACCCTCATGTCCTTCTAAACCTGTATGACCTTTCTCACATAGAAAATAGATAAAAATTACAGATTTAGCAGAATGTTCAAGCTGCTAATTTTCATATAATGTATCCACATTATGACAAGAGGGTGCCAAGATCCACATAAATAAATAAATTTTAAAAAATGCTTGAACATTCTGCTAAACATCTCATTTTGTGCTTCGAAAGTCATACATGTTTGAAATGACAGAAAAAATTATTTAAATGATAAAAGAGTATAATTTTTTGGTGTAAAAGCAAAATCTGTCCCATTTTGAATCCAAAACAAAGCACCTGAGTAGGAAATCAAAGAGTTAATTCAGGTTAAAAAAAGAGAACAGAATCCGCCATTCATTTCTGCTCTAAAAAGGTTAAGCAGGTTCCACAGTGTACATTTTTTCATCATGTACCTCCAGTTCTGGGACAGAGTTAAAATAGACACTGGGACTGTAAAGATGAGGAAAGGTGAACAGGTGGGCCAATCAATCTGTAGAACAAGGCTGGCTGCCAACCTTGTGTGTGTGACAGTATAAAGCTGTGGGAGAGTAAGAAAAGGACTTTCACAAGAGCCGAGAGAGAGAAAGAGAGCGGCCCCACTGTTCCTAATGAGCTATGAGAAAGTGCCCTCTCAGCAGAGTGACACAGACAAAATCTGTGTGTAGAGAGTTCGGGAATGGCATGTGGGGAGTTGATATTATTTCTCTGTTGGAGAGATGCACCAATTCTCAGCAAAGTCGACAGTTCTCACTTTCCGATGTCACCGTATTATTATACTTTTCAACACTCATGTACACGCACCCACACAATAGTTAGAGCATCATTGCTTAGATCACATCTAAACCGGGAGCCCAATTCCAGTAGGATGCGGGCACATGGATGGGCATCTGTGCCAGCGTGTCACACATTTGCCAGGCTATGATGGGTTCCCAGAGGCTGGGCACATATCCATTTGAAGCTAAGCTAGGAGTATCAATGTGTCATTCATCCCAAAAACATTCAGAGTGATACATTCACACTGCTGTCACTTTTCACCAATATCTCATGCAGTTTTCTAAAAATCTCTTCTAGAGGCTTGCATCCAATACACCAAAATGCTTGAAACTTTTATTATTGAGTGAACATGAAACCTCATTTGAAATCAAATTTACATTCAAAAAGTGGCATGTTTCTGAGAATAATTCAAGATTTGATATTGTCCATTGGAAAATGACTGGATCATTGGACCAGAATGGAATCACACCAGTTTATTACATTTTGATGAGGCTAGAAAGACAAACTTTTTTTCTTTATATGAACATGAAACATTTACAAAGAGACCGATAACATGTCATAAGCAAAACTGGTCTATAAAACTGAAGTATACAATTTCTGTGCTAGTAGCATCAATCAATGGAATTTCAAAATAAATAAATAAAATATGACTATGACCAAAGACTTTACAAACACAAAGACGGTTCACTTGTACAATTATGAATGGGAGAAACTGCAAAACATAATATGGCAGAATAATAAGTCCCGCCTTCTAAATAAAAGAGCCAATCAGCAAGTGGGAATGCCCCATCGCTACAGCCACCTTAGAAGCTCCACTTCCCATAGAAACCGTCAGTGGCCCTGTCCCAAATGGAACACTTCCGTTAAGTCCACGAGATCATAGGGTGTCCCATTCATCATTTTAGCGTTCAAAGGGGTGCCTGCGAGCACCCCCCCTCTGTGGCTGCTATGCGCCCTCGGTCTGCACTTCTTCCAAGCCCGCACTGCTGCGAGCTCCGCATCAGACATCTACCCGACAGTCAAAGCGGTATCATACGTCAAGAAAATGTGGACTCAGAGGAAGACCGTGAGGGTTTAGGGTGCCATTTAGGACAGGGCCAGTGTCCTGAGAGACGTGCTTGGGTCCGCACATGCTCGTTGGCTTTACCAACCTGAAATATACACTTTTTTCACTTTATAATTTTAGCATAAAGCCCCGTTCACACCAAGCACGATAACGATAAAGATAACTATAAAGATATTAGCGTCCACACCAGTGAACGATCGTCTGATTATTCTAAGCGCACATGCGTCTGCCGCTTTAAATTCTCAAGCTCATTATAGCAGGATGGATTCTGATTGCCAGTCAGTGTTTTTATCGTTCATCAACTGGAAAAAATAGTTCTGGAAGTGATTCCAAGGATATCCTTTGTCTGTGCCTTTATCGTTATAGTTGTAGTGTGGACGCTGCTATACTTTAATACTGAGAATTATTTTTAGAACTATATCTTTATCGTTATCTTTATCGTTATCATGCTTGGTGTGAATGGGCCTTAAGATCCAGTCAGATTTTGTTGTTGTTTTGAAAGGAACACTCCACTTTTTTGGAAATTTACAACTCCCCTAGAGTTAAACAGTTGAGTTTTACCGTTTTTGAATCCATTCAGCCGATCTCCGGGTGATATTACTATTATTATCAATGATGTTACGCCTGAAAGTCGTCCTGAAAGTCGTCCTCAGCTAGGTAACTAGTTATGATATAGCTGGGGACTACTTTCAGGTGCTGTGTAATATCATTGCGCCTGCTGCACCCATGGTACGGCAGCAAATTTCCTTGATTATTACACCGGAATGAGAATATAGTTCCTAGCCATATCGGCCTAGAAAATCACAGCTTTTCATTTTCCGTCGGTCTTAGTACACGATGTAACTACAGGAGAGTCAAGCTTTAAATAGGAAAAATATTGAAACTCTTTGGTCATTTTTGAGCGCGATGCTAATGGTCTAATCAGATTCAATGATCTAGCTACGCTAAAAGTGCTACGGCCAGACCCCGGAGATCGGCTGAATGGATTCAAAAACGGTAAAACTCAACTGTTTAACTCTAGGGGAGTTGTAAAATGAGCCCATTTCCAAAGAGTGTTCCTTTAAATGTGAGTTTGTCATGCAGTTTTTGAGATTTTCTCCATTTAAATAGATGGGAGTTGGTTTTGCATGATCGAAATAGCTGTTGCAAACAGGTTTCCCAAATCCTCTCCCTGTCTTTAATTGGCCAGATAAACAGATAGCCCTGCCACAAACTCACGCCATTGGTTGAGCCTTGTTGCTTGTCAGATACTCAAAAAAACAGAGCAATGTTTTGCAAACAACACAGTGCTACAAGTCTACAAATGACTTACTTAGCATCCTCTGAACTTTAAACTGAGATTGAGGAAAGTATTCAAGATTCTAACATTGAAGGTGAGAGAAATACAAGACATAAAGAGTTGTTAAACAACAATGTTGAGACAATTAAATCATTTTGTTTGTTCTATTGACCTGAACAGTCCAAAAAATGAGAACTTGAACTGTTGGTTCAGCAGCCAGAAGAGATTAGACTCAAACCTCACACATACACACACAGACACACACTGGCAAAGAGAGACAGAGCCTGCAAGGCACTCATCCTTACCATCCTTTCAGCACATGCACGGACTCATGCACAAACACACACCATCTCACACTGCTCCAAATGAGATCTCTTACACCAGCCCTCTGCTTGCCATCCATTTTTAATGGGCTGATTAAAAGCATGGCTTCCCTGATGAATCACACCATGCCTGAAAGAGAGAGAGAGCGAGCGGGAGAGAGAGAGAGGAAGAGTCAAACGGGTTCACAGGCTGAGGCGAGAGAGGAGAGAGAATGAAGAGGAGGTGGGGGAGAGGAAGGAGGGTTGGCACAGGCAGCAGTGATGTCTCTTTTGAAGCCCCTTACAAGGCCATGAAGAGCTGAGGGCACGGCTGGAGAGCGTTAAAATAACTAGCTGCACACACGCTGCGGAAAAAGAGAGTGAGGGAGGCAGAGAATGAGAAAAAGTGAGTGTGAGGGATAGAGACGAAACCACTCTCAGTGCATGTCTACTGGCTAGTCAAGCATTCACTTCAGTCGAGAAACAAGATCATCATTATGTAAACGAGGCTTCCCTCTCATGTGAATGTTAAGAGTGTCTCGGCGTGGACAACTGTGGGCGTATGACTGCGTGTCAAACGGGACACGGATCGCATGTAAATGTGGGTGTTTGTGAGATTGATTTGAGAGCACATGTATGTATGTGTTTGTAATTTCTGCGGTTTGGCATAATGGTTGCTAAACGCTTCTTGCTGAAGCTTTCAGACGGGAGAGAGGATTCCTGCTGCCTCATAAATGTAGACCTCTTCCTTCCTGAATTTTATTGCAGGTGGAGCTCTTAAGACTGTATAAATAGCTGGACATTAAAGCTGGAGTGTGTCATTTCTACGCAACGAATGTCACTCAACCACATTACAAAGAAAATATGACCATTTTCAAATAGGTTTCCTGAACAATCTCCCTGACTGTCATTGGCCGAACAAACAGATAGTTCCGCCCCAAAGTCACATCATTGGTCTTTGTCGCTGTGTTGGGCTGGACAGGATCCTCAAACAGCCTATCAGTTTCCAAAAAAAAAAAAAAAAAAAAAAAAAATTTAAGCAGCACAACTGTTTTCAAGATATAATATAATATAATACTTAAGCACCAAATCAGCATATTAGAATGATTTCTGAAGGATCGTGTGACACTGGAGTAATGGCTGCTGACAATTTGGCTTTGCCATCACAGGAATAAATTACATTTTAAAATAGATTAAAATAAAAAACTGTAAATTGTAATAATATTTCAGATTGTTCTGTATTTTGATCAAATAAATGATAAAGGAGACGTTAAATATAGGATAAAATAATAAAGGAGACGTTAAATATAAGATAAAATAATACAAAAGTAATATTTTAATGTATAAAAATTTGAGTTTCATAGTGTTTTATAACAATAAGATTTATTTAATTTTAGTTCAACTTGAATTGACAGTCATGAGCCATTGGGGCTGGTGACACAGCAGGTTCCTCTTCTACAATCTCGGCAAACACTCACTTTGATGTTCTTACACAGAAAGTGTCAGAACCAATATTATGACTGACAAATGGGTATTTACTTCTTTTTGGCTCATAAAATAGGTCTTTGAAAGCACATAAAGCATCAAATTTTCAATTTTTCATTAAACTATTTGTTGCTAGAACCAACATTGTTGTCACTGAATGCAAAAGCAAAATCACTGAAGAATCTCTGTATCTCTGACTTTGATATTTGAGTGTCTTTTCATTTGGATCGGTTTCTCAATTGGGATGACAGTGTGTTTGAGTGCCAACTCCACTCTTGGCTTCAGGATGCTCTTAAACAGGCCCGTTTAGGACCAGAAGATTTTCACCAGCTCTCTGATGTAAAGCTAACACTAAACACAAGTGCTAGCGCCTTGGCTGACATATGTTCCATTCACCACAGTGTCACTCTTCATTTGTAATTATTTTTCTTGGTTGGCTCGCTCTGCTTCTCTTTGAGATAAATAGTGTTGGGACAGTGAGGAGCACAGAGGACTGATGACCTGTTCCAGAGCGTTAAACCTGTGCTCATGGCTGGAGGAGAGAGAGTGAAGATGACAACCATCATAGGGCTCAACTCCACTGTGATGTATTGGCAGTAGGCTATATTAATTATCTTTCTCTACATCTCCTTTCACTAAAACGAATATCCTCAGGTCTAGGGTGAGTTGAAATGTTTAGCAGATACTTTTTGTCATATTGCAAAAGTGGATATTTTCCACTTGGCTAGGAGAAAGCCTGCCACCTGTTTCATACATTCAGTAGTACCAACACACAAATATAGTACAGTTAGGGGTGTGAAAATGCCATTTGTAAATGCATTCATTACATAATATAATGATTGATTTAATAATTCCCAGTGTCTTTCAATTTGACTTTCAATTGTAAAAGTCCAGCAAATCCAGATGCTCAATTTTTAGATCCAGCACAGTAACATTCGATTCTCCATCCAACTGCATTTGTCTTCACCATGTTTCCAAAAATTATTTTTGAACATTGTGTTATGATTTTTAGATTTTACAATGCACTACATAATTTAGAAAGGAATTACTAATTCAGTCAGTGGAACTAATTACAACCCTTAAAAAACTATATCTGTAATAAATAATACATAAGACATGTACCAGCATTTGATTTCTGTATGGCTATTTTTTTTTCTGATTTGATTGGTTAAAATTTGAGTAGGCCACACGCAGTTCAGACCATGAAGATGATTTGAAAGGGAACGTTTTTTAGATATTTGCTATAAAAAAGGGTCTCAGTCTTAGCAGACCAATATAAATGAAGAGATTTTACTGTAGGGTGCAAGTGTGCATCTTTTGCAGATGGAACGCAAGGTGAACGAGAGTTCATCATCGGATTAAAAGGCTATTAAAGTTGAAAGTATTTCAGACAGGGGCGAGTGGGCCGAGGATAAATAATAGACCCTGGTGGGTCCTGTCACAAACGTTCTTTGTTTCCATCCTTTCACCCATTTCTACACAACACCCAAAACTTAATCCTTCACTCACGATCTTCAAAGTAAGAGCTTGGAGGGGTCTTAGGCTGTCGTTTGCCTTTTGTGTTGTTGTAAAGTTAAGACATCCAAAACAACTGAATTTCTGGATTGAATATAAACAAGAATAAAGAAATCAAGACCACCAGGCTACTGGTGCAACGAAAGGAACAGATTCAAGAACTGGAGGAGCATAATATCAAATATGGACAGACAGATAAACAGACAGATGTGTGTAAGAAGATGATAGACCAAACAATAGGTCGATAGATAGATGATAAATGGATAGATAGATAGATGGATAGATTCAGGTGACTGTCTCAATGACACACACACACACTCTTTCCAACTGCCTGAGACACCTGGTCACAGTCAGAGGTCGGGTCTAATTCCTGCTGCTCTGTTTCCTGAGCAAGAGGGCTTTTAATTTAGCAGTCGCTAACTCAGCCCAGAACACACACTAACTGTGGGGGAGACAAATCGAGAGCTGCCAGGACCTTAGAGAGAACAGTCTGTCTCGGTTCTCCCAGCGCTAAGACCTGGGTCACCTGAATATTCATATGAGTGATGTGAGCATGTAAAGAGTTTTTTTTATAGATATAAAGTTGTTTGTGCATGATTATGAGTAAACATACTTCAAAAGTAACAGATAATTAAAAGCAATGATCTGACATTTATTAAACTAATTTTCTCTTGTTATTGGTTTCTCAATAGCTGTGTTCCAAAACTTAGCGAGCTGCCTCGCCATCTACTGTTTACACAGGTAAACATCCTAACTGAAGTAAACCCTGAGTGACTAATGTGAAACAAATAGAGTTCATCACAAAGTATTGCTCAGCTAAGGGAGACAAACTTGTTTAGATTAGAGTTAACATGTTGCTAAGCTAATATTGCAATATACTGTTTTTTTATGTAAATAAAACAAAGATTACTGGAGTACGTTTTACAACAAAATACTTTTCACTTCCTACTTTTCTAAATTTTCTAGTTTAATGCAATGTGTTTCTTGCCATTTCTTTGTTCGTGAAATGAAATGTGAAATGAAAATTGTTTCTACACCATTTTTTCCCAGTGTACCCTAGTATAACAATCAGAGATATTTTATTTTGCACAAAAATAAATGTGTCTACCCTCACTAAAGTTCATAGGCATAAATGTGTGTAGTAAACAAACATTAAGTCCATTTTTAAAGGGACGGACGCGCTTCGAAGACTGATGCAGAAGAGAAGAAATTGTTGATTAAATTCATTATTTTTGTTCTCTTTGTGCACAAACAGTGTTCTCGTAGCTTCATAAAATTAAGGTTGGACCACTGATGTCACATGGACTATTTTAACAATGTCCTTACTACCTGTCTGAGCCTTGAACGTGGTAGTTGCGTTGCTGTCTATTCAGGGTCAAAAAGCTCTCGGATTTCATCAGAAATATCTTAATTTGTGTTCCGAAGATGAACGAAGGTCTTGCGGGTTTGTAACGACATGATGGTGAGTAATTAATGACAGAATTTTCATTTTTGGGTGAACTATCCTTTAACTAGTTTTTTTTTTATTATTATTGGCTTAATCCACCAACTTGGATTTAATTAACATGTTTTGAGGCATTTTGGGATTGGCACAACAACATTATATACAAAATTCTCCTTTAAAATTGGACCAAAATAGAGTATCTCAGAAGCTGCCATAAAATTCTGTCTAGATAGGCAGCTTACTAAGTTTTGGCCAAGAGCTAGAGTCAGCATGTTGGCCACAGCCGAAATTTCCAGCTGATTCAATTGTGCAGATTTGTTCAGAAGATCTTTCATCACCCTGTAAATCAACCAGCCTTATAGAGAAAAACATATACATACTATCATATCACAGCCATATATACTGCACGGGAGGTGGATTTCACTTACAGGAAACACATAACAACCTCTGAAATTCACACAAACACCTTTCATTCCATTCTCTATTTATGGCCGTACCCCCTTTGAAGGCATTTACTAGTATCCCACGTTCATTTATTCTCTGTGGGGGCCTGTGCTCAGAGAACAGGGAGTGGGAGAACCATTGCAGCCAATCCAGAAGCCATCAGTTTTCATCCAGACCGGCCAGACCTCTGCATTACCGCTGCCCTCACGTTTATTGTTCTCTCATTGCACCTGTCAGCACTGCCTGACAGCACATTACTGGCACTGTGCTACAACAGAGGGGTCCATCAGGCAGCTATCAGGGCAGCCCTAACTCAGCCTCACAGCACAGGCAGATGGTAATAAGGTGCTGGGAAAGAGCGTGTGAATGGGTAAACACACACACATAGCTCAAAGGCGCCTCAAATCCACATAATTTACACATAACTGCATCATACTGTCAGCATCTGAGAGCAACACATTACGTAAAACACTCAAACACACACGTAAAAATAACAAGGCTGCAGGCCAATTTGCATGGTGCTTTTACATTGGGTAATCCACGAAATTGATAGGTGTGCATCATAAATAGAGTCTGAAGAGTGTGTCTGTGTAAGACTGTGTTCTTCAACTGCACTCTTCAACTGTGTTAGTTGGATTTTGCCAGACAGAAAATAAGGGTTATTTAGTGAACAGTTTTGCTCTTCTGATGAGACCTTCATATCCGTAGATATGGAGGCCTGTACACAACAAGGCCTCCGTTTTTTTTTTTTTTTTTAACCAACAATTCAGTTCCACTTCACATCTAAACACACATAAAAGCTGGATGGGAAAGTTTGGGACAGGTGGTCGCCATTTTTACTTTTTTGGTTTGTTAGTATATATAAACTTCAAAAGTTTGGTATCAGTAAGATTTTGCAAGTTTTTTAAAGAAGCTTCTTCTGCTCATCAAGGCTGCATTTATTTGATCAAAAATGCAGAAAAAATACTAATATTGTGGAATAAATTTGAAGCTTCAAATAATGGTTCTCTGTTTTATTATACTTTAAAATATAATTTATTCCTGTGATCAAAGCTGAATTTTCAGCCTCATTATTCCAGTCTTCAGTGTCACATGATCCTTCAGAAATCATTCTAATATGCTGATTTATTATTAATGTTGGAAATAGTTTTTCCTCCTTAATATCTTTTGGAACCTGTAACCTTTTTCGGGATTCTTTGATGAATAAAAAGAATAAAATAACAGAATTTAACTTTTCTGAGACTACAAGTCTTTACTGTCACTTTTTATCAATTTAACACATCTTTGCTGAATAAAAGTAAGTTAAGAAAGTTCAAAAATAGAAAGAATTCTGAAAAAAAAAATCTGCCGACCAGTAGTGTATATTGTTACAAAAGATTTATATTTTAAATAAATGCTGTTCTTTTTAAAATTTTTGTTCATCAAAGAATCCTGAAAAATGTGTAACAGGCTCCAAGAAAATATGTAGCAGCAAAATAATTTTTGAAGGATCATGTGATTCTGAAGACTGGAAAAATGAGGCTGAAAATTCAGCTTAGCATCACAGAAATAAATGATATTTTAAAGTATATTAAAATAGAAAACAGTCATCTTAAATTGCACATCTTAAGTCATCTTAAGTATTTCACAGTTGTACTGTTTTGTCTGTATTTTTGACCAAATAAATGCAGCCTTGATGAGCAGAAGAAACTTCTTTTAAAAACATAAAAAATCTTACTGATACCAAACTTTTGAATTTTGCAGCCACTTCTTGAACTATTTTGAAAGATTTTGATATATATATATATATATATATATATATATATATATATATATATATATATATATTTGTTATGTATATATAAATACACACACATCCATGTATATATTTCAGAAAAATATGTTATGTTTGTATATTAAATATATTTATGATATAAATTATATCACTATAAATATAGACATAATAATATAGAAATATTTTCAAAATATATACTGTATGAGTATGTATTTATATATACATAATAAATATACACAGAACGCACACATATATTATGCAAACAAAAACTTTTATTTTGGATGCGATTAATCGCAATATATATATATATATATATATATATATAGTGTGTGTGTGTGTGTGTGTGTGTGTGTGTGTGTGTATGCGCGCTACTCAATTGGCTTTGATGAGTCAACGAAATGGAGTAACCTTGGACTAAATCATAATTTAAGAAAGAATTCCCGGAACATAAATAAATAAAACCAACAAATAAAAAAATAAAAATACAACAAGGGAGAAGAAAAATCCAGGTGGAGACACTATCAAAAGAACATTTGAGGAACAAAAGCAATATCAATCAATAGTGTTTTGTCATAGTGATGCTTTCTACAAAGAAACAATTCATTTTCTAATTAATTCATCATAGAGATAACAATCAACTAAAGATCTAGGTTCTCTTAAAGTATTGACTATTTTTAAATTAAATATTTGTGATTAATGTGTAGCTATATCGTAAGCATAAACAGTGTTTTTTCAATGGCAATCATAAAAAGAACTCTGTTTTTGCTTCCTGAATGATGTAGTTACACCATCTTCCAGCAGGGCATAACTGTCCTAACTGTCCTTGGCTAACCAGCCAAGTCCTGACCTCTTAGTTCACACAGACATATAGCCCAGTTGCCATGGAAACAGACTAGACAGGCTGGGGATACTCTTGAAATGTATTTCTGCATATTTTCACGACCTTACTCATTCCTGTTCTCTCATTGTCTCTATGAATATAAATGATTCTTTCTTCATACAGCAAACTGTAAGAATTAACCAAAGGGTCCTTCCAGGACCTTCACTGCAGTACATCAAAACAGAGCAGAAAGTAAACATGCAATCTCATGCAAACAATTTAAGCTGCAGTACACTATGTTAGCTAACTTCTGTTACACTTAGACGATCTAGACCAGCCTGCAATCTCGTCAGCCACAAGAGTTCTTGCCAAAACCTGCCCTTAATAACATAAATGCATGAAATGCCTGGTAGAGAGGCACTTTCTGATTGGCTAAAATACAACGACTGCGGTTAGATTGCTTTTTTTTGTGTGTGTCTAGGGCTGTCACAAAGACATATTTCTCAAGACACCTATATCTGTGATCTCTGTCAGGCAGTAAAAACGCTTTATGTGCGGCATTCAGAAAAAAAAATTGCTTACAGCAGCTTTAAACCACAATTACAAAAGTCGACATGACTTAAACCACAGACATGAAAAGACGTTTGGCATCTCATTGAGTAAAAAAGAGGTCAGAAAATGATCTGCACCATCCTGCATGATAATCTTTTTCTTGAACCTTTAATGTCCTTCATTGGGTCTCTTTAAAGGTGAACTTTAATACAAAGTAATTAATGCTGACAAGATATGCTAAATATATGGATCAAACATTTAATGAGGCCCTTTTAACTTCAAGTTCAAATGAAAGGGTACTGAAGAGATCTGCTCTTAGTCCAAGGATAATCTGTAAATCTGCATGAGTCAGATGGGGAGAGGCTTCTATTTACACACGCGCATAAGCTGAAGTCAAAAGATTGGTCATTATATAAACCGGATAACTGCTGAACTATTTCTGATCTTAATACAAACATCTGCCTCATTTCCGTCCTACGATATTTGATCTGATTTGAAGAGCTAATCTGATGCTTTACCATAACAACCAAGTAAATGTCACAATATACAATTAAAGTATATAATCAATGCATTTTGAAACTAGATTTGTACATTTTCTGCTGAAAACATGATCATTACAATTTCCAATGCCTCATTACCATGATGCCAGTGTTGCCAGGGCATTGCTATGTGGTTGCTCAGGTGTTTTTATTATTGTATTTTATTTTTTATTTTATTTTATTTTTAATTTGGGGTTTGTCAGCTATTGATCAGCCTTCAGTTTGAAGAATAACAGCACACCTTTTCTGAAAAATACAATTTTACAAATTTGACCAAACTTTAATGCTTAGGGGCTTGTTCAAATCCCTCATTCAAAGTATGAGCAGTATACTTGCCTTAGCAAATACCACTGATAATCAACACAAAGGTTGCCTCATGCCCTTATGCTGGATATGTCTGTGCCACTGTCTTACACACACACACACCCACACTTTATCTTGCCTGCAATCCTAATCTCATTAAGGCTACATTGTTAGCAGTGGAATTCTGGGATATCGGATTGACTCTTGGTATTTTTACCCATGCATCAGCCTATTGCTATTCTCCCTCATGGCACTGAGCGGGAACCTCTGGCCTCCCAGAGCGCCTGCCTGACCAGCACACCTTCCACAGCTGCCCGACTCCCTGCCTCTCAAAGACTAATTCACTCCATATTTAAATAAGGTATTAAAGTTTCATCGCTGGCACCTGGATGAGGCGCTGCCTGCCTGAGTCTGAGGGGCATCTAGAGGCCTGTTGTGCCTTTGGGATGAGGAGAGGAGACACACACTTACACTTACACACACACACACACAAAATAGCAAATAATTAGGGCCCGTGAGCAGCTGGACTGACAGTCTACAGGAGCCTCACTGGGTCAGGAGAAGGTCCTGTTAGAGAGAGAGATACCTAGGAAGTGAAATGGAATTTAGCATATCTCATTCTTGAATAACTACTACTCATATTTAACATAGGCTGAGACAAGTATTACCATGAAAAAAAATAAAAATAATAATCATTAGAAGATAGTTAGGCGACTAAAGATGGGAGCAGCTGATGAGGTCGGATACAACCCCAGCCATGTTTTGGATGGATGAGGGGCTTGATTCTTTTGGACAAAGTTGTTTCTGGCTACACTGGAGTGAACTTTAAAACGAGAGGAAAGAAAAGCCCCTCTAGCGTTCTGTGTGAAATATATAAAAAGAATCAAATTAGCAAAGCCCTGATATTAAAATAATAACATTTACCCCTAGAATAAATGGTTTTAGTTCTAAAATCAATACGCACACTCAATAATGCAAGTGCATTATTATAAGATAATAACGGGGGGGAAACCTGTGCATTCCATAGAACATTAGAAGGAACACACAGAGGACTCTGTATTATAGATTTCATAATTTCATATCAAATGTCACATACTCCCATAGGACGTAATACGGTTACATCTCTAATGGGATTTTTTTTTTCCTGATATAAAAATTACATTTAAAGAAATCAGACACACATGGTAATGCAATGAAAAATAATTTACACCGCTCTTGTCGAGTACTCACCGTGTTTCGTACCTTAAGGTTCTTTTTGAGGGGCAGGAAGAAAATAACCTTTATATCACCGCATTTTAAATGTAAACTATAATTACAGCATTTCCTCACATTCCGTACTTTCTACCTCGAAGCGGCCACAACAAATCTAGGGGAACAAAATGAGCACAGATAACTAATAAACAACACTGTATTCACAATTCCTTTCCATCTGTAAGTTTTACAGTAGCATCATAAATGACTGTTCAAGGCTTCATGCCTATTTATAGTCACGATAAACGGCCAAGGATTTGATTCCCCACTCTTTGTATGTGTTGTCTCGTTTATGTTTCTTTGTTAAGACAGGGGGAGAATTGGGGGGACACTGAGCGCCAATAAAAGTCATTCACAGACAATGACCATGTTTGAGCCTCATAAGCCTTTACAAAAAGACCCTTCGGAAAATCTGCCCAGGTCAGACTTGGACCCAAAAATTTGGGGGGGATATTCAGTTATTTGTTTGGCAATTCGTTCTCCAATGTACTGAGAATGTAGAAACAGATATCCAAGGGCAGATTTGCATACGGTTCTAGTTTCGACGATGTCACAGATCACAGCTATTCTCTTCTGCCTGTGTGATTGACAGCTGAGTGGACTCCACCCCCTAACCAAAGAGAAAAGGGCTCGTCAATATGGCGTCTCTTCAGAGTCTTGCCGACACCAGAAAGCTCGGCTGAAACAAAGGCTCACCCCCATATCCGTCGCAACTAATCTAATTGTTTATCAGCCCATGTCACGAACTCGCGCCGTGATGCTCACAATATATACAACACATTCGTTTACACTTTGTTCTGAGATGTATTTGAAGCACTCAACAATTTTCTCTGATGGCCAAAAATAGAGAAGGCACTACGAGGAGTTCAAAAGAGCCTGGAATTAGCCCTCTTCCTTTTACCTGCCGGCTGTGAGAGCACTCGAGAGAAAATGTTGTCTAGTATCTGGAGGGGTGAGCAGGAGATGGTCAGCCGCAGGTCTGATGGAAGACAAGGGGTGTCATTTTAGTATATCAAAGCCTGATCAGGGCTATCCATCTTTGAGGAACTCAGAGGAACCGAAGAGGGAAAAGAGACCACATTTGTGATGTGGGAAGGTAAAAAGGAGGTGTAAAAAACAAGACAAGCCTCCATATGATAAGAGGAGGCATTATGCTGATGTGTCGTTTTGTTTTCTTGTTGTCACGGATACAAAAGCGGTTGCATAAATAAGGTATTTAGAGGGCTTCGCTCTGATGTCTCGATTGCGTTTGTTCAATCGCGCTTCTGTAGGTGTTTTTTTTTTCTTTTTTCGGTTGGAGGCATCTGCTCAGATCCGGCCCGTTTTATGCAGACTGTCACAGCCTCTGTAGTGGCACTACAAACGGCAGGGTTGGCTGTAAACTTTTCCCCCCGCAGGATAAGCGTTGTTGGGATAGCGCCACCCTGGGGAATCTCCTTCTCTCACTCGACTCAGCGTGGATCTGAGAGCGCGTCTGCCTCGCTCTCCTTCAACTGCAAACAAAGCCTTTCTCACAGCCCATTTCACTTAGTCATTCCAGTAAGAACGCATGTTAGTGGGAAGGAGACGTGATTTGCGGTTCATTTGATTGTGTCATTTGCACACGGTGATGTCCGCATTGTTTTCATGAGTCGTTTTGGTCAGGTGGATTCGGGTGGCTTAAAAGGTTCTGGACCTTTTTCGGTGTTGCGTTTTTCGTCTTTTTGGTCTGCTGAGGTGGCGAATTGCATCTTCTGTCATATCCGCTCTTGCTTTTTCCCATACATAAAATATCAAACATCTGAGGGACAATCCAATGACCTCTACTGCCCTCTCTTCCTGGCTTTCTGTCTCTCTCTCTGTTACCCAAACACACACACACAATCACACTCTAAGAGAAGCACCAGTCTCACATCCCCCACCGCATACGTGTCTTGATTTATTTTCACCAGTCCTCCACCTTATGATGATGTATTTGCGACATCTGGCGGTATTCACAATTTCCTTAGCAATAGCGAAATGAAAAGGATGGCACGGGGGGAGACGGACGGAGAGAGAGAGAGCGAGAGAGAGAGAGAGAGAGAGAGAGAGAGAGGGGAAAAAAACAGGAAGACTGACAGAGTGAAAGGAAGGAAGATGGAGAGAAAGAGGAAAATTAAGCCCGAGTCAAGAGGTACCGCAAAAAATCGAGAGACAACGACGACACGCAAAGTTGCATGTCTTAAGCCGTGAGTCCTTCGAAATCCATTTCGAACGGCTTGGATACCCCCTAGTGGGAGGACAAAGGCAGCTATACTTGTCAGAAATGGGGGCGACGAAACAGCCATGAATCCATAGGGTCCAGAGGTCATCCTTCTTGAGCTGCGGTGACATTATAACAATGGGACACTTCTACAGCCTTAGAAATCCAAGCTGATTCATTCCGCGATGGGCTAAAAAGGAGCGCGCCTTGTAGTTCCCACACATTCACAGACAGACAGCGAGGGAGAAACCTAGACAGACAGAGAGAGGGAGAAACAGAGGAGGAGGAGGTGCTGCCTGGAGGAGGATAGCAGCAGGGAACGTATAGGCCTCACTCCAAGCTTTTCTTTCTTCAGTTTTTGTGAACGCATTAAAGAAGATGACTTAATTCGCTCTCGTTCTATGTCCGGAGAGCCCTTCTGTTAGACTCCGTCATAGAGACATGTCACGACCGTCAAGTACGCGAATTACTGCACAACAGAAGCGCCTAACTATGCGTACTTTGTGTCGGCAAACGAGTGTTTCGAATGATACAAACAGAGGAAAAGGGCACACTCATTAGGCATATAAACGTTCATTTCATGCAAGCAGCTCATCAACATTAATAGACAATGATTGATGATATTTATCTCCTAATTAGTGAAAAAAGAGCAGATAATTGGCCATTATCAGAAAATTAGCTGAGGAACAACCCATAGCTAAAGCCCGAAACACACGACACGACGCATCCTGGCACGACTTTTTGAGTTCCGTAAATGTTTACGTAACTAAACCTTAACTCTAAACAATAGACTTTCTAAATGCCGTTACGCTTCCTCTGCGCTCGCAACAATGGTGCAATGGCACGTTACGTAAGAACTAAAGCTATAATGAGATCATACATTCATGTCGAAAGTGTTAATTAGTCTATCTGCCCGAGGTTGAGGGATTCCGCTGCCTTCGCTCATTGTTTTTATAATCCTACGCACACATTTATAATTCATTGTGTCGCGCGAACACGTTTTAGCCATCTTTTTTGTCTGTTTATGAAGCCTCCATTGCGGTCATGAAGCATTTGAAAGCAACTGAAAATCTCTCTTTCTGTTTCTCCCCCTTTTTGCTGCCTGACTCAGCTGCCAGCCATTTTGACAGCTTCATTTGTGACGCCGTTCTTTGATCGGGGCTGTCACTGATATCCAACGCCAATGAAAGGCTAAAACTGAACCGACGTTTGCTTGCTACTAAGCTGGTCCATTTTATTGGGCGTCTGCTTTAAACAAACGTGCTGTCTCGTCTTCTGCAGTGACGTGTTCGTCCCTTGAGTATGACTGCTTTTGTAAACTAAGAAGGGAGTGTTAGTTTGTCAGCTGCAGTGCAAATGATATAAAATTTCACTTCTGTTATGCATTAAGCTCTGGATAAAAAATACGCCTCATCATGAACAACAAATGCAGAAATATAAGCATCTTGTTGACTTAGTTATACACAAAAACTCAGCCATTTCCTTTTCTTTCTTCCAAAATAAACAAGAATAATTACCTCTTAAACTTGTCAATAGGATTGGATTTTAATTGGCATGAATGCTACTGTATCTAGTCAACTTGTGGAAGTGAACTGTTAATAATGACGTAATACTTGCCTGTTATCGTAGGCCTATAATTTGTTTCTCATTGCCTCTTTTCTCCACAGAATTTGTCTCTCGTTATTCAAATCTAGACAGACTCGAGTGCCAGCCTATGAGTTCAAGGGATACTTCACCTAAAATTGGAAATTCTGTCATAATTTACGAAAAACTCTTTTGATTTACTTTCTTTTCTGAAACCATAAGTAGAAATTTGAAGAAAAAAAAAAAAAAACTTTTTTGTCTGTCATGTGAGTTCACATCATGTAATTTCACAAGAACCAATGAGGTTTGAGGGTTTTTATTTCTATTGGTATATCATGTTTTACTCTATATTAAAAATTTGATCACATTTGCTGTCGCTAATCTTAAAAAAAACAATAATAATTTGAATATCTATGTTTTTATACTGTACATTATAATGTTGTGATGCCTAAACTCACTTTTAGCATTTAAAACAAATGTTCACAATTTAATTAAAAAAAATGATTTGCCATTTATCCGTTCCTCAGTTAAAACATTAACATAATTATTAGCTTGGTATTAGCCAGAATTTTAACATCAGTGCGAGAAGTAAAACCATAGAGACAAGAGTCACCAAATAAAGCCAGAGTCAAGAGTCTTCAGTCACTGAAGCTGGTTTGTGACTAACAGCAGCATCATGATGATGCAAAAGACACCAGGGCAGGGAATGAATGATAGAACTGAACTAGTGTTTGGCCCAAGCAATCAAACCAAGTGTCGAAACGGCCTAAGACACTGCCGACCAGAAGTACATGAGGCAGTTGCCTTTGCTCGTGGCCTCTTACTGTTTTTTCTTATGTGGAGGGTTGATGCTCGCTGCTGGGGTCGGTAACCTGAGGAGACTGGCAGAGTTGGTCAGAAAATACGTGTATTCTGACCTCTCTCAAACTAGAAGAGAGCAAGCAGCCTGCGGGCATGAAGCCTGCAGGTGGTAGGGTTTCCAGGAAAGAGAGGAAGTCTTCAAACGGTACACTCCGTCAAGTAGTCCATGGCCTGACATTGAGCTCTGGAGTGTGTGTGTCATTGTGAGGAGTGCCTGAGCTGATCCGGACGGGCAGCGTTGAATGACGGATTGCCTGAGAAAGCATCGGGTCAGCCCAGAGCCAACGTAGAGGCTACACAGATGCCCCCAATCCAGGCAGCCCACTCTCTGATTAGATCTGCTCCCCTTGCAGAGAGCGCCCAAGTAAAAAAAACAAAAACAAGAGATGAATGAGAGGATGGCAGAGAGAAATAGAGAAGGAGAGATCGAGGGAGTGACAAGAAGCATCATTCATCTCTAAATGGCCTTTCATAACATTGTCACTGGGTATCACACAAATTGCAACAAACAGTCACACTGCTATGGCTGCCAGTAGATATGACATACAGTATAGAATAAAGGGTGAAGATGCCTCTGAGAAATAACTACATTTGAGAAATCTTCTCCCAGCCAATCTGGACATTGATTTAGAGATGTCAAGATTAGTCAACCTGGCTTAACTGGATGAATCAAGTATTGCAGTCATGACAAAGCAGAGATACAAATAGACAAGACACATATTGTCAGAGGAGGAAATAATCCCAGCCAATCTGGGCATTGATTTGAAGACGTCATCAAGAGAGAGTTCAAATCTAGTTAAATTGTTTTCACACTTGGTTCGATCGTTGGTCCAAAGCCTGAGTTCAATTGTCCTGCTGGGTTTAGCATTAAAACTTAAAATGCACATAATGTCACTTTGTCTGTGGATTGGCAGAGATGTGAAGAATGAGAGCTGCTGTATGAATGCAACTTATTTGAATACAAACTGCTAAAAGACATGTACTATAGCGTAATTGTTGGGATTGAGAGGATGCAACATTGCAAATTATTTGTTATCAATAGCGCAAAACTGCTATAAAGAAAGAAAGAAAGCAAGAAAGAAAGAAAGAAAGATTATTCCAGAGACTGCAGCTTCTGAGGAGGAATTCAGTGTGTATTTCTTTTTTGACTTCTTTTCTTAGTGTTCTGTCAAAAACAACTTGTGCTAACATAGCAGCCTGTCACATCAAGACTACCCTCAGCAGAGCACTGAGGAGAATACTCTAACCCGGTTTCATACATTTAACCATCACAATATCACACTTAAAAAATGTAGACAAGATGGAAATATGCTTCTGTGTTTTCCTAAACAACTACAAGTCCTGTGTATATTACATACATCATTATATATATTACTGGTCAAAAGTTTGGTGTTTCTATTTTTTAATTGCAATATTATAATTTAAAACATTTTCTTTTTAAATATATTTTAAAATATAATTTAGTTGTGATGGCCATTACTCCAGTCTTCAGTGTCACACGATCCTTCAGAAATCATTCTAATATGCTGATTTGGTGCTCAAGAAACATTTCTTATCAATGTCAAAAACAGTTGAGCTGCTTAATGTTTGTTTTGCGGAAACTGTAATATATTTTCTTCAGGATTCTTTGATTAATAGAAAGGTTTTTTGTAACATTATAAACAGCTCTACTTTCACTTTAGATGAATTCACAACATCTTATCATATCAGACAAAACAACACTTACATATCAAAAATATTTTACCTTCATGTTCTCTTGAGATTGACTTATAGTCAGGTCTCATATGATTACGTAAAATGATTAAGTATCAAACTTTTTAAGTTGCAAAAATAGTTTCGAGGTCCACAACACCACAAACAGTACATGAGGGTTAAATCTATTCTGCAGAATCATGCAAATTTCCCCCCAGATTCAGTGCAGAAACGGCAAAATCTGCAGATCTGGGCCTGGCTTTTGGGTTACCTGTGCACACACTTATTAATTAGTGTGTGGTACTCAACCAGAGAGGTTGCAGAAGGGCAGATGTGGTGACAGACCTTCTCCTCATCAACCATGTCTAAGCAACCTTCATCCTTCCTTCTGTCCTTCTTACCCACCTCTGAGGGGCAGAGTTTGAAAGTGGCCGCTGAATGCCAATGAAAGACCCAGGTGCCCTCGGCTTTCAGGAAGCTTGCTGACCATCTGCCCAGGGGCCAGAGTGGCATCATGGCCCCTATATCAGTCAGGGCTCAGGGCTCCGGGGGATCTGTAGCACCTCTGCGGAGCACCAGGATCACCATCTCATTGACAGGATGACAGTCCTCAGTTCCTCTAAAGGTACTCTGAGACAGTGGCATTCAGGCCATGTAAAGTCAGCAGAGAGGGAAGGTCACGTCTGATCAGGGCTCCTATGACAGAACTGTAGACATCGTATAGAGTTACGATTCACTAGGCCAAGACATTACACTCATCAGAAGAATGAAACAAGTGAACAATGGCAGGTGTAAAAATGCAACACACACTCTCAGACCAGAGCGGCAGCCGAAACTAACTTTATACAACTTTTAGCCAATACTTTTAGCCAATAGCGACTTTTTTAGGTGGACTATCCCTTTAAATGTTGGTCGTAATTTCAGCAACTTTCATAATGCTTTGACCGTTTGGTTTCTTTTTGCAATCTGAAGTGAGTAATTTAAATTTTTAGGTGAATTATTCCTGTGGGTCAGTTTCATTAGATAACTTCATGAGCCTGAATGCATAAATGATAACTAATGACCTATTAATCAAATTAAAAAAAGATGCCCCTAAAACAGCCAGTTCATTGTATAAATCTGTATGAAAAGCCATATATATATATATATATATGTGTGTGTGTGTGTGTGAGAATAATTTAGAGTGATGGAAGATCATTTAATAAATATACTTCTAACAGATCACACATTTAAAACTTTTTAAAGCAATTAACAATGAAGCTTCCCCTGTGGTCGGATTGTTTAAAATAAATAAATAAATAAAAACTGACAACAGTTAGCATTTAAAAGTGCCTGTGAATAGACAAAAGACTGCCAAAGGCCTGGTTATGAAATACAGGCTTAATGCTACTTTTACATTGCACCGCATTGTACTTTCACAATGTAAGATAATAAAAGTAACAGCATATTCAAATGAAATTAAATCAAATTAAAACTATGCTTGAAATACTCATCTTATACAACTATAACAAGTCAGCTATATTAAATACAGGCGTTACAAATCAGCATTCAGTGCACTCCAAATGAATTACCGTTATAGGCCACTAATATTATCACTCTTATTTGTAAGGAGCTATGATTGCCTCTACTGAACCACACTCTCCTTCACCATCCGCTGCAGCTAAAGCTCTCCATCTCCATTTCCTTGTCAGAGCATTTCACCGCCACCTAGATTAATGCTGACAGGCAGGAATCCTTCTAATTATCTGTCCCTGGCCTGGATGCAAATGGCTGGGTACTGGTGGCAGTGTGATGAGACTGCCTGTGCAGTGACACCGGGCCCCCAGCGTGGAAGCCTGTCACTGGCCCTCTTGCATCCAGGGACCACACAGTTTATTTATTTTATTATTATTTTCCACCTCTCAGGCTGGCAGGGTGGCTTTGTCAATCACAATGTGGAGATGGTGGTGGGTGTCTGATTAAAGCTCTGCGCTGGCTATGATTGAGCTGGTTGTGACAGCTGTAGATTAGGATCATAGATTATGGGAGATAATGGTACTTCACAATAAGAGGACAGGAAGTGAGAGAATGGATTGAATTGAGTTAAAGAGTGTGCCATAATCAAGGATGCTGTGAAGGAATATTGATGGGCCAAAAAAACAAACAAACAGAAGCCCAGCAAAGCTGAAATAACAGATTCTAAATAGTTGTTTATTTTAGAATGACTGAGTAGTTTAGTCAGTAGCTACTTACCTATTTTTGGCAAGTACGAAAGGAAAGGAAAGGAAAGGAAAGGAAAGGAAAGGAAAGGAAAGGAAAGGAAAGGAAAGGAAAGGAAAACACAAATTGATAGTTTACATTTTAGCTTATTAGCTATCAGCTTGGCAAATTTATATTTAACAAAACCAAACAAAACTGGGAGAAAAAAAAATCCTCCAAATCAAACCAAACAAAAATTGGTAGTTTACATTCTATCTAATTAGCTATCAACTTGGCAAGTTTATTACGAAACAAAACAAAACAAAACAAAACAAAAAACAAAGTAAAGCCAAGCAAAGCAAAGCAAAACAAAAACACATTTACTTCCTCCAAACCAAACAAAAATTTGTGGTTTACATTCTAGCTAATTAGCTATCAACTTGGCAAGTTTATTTCAAAACAAAACAAAAACAAAAACAAAACAAAACAAAACAAAACAAAACAAAACAAAACAAAACAAAAAAACAAAGCAAAGCAAAACAAAACAAAACAAAAACACATTTACTTCCTCCAAACCAAACAAAATTTGGTGGTTTACATTCTAGTTAATTAGCTATCAGCTTGGCAAGTTTATTTCCAACCAAACAAAGCAAAACCAAAGAAAAACCTAATTGAAGAAAAACAAAGCAAAACCAAGCAAAACAAAGCAAAACACTTAAACATGAATTTAATAATGAAGGGCATCTGAGAAAAAAAAAAGATTCAGATTGTGAATGGCAACTGGGGTTCTAACTGATCATTACTAGAGGTGCGAGACAGGGAAGAAGGAAATAATAAATGGATGGAAAAGGATTTTAGAGGAAAGGAATGAGGAATGAGCCGGGCCGGGTGGAAATGGTGGCCTAGCTGCTTGACAGTTGACTCTGTTGGATGTGACTTTCACAGTCTGCTGGCAGTTTGTGTGGAAGCCATCACATCTGTGACTCGGAGTTTGATTAATGAGCCTTTCAGCTCGTCTCTGCCATGTGAGGTGGGGCCACGGCCTTCTCCCAGGCTTCAGTGATTCACCCACCAACACACACACATACATGCACACACACATGCAAAGTACAAACTCAGACACCAGGAGCTCTACGCCTGCCTCATGCTAAACAAAACCTCATTGTGTTTGCTAATTTCCAACACTAGCCACCAAAACAAAGGCAAAATGATGGAGAGAGACAATGACGATTTCCCACAGTCAGTCAGTCAGTCAGTCAAAGAACATGGAGAGGACTTGTTTGTGAAACTTAAATACTTATACTATATAATATATAAACTATATACTAAACATATATAAGCACCTATTAAAAAGTCACTACAGTGATGGGTTGACAAAGAAAGTGTTTGCTTTCCAGTAACACACTGAAAATACTCAATTCCTTGGCCATGACAGATTCCCTCACCCAAAAAAAGCAACAATAACAAACTCATAACACAAAGGTGGCGATAGCAATTACTTCCCCGCACATTGCGATGCTGCCTCTAGCTGAGTCGCTGCGCGTCTGTGGAAAAAGCCCTTGCATTCTGACACATTTGTTTGTATTTTATACCCTGGGAAAGAAAGCTAACCATATGGCCATCATTTGGAACAGATGGCATTTGCCCAATGTGAACGGCGGTGCCTATCGCTGCAATTTAAAGCACTCCACTTCCCGCATCAACTGCCATCTCTCTCAACAGATACTTCTCCACTCACTATTGTTCCAGATGATAGAGGCATGACAGCGTGAGGCTGTAAAAGTTGACCTAGCCAATGTACTACACAGTCAAAATTCATGCCTTTCAGTGCAACACACAATAGCACAGAAGAGAACATAGAAGACACATTTTAGCATTGTTTGTGACAGTGCGAAGACCAAGAGCATTGCAATTGTTCAGGAGGTGCTTGTTAAGTGTGTCCTGTGGTATTTTGCAACTCTGAAAGCCACATCTTGTGATTTTTGCAGACCCATCCATCAGCAGCTCTTACAGTGCCGAAACTAGAACGGTGTCAAACTAAAGCACAATATATTAAAAGAAAATCCATTAGAGGAAAATGTTTAACCTTAGAGCTTACTTATGAAAGATTACCACTTCTCACCATGTGACATTAAAGACTGTAGTCCTTTCCACCAAAGGACTTTTTAAATTGCATTTTAAAATATATTATAATAAAAAAAAACAGTTATTTTAAATTGCAATAACATTTTACAAAACTACGGTTTCTACTGTATTTTTTATCAAATAAATTCAGCTTTGGTTAACATATGAGAGATCTTTTAAAAGCATTAAAAAAAGATACACTAATTGTACACCATCTTACATTACAGAATGCTACAAGGTAGGAAGACAGATCCAGTTAAAGTACCCCACATCTGGAATACTGCTTAAGTATACTACAATATACAGTAATGTAAGGTTTATTCAACAAAGAAGGCACATCTAAATGTGAATGGTAACACAGATCGTTGAACCTCAGTGTTATTTTAAAGCCTTTCTGTCACCAAGCACCATAACTCTGGCAAAAAAGTTTGTGTGGGGCATGTCTAGAAGTTTGCTGTTGCTGTCTCTCTGGGTGTCAGGTGCTAGTCTGAGGAAGAACAGGAACATTAATCAGTCACTTTCTGCTGAAAAGCACCATTTGAGAATGATTTATGACACTGGCACAGACAGCCAAATGACAGGTGACAATAAAGGACACCCACACCTGTGTAAAGCTTCTCCCTCTCTCACACACACTCTGAGAGGGAGAATCGGGGGGAAGGAGTTGAGACCACATTATGGTGCACGTCTCATTCATATGTAACTAGATGAATGTACTCCTCACAGAGCCACAGAAATATGTTTAAATAATGTTTACTTTAATGCTCAAATCATGTTTAAATGGATATTCACTCAAAAATGAAAATTCTGTCATTATGCATGTCAGTCAAAATTATTTATTTATTGTATACTTTAGATCAAGCTCTAAATAAATAAAAAGAAATAATAAAAAATACTCCATATGCACTATATTCCATGGCATATGATTTATTTGAGGAAAATGTAAGTCATTAATCACTGATGTTGAATTCAAAATCCACAGTCAGGGGATACAATTTCTTAATGACATAAATTCCTGTTTGTTCATCAAAGCCGATTTCAAAAGTTTCACATATAGAACATAGACATATTTGCAACTTGCATGAGTCGTTTATAGCATTTAGATTTGTAAATATACACACGGTTGTTTTTGTTTGTTTTTTTGCTTTTATAAGTATCTTATGCTTACCCAGTCTGCATAGCTTTGATCAATTATATAAAAAAAGAGTAATATTGGGAAATGTTAGCTGAATTTTCAGCGGCCAGTATTCCAGTCTTCAGTGTCACGTGATCCTTCAGAAATCATTCTAATATGCTGATTTGGTGCTTAAGAAATATTTCATTATCAATCTTGAAAACAGTTGTGCCACTTAATATTTTTATGGAAACCATGAAACTTTTTTTATTTGATTATTTGATGAAAGGTCAAAAGAACAGCATTTGGGTTTATAATAACAAGACCAGGAGTAAATGGCAAAATGTATTATTTGGACAAACTATTCCTCTCATAACCTATAACCTCACACCATTAAAAAAACTACTGAAAAAAGAGAAGTTGGAGAGATTAATATGTTAAGACCTCAGAGCCCTCACCCTATTGAACAGATCACATAGTTTCTGCATATAGAAGACCTACATCCTCAGTCTCCAGAGAGCATCTCTAGTGTCTAACATTCAGTACATGACCTATTACTGATTTTTTCCCCATACATTAGACCTTGCGTTACAACTATTTTCTCTCTCCCTTGTTCTCATTTTTTACCATTTTTTTTTTCTTTTTTAATTCACCACTGTCTGAACAGGTTTTCCATTCAATTTACTCATTCATGGTCATTCATAGATAACCCACATGTTATTGCACTAAGATGTTTGCACAAACAAACTGCTATCTGAACAAGGACATGAAAGACTTCTCTTGTTTTTATATGAAGCAAATTCTAATTAGAGACCAATCCTTATGTCAACTGGACCTAAAAATAGATTAAGTGTCATGTAATGACTAATAAAGGTGTATGGACCCCATTTGCACAAACAAAGTCTACTGTACGACTCTCTAAGTTTTCAAAGCACCTTCTAGCTTCACCTTCTGTCCTTCACCCCTCTTCTGGACCTCTGCTCGGCCACAGGGGCAGGTGCTCCATCATTGAGATACTGAACATAGAAAGATGCTCTCAAAGGTTCCACCCCACTGTGAAGGAAACACTAGCATCTGGATGCTCTCCAAGTTGGACTGGGCAGGTGATTTGCCAGGTACGCAGAAATAGGTCCGTGTTCTACTGACCTGCTGCACTTCCATGAATAAACTACACAATCTGGACCATGGGTAGGCACTGATTCCCAGATAAGACATTTCCCCATCAAAAACTCTCCAGTTAAATCCAATTACCTTTTTTATTCATACAAAAAATATTTGGTAACAGCTATTTGACACTAGATTTTAAGCAGTGTCAACAATCCTGCATTATGCAAGCTATAATTTACTTAAAACTAAACTAAACTTAAAAAATGTATTATTATTCTATAATTAGCATGTCTGTTTGCAGTAATTATGCTTAATATATAATTTTTATGACCTGCATAAAATAATTGTACTTTTAAAAATAAACTTTTCATATCACAGAACTATTCACTGAAATAAAAAAAAAATGATACTGTTTACTTTATTTAAACAATTCATTTTGATTTAACACTATTGTATCAGGTTTCTCATTCAAACATGACTGCATGTGGTTTAACTCAACTGTTTTCATTTTGAAAAAACATGTTTCAATCGAGCAGCTCTTGCTTTGCACAGGGTTGGATATAGGGAGAGAAAATTTTGAAATAAAGTGAGAAAACAGAGACTTGTTAATGTCTAATGTTCTATTATGTTAGCATTTTAAAAGACTTACTGTTTTGTTGGTGTTTTTGGAGTGTGGAGCGTTTGTATGGGTTGAGAAAAGCAACTCCAATGGGAGTGCTAGGGATGTACATAGTGCCATCCTTAAACTGCCAACATCATATGTGTAAAGAAAAGTTACATTTTACTTTCTAATATGTTATCATAACACATTGTGGGGAAGTCGTGGCCTAATGGTTAGAGAGTCGGACTCGTAATTGAAAGGTTGCGAGTTCGAGTCCCCGGCCGGCAGGGATTGTAGGTGGGGGGAGTGAATGTACAGCGCTCTCTCCACCCTCAATACCACGACTGAGGTGCCCTTGAGCAAGGCACCGAACCCCCAACTGCTCCCCGGGCGCCGCAGCATGGCTGCCCACTGCTCCGGGTGTGTGTTCACTGTGTGTGTGTGTGTGTGTGTGTGTGTGTGCATTTGTTCACTACTCACTGCTGTGTGTGTGCACTTGGATGGGTTAAACGCAGAGCACCAATTTCGAGTATGGGTCACCATACTTGACAATACGTCACGACTTTACTTTACTTTTTTTTTTACATTGGCTGAATTTGCATGGGCAGTTGTTCCACATGAGGGAAACATGTCATCTCTACTCAAATGTTTCTTGTAGAATGAACTAAGGCAAACTGAGTAAACTCAACTAAAATTAGACACGGAACCGCTGTCCATGATTGAATCATGTTCAGCCAAAGAGTTATTTTTAGTGCATTTATTTATTTAATTAAAACAGCAAAAATCTTAAAAGAATTGTTGACCAGGCATAGGACATAAATATAGATACACTCTTCCACTATTTCCTGAAAAAGAAGCGAACTACTATTATTAACAATCTTGTTTTACTCAACATTTCAGGAAGAATCAGTGACTGAAACTGATTTTCTTTTGTCAAGCTGTCAAACTAACACTGAACTCACGGATCATTTGGAGCAAATTTATCAAACTCTGGCTTTGGTTTGAGATATTCTTTTAAACCGGCATACTTGTATCGCACTTAAACTAAAGCTCAATCACACAAGATCCCTCAGTAACCTCAAAATTATTTTCTGACACAGTTTGACGCATGTCAGATTGTGATTTCCACTCAGTTCTAAAAACGCAGACACTTCATTTTCTCCACACAGCTTTCCTTTTTTTTCTCTCAACACTATGATGGAGCTATGCTTCTTTAGCAAGCTCTCAGTGGAAAAGTACTTTCTTCACCAAACTTTGAGAAAGAAGGGATGCTGCATGCTGAGAATTAAAATCTTGAAGGATACCATGAACTCACATAGAGACGGCAACATCTATACCTAAAAATTCACAAACACAGGTCAGATGAGGCATATGCAGCCAAACCATAATGCCTTTAGAAGCTGACACAAACAGACAAGCGTGAACATTCAAACGGTCACAGGATCCCTCTATCCTCTCCACATATTCACATTCATTACGAAGGTACACGGTGGGACATGACAAGCCGCACTTCAACAGTGTGTAAGCGAAAGGAGGGGGCGACTGTGTGCGAACGAGAGCAGCAGCCATTACCTGTTAGCGAGCAGCGTCATGAAGGTCACCTGACTCATGTTCTGATAGGCTGGCAGCAGTTGGGCCCAATTCCACTCCCTCTCACCCATAGCAGCCTGTTGATAAATGAGCAGCGAGTATTGTTCGTTATTAATCAGAGTTAATATGATCAGTAAATTACTGCTCCAGCTGGGCTGGACTAACCAAGGAGGAGGGGGTCCCGAACAAGGCCGCCCCAATGCGATCTATCTATCATGTCTGCACAAGAAGGTTTTTATTCCAATAAGACAGGAATTAATTTATAAATCCATTTGGGGAGGGAGGTACCATCATTTATAAAAAGATAAATCAATTTTGCAAGAGGAGTCGTTATTCTTCTCGCCGTTGTTCGTGGCAAACCGCCCAAGGTTTCCCTAACCCACGAGTGGACCGTCCCTTTGTTAGGGAGCCAAATGAAATCTGATTGTTTTGATAGCTGGAATGTCACTCTTAACTTGAAGCTGAGTTTTTTTTTTTTATTGACAAAAGGACAGAAGCGTGCCAGGCCCTCCTATTCTCCGACCGGCTGATTGATGGATCGGCATTTGTTTTTTCTGCCTCTATTTGATTTGACAAACAGCCCAGCCACCTGAAGGCGAGGAGGCTTTTTAATCATCCCCTTAATAAGGTGTTTTATGCAAAGCAATGCGAGCGTGAGCGATAAGGAGAAAACAAAAGGGATTAAGAGCACGGCAGCTAGCACCTAACGACGGGAAAAGAACTTGCATTTTAAACGACGCAAAACTCTGAGCCAAATAAGATAATGAAAGAAAAAGTTCCCCTTAAAAAAAGAAGGTTGCAGACTTTCCA
Organism: Barbus barbus; assembly: GCF_936440315.1. Classification (NCBI taxonomy): domain Eukaryota; kingdom Metazoa; phylum Chordata; class Actinopteri; order Cypriniformes; family Cyprinidae; genus Barbus; species Barbus barbus. Next base: position 20,318,040 of record NC_136734.1, on the reverse strand, counting down.
GCTTCAAAGGCGTAGCAAAAAGTCTCATGACACGAGCAGAGAAAACTTTATCCTACCTTTAAGAGAAAGCCAAAAGAGGACCATGGCTCTTGTAATTAAACCTTCAACCTACACCGTCTTCAACACGCAAGGGATGTTTTTTTTCCACCCTTTGTTCAAAGCCACATCACACTTGAAGAGTTCACCTTTCAAGTGTTTTCAAATTCTCTGCTCTTTTGGTTAACCTTTTTTAATGTTTTGCTTTGTGTCTTCCCTTCACACTAAAATATAGCTTAGGGACAGAGCGACCTATGGAGAATTGTCGAGTTCATCCTAGAGAAGCAGTTTAAAGTCTCTCAGTCTCTCTCTTATATTCACCTTGCCTGGTGGCCTTGACGGAAAGTTACACTCGCTCGAGCGTGAAAGAGTAGAGAAGTAGTTCATGGCATTACCGAACTGCTTTAAATAAAAGTTACGTGAACAACAAGTATTTGGGAGCAAATTTGAAGGCTGAGAAAATAACAAAGGACTAACCTGATCGAACTTGTTACAGCCGATAGAATTGCACTCTGTGAGGGGGTTGAACTGGGTTTTACACTGGTTTAGGCTGCTCGCTTCAGAGGAGAATACGACAGGTCCCAAAGGGGAGTCCGGAAGTGGATGCGTCTCTGCATGCGGTGTTAACACGGACCTCAGTAAACCCTACATACAAAAAAACACAAGACACAACGCTCATAAATGAACAGGGACCTGGACACGTCTTATTATTAGACTGCATTAAGCAAAACTAAAACACTATTAAAGTGGTCAAATTAATAGTGAGTCTCTACAGACTTCTTAAACACACCATTGGACAAATTAGTACATTTCAACAATTATTACATGCCCAATTTTGGACATAATGGCCATTTCTTTTCTCTCTATTCCCCAAGTAATTGGCCGACAATGGTAGAAATTAATCAGTCTATCTAGGAATAGGATTTGAAAACAGGACATTGGAAGAGGACAAAGTTATGTATAGATATGACACAAAGAATTGTCCTCAAGATTAGACTTAAGTGAGAGTTGCACTAATTTCCCAAGATGTGTTCTTATTGTTAAGTAGAGCAAGGGGCAAAAAAAGTGTAGTTTAAGTGTGGAGAAAGGCTTTGACTAATTTGTGAACCGTTCCCTTGAATTTTTATTATCTCTGTTGTTTAAGATGTTGTTATTTCCCAGTCGCTTTTTCAATCAGGTCAAAGCTGTTACGAGAAGCCTCGCAGCAGCGTCTGGATGCAGTTGCAGCAGCTCTGCACAGGCGTTCCCCTCAGCTTCAGGTCACACTGTCTGCCTCAGGCTAACAGCCACCTAATTGCTTGGTGAAAAACAGCAATTCGCTACCTCATTGAGCTGGATGCTGTGATGGATTTGCCGGAGGTGCTGGCTGCCACCTGCTCTATGGCACAGCTCCAGCAGCAACTGCCTTATTTTATGCTCAGTCAGTTCCGCGGGCCCACCTCTATCCTGCGCCGGGCCGCTTTCCACACGCTCAAACACACTAATGGAGGAGCACATAAAAGAGAGGGGGGGTTAACATGAAATAAATGCAAAATAGTTATTATATTACTCAATTTAAATACTTCTAAAGGCAGTTTTACATGCTAACTGCGAGTACCCAGTTCATTTTATTGGGTGGTTTTAATTAATATATATAGTAAATCGTTTTTAAATTGGTAAAAATCCTACTACTACTATGAATGATAATAATAACAATTCATTTAAAAATACTCTTAAAATGTATAAATTTGGAGAGATATCAAGCATAATTATTTGAATCTATAGTAAGGCATATTTTTTTGTTTATCTTAAGGTTTGTACATCTAATAGTACTCTGGTGGTGGCTAGAATAAAGATAGCATGTCTTCCAAATAATATTTCACAAAATATATAGCTACCTTAATATTTTATTAGGCATGAGTCTTTAGCAAATCAAAGGTGATTTTATTCACAACCCAACAATTGACATTTACTGTAGGTTTTCCGACTATCAAATATCAAAATAACAGTACAAAAATTTGCACGTGCGCAAAATGCCTGCAGTTGTGGCAAAACTGTTTAGTCACATGATTTGCTACATGGAGTTCCTTTGGGCTAAAATGAAGGAAGAAAAAAAAAACGCAGTAAAGAGAGTGAGAGGAAGGACAGATCAACAGTTAGAGACACAGTGCCGCTCGCTGTAACCTCAAGGTCCCCTCAACGCACTCATTCCCGTGCCCTTCCTCTCTATCCAGCATGCCTCATCACCCTCACCACACTTCCGATCTGATACACCCCCCCCCCCCCCCCCAACCCCCCCCCCCCCCCAACCCCCAACCGTCATTGTTTCCCCCATTCCTACCTCCTTCCTTTTTTAATTTTTCAATCACAAAGTGACATGGAAAGTGTCGCCTGTCAGGCAAGCCTTTAGCTTCAATGACACAGAAAAAAGCGGAGAGGCCCTGGGCAGCCCAGCCGGTGAGCAGGGTGTCAGCACCTGTGCCTGTATCCTTCCCTGTCCATCAGTGTGCAGGTGAAGCAAATGATTGGATCCAGTCAGCGGCTTGATTAATGAGAGGCCCGTCGGATCCAGGACAAGCTATCAATCACGTCATTAGGACCAATGTGCCCCGAAAGAAGCAGAACACCCCCTCCGCCCACGGAATCCACTGCATTCATCTTCATCTGTGCATGCATGCCGTCAAAGCCTGCCAGGGTCACCGTGATGGAGAACAATCATCTTCTCCTCTACAAATTACTTTGCAAAGACAAGAGATGAGGGAGGTGTGTGTGTGTATGCATTTGTGTGTGTGTTGACAAGCCGGGGTGGGGGGTGTTTTTCAGAGAACCCGCTTTCCGCCGACACACTGTACGTTGATTGTTTACACCGGAGGCAGTGCCTGAAAGTGAAGGTTGTTTTAATGAATAGTAATGGTTCCACTGACTGTCTAAGACAGGCGATACATAATCACTCTTCCTTTTTGCTATCTCCTTTTTTTTGTTTTTCCTGTTACTGGGAGCAGTGTTTCTCGGAACACTAAAAGTTTTATTTATTTTTTTCCCAGCTCTGTTATGATGCTAAATCATTTTCAATAAGGGTAATTAACTCTGAGCTTTTGTTCTGGACATGACTTAGACTATACGGTAAAAGTGTTCTTGTTTTTTTTGGCAACAATGAAAAATTGCATTAAGTATAGTTCAAAAATCAATAATTTGAAGAAATTATTAGTACAGGATCATTATTTAAGGCAGGGGTTTTCAAACTCGGACTTAGAGAAAAAATTCAGAGAAAAAGTAGTGTTAAAAAATAAATAAATACTGAATCACAGGTTTTTACATAAAAGGTAAAAGTATAGCCAACTTCATAATATCCATGACATTACAAAAAAAAACTGAATTAAGGTCCACATTATCTGCCATAAAATAATGACTTGTATGCTCATTATCAGTAAGCCTCATATTATACTGCTAAGATGATTTAATATTGCTAAGAAGATTTAAAGTACGATTCAAGGATTGCAACACTTTCTTGAGTGGTTCACATCAGATGTCTGCACTCAAATCCTATGGGTGGCATCAAACCCATTTTGATGTACACATATCAAAAGGCTTGGGAAAAAGACTAGCTACAGGCTAGAACACACACAGAAAACAACACATAATTATTTTGGCAAAAGATGAAGGGTGAAGATAATTTAAAAAAAATGAATGAATTGCAAGATTGAAGTCTTTAAATGGCATCAAAATATCAACTGGCAGACAATGAAGACATTAATAGATTAGTTAAACACTTTAAATTTCCAGAAGCCTGAAACATCTTTCATATAACAAACAAACTAAATTATTAATAATTTGCTATTAAGGGCTTAAATTGGGAAAATATTCCATCAGGCTTCTTTCGAAATCTCACCTATCACAGCAAAGCTTTCGTGCCTTCTGCAGTTGCATGGTGGTCCATTTGGGCCTCTTCTCTTCCAGGCCCTGGAACACCTTATGGACCAGAGGCTTGGGAACGCCCTTCTGCTGGCCCAGACTGACCTGCAGACATTCTGATAACAGACTCAGCCTATCCTTGGCCCCTCTCTCCAGGGGCTGTCCAGACAAGAGCTCCAGGGTGTCCCCATTTTCTAGATCCTGACAGAGGCTGACCAATATGACCCAGAGGAGCAGGCCAGTAGACCTCAGCTGTCTGGCATGCTGGGAAAGCCTCTTCTCTGCCACAGTGAACAGGAAGCGTACAGGCAGTGGAAGGGAGGCTATGGTTGACGGAAGGTTGGTGAAGACGAAAGAGAGGGCTTGAATAGCTAGATTCATGTTGTCTGATAAGAAGAGAAACAATGAGAGTTTGTTAGAGTTTTTTTCTTAAATGAGACTGCACAGTTTCCAACAGATGTTTTATGCAGTTAAAATGTTTTAGAAATAAATGAATATTACTGTTAATAAAGCTTTGCTTACTCTTGCTGGTTTCATTAAACTTGGGATCTTGGGGAATGTAGTTCCACTCTTTTGGAATTTTGCTTAGGACATTTTCTGGTAGGTGTTGTCCAACCATGGGTTCAGACTGGTCTTTATATGCCTGCATCATGCTGACCAGGTGGATCAAAAGTTTGCTAGTAGATTCACAAACAATGGACCTGATGTATTTAAACAAGGCCGGCTCCTCTTTACTGGAGTCTGGAAGAAAGAGAATAGTCTAAATTACGGAAATTTAATAATTATATCAAACTTATTTTGTAAATTCATTTGATACTGTGTAAAAATCTTTATGATTATGTCACATTTGGTCACAGGACATTGCCTCAAAGAAGAAGAGAGACAAAACTCATCATTTCTTCATCTATCTGCAATTTTTCTTTCCCAATAATAGTGTATTTATTTATTTATTTAAGCTAATAGATTTCAGTTCAACCTTTTTGTTATATGACTGTTACATTAAAACTTATCAAATCTACATTATATTTGCAACAATTTTTATATATAGACTGGATCATTTTACTCTTGTCTCAGACACAGATATGATGTAATCATAGTCATATAAACAAATTAATTTGTGTAGAAATTATTTATATAGATTTTTCATCAATATTATCTGTCATTGCCTTATCATTATGTAATTTGAAATGACATAAGTTCCAGGGAAACAAGGGAAAGCAAAATGGCTGAATATTCCTGTGATGCATATATTTTCATTTTTGGATATTGTTAGCAAACAATGAAATAAAATAATGCATTTTAAAAGTGTGTTTTAAGGGAGTTACATTCCTAAACATCCACAGTGCCAAAAAGTAGCAGTAGAACAAACAAATAAATAATTCTAATACTGATCATTTTCCTGACCAGCCCAATTAGCTCTGCTAAATGACACAATCAAGGTGCTAAGCAAGCTTTAAAAGATTATCTTTAGGGAAGAATGGACATGGTCAATTAAGCCGAAAACACCTTACATGAGAATAACAGCATGCAATACACACCCTCCTGCTCCCTCCTCTATCATTTGTCTAATTTGTGCAACTATAATTACCTCTCACATGTAATAAAACACAAAAATATGAGAGCTTCAGCTTGGATTAAACCCCTTGAATCACAGCCGAATCAAAAGGTGTCAGGTCATAATTGCAGTTTCTATGTCAGTATGCAAAATCAATAAGCTAACCAATAACACAATGAAAAATGTTCATGCTGTGGCTTTTACAGAGAGAAAAAAGGAGAAAGCAGAAATGTAAATAAATAAGCAATCAAAGAGACAGCTGAAGGTTTAATTATGGCTTTGATTTGATGATGGGCTTCCAGCCGGTCAGATTTAATATTGAGGCAATTAGGGGACACAGTAGGGGCACATGGTGATAGTGGTTTCCAACTGGAGTGCAACTGAATGGCCACATCTGACTAAAATTGTGTCCTTTTGAAGTCTAAACACATGTAGGACAGAGCGTGGAAAAATTCTTGCATGGCTGCACCTGCTAAGTTGTAAAAGTGCTCCCAAAGGTGTCTCTGGTCCAGGTAGCCCTCTAGCGCTCGAGTTAAAGCCCTGGGGAGGGAGTTGAGGGAGGACAGGATGGAAAAAACAGCTTCCAAAAACTCTGCAGCTGCTGTGTGAGCATCAGGGGACACGTCTGTTCCTCTATCCACACAGAGACCTGAAAGTACATTATCATGGTTATTTTAAGTGACATCAAAAATAAAAATAACCACAATGCTAATGGCTTAACAATATGATTGGTATATAAAATACATATCTAAACAAAACAAACAAAAGTTTGAGCTTATTACTTTGCACAACATCTGAGCCTAGCACAGGAAATTTATGTTTTGTAAATCAATAAATTGTGAAATGTCCATTTTGAACCAAAAAGCCAATTAACTGTCTGGACAAACAGATGAAAGAGGAGACCACAGCAACAAGATGTGACTGAATGCCCTTGTCCAAATGTTGTCAGGCCTGTGGGGTTGTAGAGAATGCAGGATGGTTGTGCCTTTGGTTCAGCCCCTGTCAGTCTCGCTTCCTAGAGATGACAGGCATTTGAATAGGCGATTGAATGCAATGCAGCATTCAATGAGCATCTTTGATAGAAAGCAGCCAGCTGTTTGCACTTTTTTGACAAATGTTGGACTGTTTTGAAATGACAGGGCTAAATTACCTGTCGTAGAAGAGCGTACGGTTAGCTAACACTGCTTTGCTTAACAGGGATCCTGCTGCCGAAGGACTGATTGGAATCTACTCTGCTTATTTTGGGTACATGTGTGAGGACACTGGTATAGAAGCCATTTCACTTACTTTGTGAGATTGTTTGGTGTCTTGTTCTGTATTTCACTGTAATTATTAAATCGCTAAAGACAGGTTTACATCAGAGCTATTTATTTTTTCATCTGGAATGAATTTGATTGTGAAAAATTGATTCTATATGACAGGTGGTTGGAGGACAGGAGTAAAGGGAAAAGTTTTTAAGATTTTTTTTTTAATTAATGTGCATTTTTAATTGTTCACAGAACAAAAACATTTATTTTTAGCAATAGTGTAATAATATTTTATTAAATTAAATTCCCCACCATTTCCATAAGGGTTGTTTAAAACCATACATTTTCAGTGTAACAGTTTACTTTTTTTTTTTTTGTCAGTTTACAACAAAAAAAAATCTAACTTTTTTGGTTTCAAACACTTTTACGAGCTTCAAATTAAATATGGTTTTAAGGAACAGTCAAAAGATTGCAATATGCGTAATACCAAAACCTTTCCTCCATCTAATTCAAAAAGTATTATCTGTTATTTACACATACATTATGAAATTGATCATGCCATGAGATGCAGTATAATTATTCAAAATATATATATATATATTAACAAAAATACCTCTCAATATTCAGAAAAAACTCCTTACATTACTTATGGCTTTAATAAATATTAAGATATTAATATTTTTTGGTTACAATTGACATTTTTTAACAAGTGCAAATTAATTAAATTTGTAGTAAGAATATTTTAAAAAGAACAAATATTCCATTAATTCCCATTAATATGAACATAATGAGGTCACAAAAGTTTTGTGTACCTAAAAATCTGCTAATTTCGATTTAAAATAATTACATCATAACAAATGTTACAATATTAACTTTTTAAATAGCCTTGACAATACCTAAGTGCTATTTCAAATAGTTTAATGTAACTGGATTCATTTAATGGGAATGCAGGTTCCAGTACGGTTTATCATGTCACAAATTCATAATTTGATTCCCTGTTTCCAATACAATAGAAGACAAAAAGGCATAAAAATTAACAACAAGCTTTTGCACCAAAACTGTGGACTTACATAAATAGCCACAAGGGGCAGTGACGGCCCGGACAGGTTAATGACCTGCCTCTTCGCAATCATCCATTTACGAGCCACCGGATGAACCATGATAAATGAACTGCTGGTGTTCCTCAAGGGAAGGGATTCCACAAACCAATTCTATCCTGCGCTAACAAACGTTTGCAACCTTGACGTGTTGCCAACAAACACACCTGTTGATTTTCTACCAGAACTCAAAGATGAGTTTCCACTGGAGGCCCTTAATTGGAACAAGACATCGCTATCAGTTCCTCAAAGAATTCCACGAACAAGCTCCTATTTAGAGCACAGCTTAGCGCTAAATGCTCCCAAACTGTGCTGAGAGACAGCGCTCGAGCGAGGAACTTTAAAAGAGCTTTCTCTAAACGGTAGACAACCAAGCCACCGCATTTCTTCTTAATTAGCCAGGCTGCGGCTAGTGTTGATTTACGGCGACGTGATTCCCACACCAGAGCGTGCAGGAAGACATGCTCTCAGCCGAGCTTGGTTATTAATGAGCTCTGCCATAATGTGAATTAATGTGCAAGCACAAAACAGCCTTTAAAGGTTAGACTTTTCAGAGTGGAGGGAAGAAAGAGGAAAATCTTTAAAGGTCATTCACTTTGCTCTCACATGAGTGTTTATTACTGAGCTCTATTGATTCAGAAAGGATGAGGAGGTTGATGAGTGCGATGATGAGTGAGTAAAACAACATTCTCACAACAGTCCGGATGAATCTCTGATGCGCCTGAGGACGAAAGACGCAAACGTGATGGCGTAAAATCCAGGTGGATCTGTCTTACTTCACAAAATCATAAGTATCAAATGTGTCTGATTGGGATGAGACTCTCAAGACCTCAGCTAGCATTTACTTGTTAGCAAATTCAACAGAGTGTAATTTCAAATTTTAGACTAGCAATTAGTGATTTCTATGGCGTATTTAGCGAAAATGAAAGGACTCAGCATGGTTCCTCTTCACAGGTGTTGGGTGACTCGAGCGATGCTGTTGTCTTGTGATCAGTTCACAAGTGCATACAACAGCCTATTGAACACAAGAGTAGACGTGCGAAAAGAAGACCCATTAAAAACAGGTGCAGGCTATTAAGAGCAGCAAGGTCACTAGGCCATCCTTACAGCTAATCAGTCTTTCTACCAATAAATTGTGCTAAATTCATTTGTGGAAACCAATGAAAGCGATGACGTGCTTCAAAGAGCGTTTCCTCGTATTTTCTTGTTGCAGGCCTCTGTTCTGTAACTGACATCAGACTCAAACACGTGTGGAGATGAAGCAACATTTTGGCAAGCCAACTAAACCACATTTTTGGATATTTCTCCAACTTTCAGCATGCTTCATTAGAGTAATAGCAAAAAATGAACTGTGTCAGGGCTTTAAGGGTCTTACATGAGTACGAGATGATGATCTGTAGCAAGAAGCAGTCTTTGTGAAGGATGGTCTGCAGAAGTAAAGCTGGATTATAACAGGGTTCAGACGCCAGCAGGTCAAACAGACACAAAGAAGATCCCTCACAAGCTGGAAAATCCCTTAAAAAACATAAATAAATAAAATTAAGGACATGTCAATGTTCAAACGTTTAAATTAGTCTGACTTTTAAAATGTTTTTTTTTTTTTAAGAACCATCTTGTGTTCACCAAGGCTGCATTTATTTGATCAGAAAAATAAATACAGTAATACTGTGAAATATTATTACAATTTGAAATTTCTATTTTAACAAGTTTTAAAATGTACTTTATTTCTGTGATGGCATCAGATGATCTTTCAAAAATAATTCTAATATGCTGATTTTTGGATCAAATCTAAAGCCACATTACAATTACAGTTGCTCTAGAAAGAATAGGTAATGTAAAAAATGTTAGGAATCCAAGGACATCTCCATCTCCAAGGACATCTTCTATTACAAACAATCCAATGCCATGTGATCTTCATTGTGCTTAACCAGATTAAACAACACTCACACACAGAAAACCATAGACCTTAGTTAGTGTAGTGCCTTGTTTAATTTTTGACAGGAATGAAAACAAGACAGTGAGGGATGAAAGAAGAGCGTTCAATGGATTGTATTGTTGTTTAACATTATGCCAGTTGTTCAGGTGACAAAACATCTTCCATAAAAAAATTTAAAAATAAATTCAGCAGAAAAAACTCTAGAAATCCAAATTGAAAGTTGTGAGTTTTAAAACATACATGTGATCATATGATTGATGAACTTTATGCAGTTGTAACAACTGTTACAGTTGTGACAGTCTTATTGTAAAATTCAATATGGCTTCTACTGTCACAGATCGACCAGGTCCTCACCCCAGCCAATCACATCGCGCACCCTCACCCGAGTTCTGATTAGACACACCTGCACATCATCACCACCTCATCAAGACTCCCCATAAAACCACACACCTCACCACAGCCAAACGTCCGGTCTCGATTATCCAAAGTGGACCCCTGCAAGTATATGCTGATATTTACCTGCCTGTGAACTTACCTCTTGTCCTTCCTCCGAGTGTTGTCATCCTTGTCCTGGATCCCTGTTTGTCAGTCCTGGAGCTTCAAGACGAAGCGTTGAGGTGTGTGGTTCCCGTTCATCCACGAGCTCCTGTCGAAGAACACCACGGTTCAGTGAGAATCTCAATCCCAGCATACATCATCTCTGCATCTGAAGCTTCTGTTGTTATCTCCTGCCTTCACTCATCTGTACAATAAACCTTACCTTTTATTGCATCCCGAGTGTTCCGTCTGCTTCTGTAACAGAAGACCGGACCAACACCGACAGTACAGATGAGCAATCCGGATCCGTTTCAGGAGCTCGTGGAGCACCTCCGACGAGTTCTTGTTCCCGCATCACCTCCAGCACCTCCGATCACCCCAGTCACCGGAACCACGACTTCTTCACCACCCATGATTTACAGTCCCATGGCCAGACCAGCGCCCTTCTCTGGTGTGGCGGAGGAGTGCAATGGGTTCCTTTTACAATGCTCATTAAATGTCGACATGCAACCACATTTGTATCCTTCTGACGCATCTAAGATTGCCTTCATTTTATCACTTCTCTCCGGCAAAGCTTTGCAGTGGGCTGAAACTATTTTCGCTCAGTCAGGACCTGTAACTCAATCGTATAAGAGTTTCACCACCCACTTTCGTGAAGTGTTTGGACGTGTAGCTGGAGATCCAGCCATTAGTGATCAGCTCTATCACCTCCACCAGGGAACCAGCTCCATTCATGATTACACCCTGCAATTGAGAACCCTGGCGGCAGCCAGTGGGTGGAACGAGAGAGCCCTGCTCACCACCTACCGACAAGGTCTAGAGCCCAGATTGCGGTTGCAACTAGCCAATTTGGATGATTCCTGTATGTTGGAAAAGTTAATTCAACAATCCATCCATGTTTCTACACGTATGCAATCCTGTTTCACCGACCTACCATCTCTAGCCCGTTGTCCTCCTCCCATTCGCCACCCAGAGGCTAGCCTCCCTCCAGAACCCAATCCAGAACCCATGCAGACGGATCACACCCACCTTACCGATCACGAGCGGCAGAGGCGGCTGAAGGAAGGTCTCTGCCTGTACTGTGGGAAGGGTGGGCATGTTCGAGCAGCTTGCCCCGTGCGTCCACCGCAACTCCTGGTGAGTGCCATTCAACTTATCTCTCAGAATATGAAGCCACTCATAGCTGAAGTCCTGCTTACTGCCCCTAATGTTTCCCTTCCAGTACAAGCCCTTCTTGACTCCGGCTCCGCCGGTAACATCATCTCAGGGAGCCTCTGCCGCCAACTCAATCTCCCGACCGTTGCCAACCAAACCATCTACCAGATCCATTCAATAACTGGTAGACCCATTGGGCGAACCACCGTTCGATATAGTGCTGGTCCGGTTCGTCTAAGGTTTGGATTACTGCACGAGGAAGACATCACTCTACTGGTTCTGGAGGGAGCGCACACTGATATCGTCCTCGGGCGCCCCTGGTTCATACAACACGAACCTCACATTTACTGGCGCACCGGGGAAGTCCTGAACTCAATGTTTTCCGGGTTGCTTCCCAAATGTCCCGCAACCACTCAACCAAGTTACTACCAAGATCCCTGTGAATTCCACTACTGTAGAAAGCCCAGTCGAGAATCAATCAGTTGACATTCCAGCCTGTTATGCCCCCTTTAGTGACATGTTCAGCCTGACGAAGGCCTCGAAATTACCTCCTCATCAGCCATGGGACTGTGCTATAGATCTCTTGCCAGGTGAGCCAGTGCCCAAGGGTAAGATTTACCCACTCTCTCTCCCGGAGCAGAAGGCCATGGAGGAGTACATCACCGAGGCGTTGAAACAACGTTACATCCGTCCATCCACTTCCCCTGCTGCTTCGAGCTTTTTCTTCGTGGCCAAGAAGGACGGAGGCTTGCGGCCTTGTATTGATTACCGGACTCTTAACCAGATCACTGTGAAGTTTCGCTACCCCCTTCCTCTCGTCCCAGCAGTCCTGGAACATCTTTGTGGTGCCTCTGTATTCACGAAGCTAGACCTCTGCAGCGCTTACAACCTCATCCGGATACGTGAGGGGGACGAGTGGAAGACTGCCTTCATGACACCCACCGGCCATTACGAATACCTTGTGATGCCGTATGGCCTTGTCAACGCCCCCTCCGTATTCCAAGACTTCATGCACGAGGTGCTCCGGGAGTATCTCCACAGGTTTGTCCTAGTCTACATCGATGATATCCTCATTTACTCCCGGAGCTTGGCCGAACATCGCCACCACGTTGCGGAGGTCCTACAGCAACTCAGGAGATTTCATCTGTTCCTCAAAGCCGAGAAATGCTCATTCCACCAACCTTCTGTACATTTCCTGGACTACATCATCGATAGCGGTGGCATCCGAATGGACGAGGGGAAGGTGGAGGCTATCCGAACCTGGCCGGTACCCTCCACTGTTAAAGAGCTCCAGAGATTTCTAGGCTTTGCCAACTGTTATAGAAGATTCATCCAGGATTACAGCACCATTAACAGTCCCCTCACTAACCTGCTCAGAAATAGGCCCAAGTCTCTGTCCTGGACTCCAGCTGCCACGGAGGCCTTCGAGAAACTGAAAGAAGCCTTCACCCACGCTCCTATCCTCGTGCATCCTGACCCTCATAAACCCTTCATTGTGGAGGTCGACGCCTCCACCTCAGGAGTAGGAGCCGTGCTTTCTCAGCAGCAGGGGAATCCGATCAAACTCCATCCATGTGCCTTCTTTTCCAAGAAGTTCAGCCCGGCGGAAAGGAACTATGACATCGGCAATCGGGAACTCTTGGCAATCAAGCTCGCCCTCGAGGAATGGAAGCATTGGTTGGAGGGTGCTCAGCATCCTTTCACTGTCCTGTCAGACCATAAAAATCTGCAATACCTGAAGGACGCCAAACGACTCAACCCCCGTCAGGCACATTGGGCCCTCTTCTTCACCCGTTTCAACTTTTCAATCTCGTTCCATCCTGGATCAAAGAATACCAAAGCCGATACCCTGTCCCGAATTCCCGCTCCCGAAGAAATCAACGAAGTTCCCGAAACCATCATCCCAGAGAAAATCTTCACCTGCTCCACCCACTCCTGCCAATGCCTCTACCGCCATTCCGCCGGGCTGCCCTCTGGGTAAACAATACATTCCCAGATTACAACTCACTTCCATCATCCGCTCCGCTCACGAATCTCTGGGCACTGGCCACCCAGGGACCAACAGTACCCTCTCGCTGTTGAAAAATCAATACTGGTGGCCCAACATGGCTAGGGACGTGAGAGCGTTCATCCAGGGATGCGCGGAATGTGCGATGACCAAGAGCCCTCGCCACTTGCCAGCAGGCAAACTCCTCCCGCTGCCCGTTCCCAATCGTCCATGGTCGCATCTGGGAGTTGATTTCGTCACTGACCTACCAGCATCGGATGGTAATACTTGTATCCTTGTAATTGTGGACAGATTCTCCAAGTCCTGTCGACTACTCCCCCTTAAGGGTCTCCCCACGGCCATGGAGATGGCGGAACTCCTCTTCAATCATGTATTCAGGTATTTTGGCATTCCCAAAGACATTGTGTCAGATCGAGGCCCACAATTTGTCTTTCGAGTATGGAAGGGCTTCTTCAAACTCCTAGATGTGACCGTGAGTCTGTCTTCAGGTTATCATCCCCAGACCAACGGGCAGACGGAGAGGAAGATCCAGGAGATCGGCCACTTCCTGCAAACCTTCTGCCACAGCCACCAGGACTCCTGGAACCAGTTTATTGGCCGGGCTCAGTACGTCCAGAACTCATTACGTCAGGCTGCTACTGGACTCACTCCCTTCCAGTGCGTGCTCAGCTACCAGCCACCCTTATTCACCTGGTCAGGGGAACCTTCGGAAGTGCCTGCAGTGGATTACTGGTTCCGGGAGAGCGAGAGGGTCTGGGACGATACTCACCATCAGCTCCAGCGAGCAGTACGCAGGCGCAAAATGACAGCAGACCTTCGAAGGTCCGAGGCCCCGCAATACCAACCGGGACAGAAGGTCTGGCTGTCAACTAGGGACATCAAGCTGCGCCTGCCCTGCAAGAAGCTGAGTCCCAGATATGTTGGTCCCTTCACCATCTTAAGGTAAATCAACCCGGTCACCTTCCAGCTGCAATTACCCCCACAGTATCGTATCAATTCCACCTTTCACGTGTCACTCCTTAAACCTTACCACTCTCCTGTCTCTTCCTCCACAGAGCCTGGTCCGAGCGAGGAACCCCCTCTCCCACTAATTCTGGAGGACGGCACGATATATAAGGTGAAGGAGATCTTGGTCTCCCGGAGCGGTGGTGGCCACCTGGAGTACTTGGTAGACTGGGAAGGTTACGGCCCTGAGGAGAGGTCATGGGTTCCCAGAGAACACATCTTGGACCTACATTAATGGAGGAATTCCATGCGACCCATCCTGACCATCCGGCCCCTAGGGGAAGGGGTAGGCCACCACGACGTCGGAGTGAGAAACTCAATCCCAGCATACATCATCTCTGCATCTGAAACTTCTGTTGTTATCTCCTGCCTTCACTCATCTGTACAATAAACCTTACCTTTTATTACATCCCGAGTGTTCCGTCTGCTTCTGTAACATCTACACTGACTTAGGTCAATTACTGCTGTTTTGTTAAGAAAACAAAACAAACAAAAAATAAAAATAAAGTCAATTACTACTAATAATAATAAATGATTTTTGTTAAAACCAGAGAGACTGAGTGGAGTATTGAGAATTTTAATTGTTATATTATAGATAATATATATTAAAGTGCGGTCATATTAGTAAATTATTGATGATTTTGTGGCCAAAAAAGCAGTTCTTTGTCTATCAATGGTAGAAATTTATGAAATACAGCTCATACAGAGGTCACTTTCAAAACAAGCTGTTTTCTGTTGATCATCACAACAAATATAGTGACCAACAAAAATATAGGTGAACCCGAATATGAAA
Source organism: Barbus barbus (assembly GCF_936440315.1). Classification (NCBI taxonomy): domain Eukaryota; kingdom Metazoa; phylum Chordata; class Actinopteri; order Cypriniformes; family Cyprinidae; genus Barbus; species Barbus barbus. Next base: position 20,302,780 of record NC_136734.1, on the reverse strand, counting down.
ATCCATGTAAAGAAATGATTCACCTGCATCTGAATTTCCTAATTGTGTGAATTCCTATTGCAAATAAATGGATTCTGTCAGCGACAACTTTCAGAATAACAGTAAATGTAGTCGTACCTTAATCAGCCAACATAATAAATGTGTTATGAAACAGGATATAAATAAATGTAACATAAAAATAGTTTTTACTGTAGCAATAGTTATGTGTTTTAGTTGCCTTTTAGGGGGCAGTTGTGGCCTAATGGATAGATAGTCGGACCTGTAACCCAAAGGTCCCGGGTTCAAGTCTCAGGTCCGGTAAGGATTGTAGGTGGGGGGAGTAAATGGGGAGCGTTCCCTCTACCCTCAATACCATGACTGAGGTGAGACCCTTGAGCAAGGCACCAACTGCTCCCCGGGCGCTGCAGCATAAATGGCTGTTTATGCTGCTCCGGGTGTGTGTTCACTGCTGTGTGTGTGTGTGTGTGCACTTGGATGGGTTAAATACAGAGCACAAATTCCAAGTATGGGTTACCATACTTGGCCACACGTTATGTCCTCCCTCCTCCTTTTATGCAGATTCTTCTAAAAGTGTCAGATAAACATGCCTAATGTGGAAAAAAAAAATTCAGTTGCCCACTGACATCCCAATGGACTGTCATGCAAAAAAACAAATAGCACTAATTATCATTATTTATTTCTGAGCTTGGGTGAAGAGCAAATGTGAAACTCATAAAGACACAAAAAACGAGGCAGGCTGAGTTCTGCTACATAACGGGAACATTAGGTTTTAGTTAAGCAACAGCTTTGTCATGTCAAAGGGCTGGTAATCCACCTGATATCCCACTTTAACGGTCCTGATATATCTGTAAGCTACACCATGAGGTCAGGTTTCACTGTATCTTGATCTTACACACGTGTAACTAAAAAAAGTCTCCTTTCTGTCCATAATGCTCCCTGATTTATTGATATTTCTTGTCTCTTTTATTACTTTTTTATTCTGTCAGTTGGTTGGAGTGTTTGAGTGAGGAGAAGAGTTTGATTTTGGTGTCTGGCCTCTTAGCTCTGGTGGGGCCCTCACCGCGAGACCCTCAGGGAGTTTTGAACGCAGTGAGGCTAAATAAATAAATAAAAATGGAGCAGGCAATAAAAATGCACTAATTTAAATCCCTGCGACTTCATGGAAGCGTAGCCGGTGGGGCTGATGACCGGTGATTTGTGTAAGCGGGACACGCGATGATATCACGCTGGAGTGGGAGTCTGGAGCTGTGATGGGGGGCTTGAGGAGGGTGATGTGAGATGTGCCTGACATTCTGCCTGGCTTCACAGTCCTCCTACAGGCTCCGTTTCAGCCTTTCACACCCGGACTGAAGACCTGCAGCGCATGTCAGCATAAATAGCATGACTAACTATGGCATCTGTATCTGGCCTGCATTAGGGCCGTGAGTCTGGGGGTCTGGTGGCTGCAGTAATGTATTAACTGTGTTTGTGTGCATCTAACACATGAACGAAAACTGAAAGGCCGTGCTAGCCTCATTTGGGTGAGCTGCAACAACTCACTATATTGTGTAAGTTATGTGTTTTCTTGTAATAAAATAAAAAAATGGGCTCGGTAATAAAAGTACAGAGCAATCTGGTGACGTTGTTGCACCTTATGCAGACTTGGAAATGTGTTACAAGTATTTTTTTAATAATATTATATTATTATGAAATCAAATTGGAACACTTTTTGAAGGTGATGTTACAGTTTATAGAAAAAGGTAATTTTTTTGTATTCTTCTCAATATTATTACTATTTGTTTAATGTGGCCACCTCAGTAGTTGTTATATTTAAATATATTTTATTTAAATCATAATTACCTGAAAAGTACACTTAGAAAAAAAAACTTTCAATTAGCAAGTAATGAATAAATTAGAATAAAATAGACAGATAGATTCTGAAAGAAAGATCATGTGACACTGAAGACTGGAGTGATGACTGCTGAAAATTCAGCTTTACCATCAAAAGAATAAATTGTAATAATATCATATAAATAATTTTTGATGAAATAGATGCAGCCCTGGCGAACATGAAAACATATTTAAACAATCTTTTTTTTTTTTTGAAATGTTATCAACCCCAAATTTTAAATGGTAGTGTAATTCAAACTATAAGTCATCTCTGGGGGAAAATGGCTTTAATGAGTTATGGCATGAACACTTTTATTTGTTGCTTAGTCAAGTAAAGTCAAGTCACTCTTATTTATGTAGCGCTTTTAAACTGCTTTAAACTGCCACAGAACTGCTCTGTTTCCCACATTCTTATCTTCCTTTGTGTTCAGCAGAACAAAGACATTCATACAGGTTTGGAACTACTTGAGGGTGAATAAATGATGACAGAATTGTCATTTTTGGGTGAACTATCACTTTAACAATACAGATTGTGTCAAAGCAGCTTTACAGTATTAAATAGGAAAATAGTGTGTAGTAATCCAAAAGGACTACAGTAAAGACTCAATTTTCAGTTAAAGTCAGTTCATCATTGATTCAGTGATGTCATCGTCCAGCTCAGTTCAGTTCAAATAGTATCTGTGCAATCTTAGTGCCATCAGTACCTCAGCAGCTCCTCTGAGAACAGTTTTGGGTTGATAACACTCAGCCACTTTGTTTCATGACTGTTCACTCCCTCTGGAAACTTTGGAGTTCTGCTGCCTCCTCCACCACAGCCACCTTGAAAAACCCTAGACAATAAAAATAAATATAAAAATATAGGGAGGGGAACACATTTTGATCAATGTACTAATCTTGCCTCTTTAAATCACAATAATCCCACAATTTCTTCTGACTCATGTTACCTGTGCAGCTCTGCTAGAGGTGATGTAAGGATGATCAGTACGGTAAGTAGCTGGTTACACAGGCTGTGTATGGACCACATCCAAGATCCACGGGCTGTATCAGGCCTTAGCAACTCCTCCACAGAGTCACACACACTCCACATCAGATGCTCCACACACAGCAGAATAGCTGTAATATCAGTCCTAGAGGAGGAAATGAGACACCACATATTAGGAATAACTCAGCTGCACTGTCACATTGTGCCCTCACCAACATTTTCTAGCAAAAAGTCAAATGTGTTTCTGTTTAATATGTGCTATTTGATATAGCAACACTATAGGGGCATATTTGCTTCTTGATCATTTATTTTTGGATATTAATAGGAAGATTTCATTGGTCGTGCCAATCACAGTGATGACTGCCTAAATAATGCTGAAACATACTGTACTGTATACTAACCCATAACATTAACCTCAATATAGAGCTGGCCGCACATGCTGATAGACAGCATTACTGTTTATGTTTTGTGTGCGATTATAAATTTTATGATAATATATTAATTCAGTGCCTTCTATCTAAAATCACCCTCTAAAAACTGGATTTTTCAGGGCAGGCTGATGCACATGCAGGTTCTTGAGTAAACAAACAAGTGACGCTTCTGCCAAAAAAGGCAACTGACTCTTTTCATTAAAAAGCAACGTCCCATTCTGACAACATCCAGATTAAGCATTATGGCGTTTCTCTCTTCTTCTTTCTCTCTTTTTCTCTCTTTTTTTAGCAGCCTTCAGTACTTCAGTGTCACATGATCTGCCAGAAATTATTCAAATAGAATAATCAAATAGATGCTGTTCTTTCTATTCATCAAAGAATCCTGAAAAACAAATATTTCTATATAGTACAAAGTAAAGTGGGAGAGAGAGAAAGGTCCTCGAGCCTGGATTTGAACTCAGGATGCCCGAAGCACAACCACGCGTCAGCATGCTGCCCACAAGGCTATCGGCACCGACATATTTCAGGATTCTTTGATGAATAGAAAAAATAGCATTTATTTGATAAATGTACAGTAGTTACTGTTAAATTAGATTTTATGCAGGCTTGCTGAATAAAAGTATACTTTTCTTAAAAAAATGTATGTAAAAAGGTAAAAAATAACGAAAATCAGCATGAAAAAATATATATTTTATCCAATATCAACCACTACTATATCTTGCATCTACTTTCAATTACACCCGTATCAGTAACTCAAACCTTAAATACATGCATATCCAACTCAGTTCAAACCACTGAATGTGTGTTCTTCTGCACAGTCTCTCAGCATCCAGAGAAGTCATGCTACCCACTTTGGTTTCCCTATCAAACTCAACTTTTCATTACCTACCACCAAGTTCTGCTTTATAGCATAGCGAAAGTTCCACTTTCACCAGATAGGAGAAAAAGAGAAGGGAGCAGAGGCAGAGCCCATCTGCTTGGCAGACCCTGAGCTCAGCCGGCACCGAAGAGCTCATAACCGGGTGTCCTTGCAGCAAAGCTAATCTGCTGAAACAAAAACCGGTCCCTCCATTCATTCCTTCCCTGCGGCCCTGGGCGATCTGCTCTTTCTCATCAGTCCTGGAGTGGAGGGAAAGCATGCTCTTGTGGCATCTTTAACCACTTTAAGTATGTGTTAATGCTACGCACAAGGCCTGGGCGGTTGGACCCGGTCTAGCATGAAAGACTCAGGCCCTACGCCAGGCGCTGAAGCACGGCCATGTGCTAACAAAGAGAGACTGTTTTACAAATCTGGAGATCTGCTTTGACCCCCGGGCCGAACACCAGCATAATCACTAAAGCATTCAACACTGTCTGCTAAGCCCGAGGTTCCTGATAGTAGGTGGGCTTGTGCTTCTCAGTGCAGCAGAAATACGGTAAGATCATTCAATCAGACAGCATGGATGACTGCTCTCTGTTAGAATGTGCTTGAGTGTGACCGCTGACCACAAGCCGGGTGACTTTAACCATGCATGGCCATTTCCTGCATGACGCATCTCCACAATGCAACAATCCATATGTATAATCCGTATGTATAAGAACAAAACAAACTTTTTAAATACATAATATAGTAAATAAAATCACAGAACAGACAAAATGATAATAAAGGGTATTGTTATTGTAGTAATATAATGGTGGAAGATCCTATTCCCTGCCCACACAAATTTAAAATGTGGCAGGTTTTCAAACTATCTTCATATCTGGTACCTGATCTGGGAGAGTCTTTTGTAGGAGGGTCGCGCTCTCGAGTACCTCTGAACTAAGACCTCCAGGGTCTCACACAGCACCTGGGCCAGGGTCTGCCGGGCCTGCACGGGAGCAACTGCGCCCCAAAGGTCACTGCGCAGGCCTGTGAGAAAATAGTGCCACATCTGGATGGAGAAAGAACACCTTTCACCCTGAAAAAAGGTGAAGGAGACAAAAATAAGAGAGACAAAGAGAGACTGGTAAAGATATAATGATGATATCATGGCAAATATATACAGAATAGAAGAGAAAGAAAAAATAGGTCTTTCCAGACAGTCTTCCTTTAGACCCTCATGGTCATGCCACCTGCACGCTGCACCTGGACCCCTCATTATCAGAGAAAGAGAGCACATGGGTACTTTGAAGTTTTAATCTGGATATTCAATCACTGCTCCACTGAACATTAACCAGACATACATACAGACTGACCAAGTAATTCCTGTTACGCGGTACATTTCGAGTCTCATCACATGTGACTTTATAGCTATATTGGATCAAATATAATAATCTTAATTCGTAACTCATGATTTTAAAATGGAAATCGCATTGCGTATTATTGTGTACATTTGTGTATTTTTCCCTATAAACATATAAGTGAGTTTTTAAATTCTTTTATTGTTGAAGTTTAGGCAGATGTTGCTATTTTTACCAGAAAAATAGCACATCTTTTAACATGACAAACTGTCAATTTATTAAGAAAAACTCCAGATGTTTCTGCGATTTTTCTTAACTATAGATCAAACAAAACAAGCTTATCAGTTTTATAGGTTTTTTCTAAATGAGGTTTTATAGGTTTTTCCTGTGTTTTTCCTGTGTAATTTCACTTTCCATCCTGTTAGTCTTTTGCAATGTCCCTTTAAATAACAAAAGCCATTGACATTATCCTCCAGAAAGTGATATCATTTTTGGCCGGGGAAAACAGCATAAACAACAGATTTGATGAATTATGTGATGTTTTGTGGAATTAGCTGGTTTGTTTCACTTTAAAACAGAAGTTTTATCCTCCTGCAAGAGACAAAAATATAAAAGGCAGCTATATTTTATGCACAAATTCCCATTAAGAATTTTTTTTATAATAAAAAAACTACATGTTAAATATTCGGCTTTTAAACAAATTAAAATATTTCCTAGAAGTATGCACTTTGTTTATATTTTTTGTCCAGCCATATGAGTATTATATAATCTAAAATGTATTGTGTAAATAATCAAGTTTAAATAAAAAAAAGTTTTAATGAAAGTTTAAGTATAAGTTATTTCTGCACTTTTCTTAAAACAAATTATGATGACACAATATTCTTTTTAAATGTTAGTGCATAACAAGAACGGGATGACTGATCTAAATGGCCAGACTTATGTTGCTGAAATGCTTCAGGATTGTGTGATACTGTACATGCTAAACAGCTCAAACACAGAAGCAAGAATTAGAAACAATTCAGAAAAGGCGAAAACGATAAAAAGACGAGAGACCCCTTGTTTCCTAAGAGGCTAATTACTTTCAGGCAAAGAGGAAGCAGCATTAGGAGTTCACAGTGTGTCCAAAGAGAGATTATTAACAACCATGTACTACATCTCCTAATGAGAGCTGGGACGTGGTCCACCAGTGAGCCAGGGCTAAGTCAACCATAGAAAGAGACACAGAGGGCCATGACCACACGTCCGGACCCAGGGATTTAGTGCTAGCGACTGGTCCTCTGGAAGCTCTTGGCCCTTTGGCATTTGCTCAGGAGGAAGTGAAATGGAGGGGTGAATGGAAGAAGGCAAAAGAGAGGTGGGGGAAGAGGGGATACAGGTCAACAGAGGAGCAGACTCGCAGAGCCAGCCGCACACCTGCACACAGCAGGCCAGTCTGCCCCACAGCCGCCCAACGGGTGTGTATGTATCTGTGAGAGAGCTTATGTGTGCGCGGATATCCTAATGGAGGTAAGGTTAGGGCTACACTCTTCAACAAACAGATGTTTGAGTCTAACTCTGCCTCAGGGCACCACAAGCCTACTAGAAGAAGGGTCATTATGAGAATGGTATAGCTAGAAAATCTTTATAACTAGCAATACACCCAAGATTATTTTTCCGATTAATATCCTTATGCTATTTAATGTAAATACCAATGCTTCTTATTTGGTCTGAAATAGTTTTTAATTTTATTAAACAATATTTAATTCTTTAATTTATTAGCAACTGCAGTCAAATGAACTTAAAATGCTTACAGCAAAAAGTAAAAATCTAGTTAAAAATAATCAATAATATTTTTTTCCAATTTATACATGTGCACAAATTTAATAAATTATCCATTATTTTCTTATATATATTATTTTATATCTAAAACCTTTTAATAATACGATTTAATTCAAATCTTAATTTAATTTACATGCAATTAAATTAAATAATTTTTGGATGATGTAAACATTATTGATATATTGATTCAAATATTGATTAAAATAGACAGTTTAAATGAAATAAGAAATTAATTAAGCAACAAATTCCATATCTAATATAATTAAAAATAAACAATTTTAGTTTTAAACAGCTTTCCCAAATAATCCTTTGTCTTCCACTGGTCAATAAAACAGACCCACAGACCAAATCCAAACAAAACAAAACAAAACAAAACAATGCCAAACTATATATTGCTAAAAAAACAAACAAACAAAGCATATAACAAATATATAGTGAATATTCAATATATTGGCTTGCCTAGCCCTAAATTTTGTATTTAAAAATAAATAAATAAAAAAGGAAGGAAAGAAAGAAAGAAGAGAGGGTTTTACATGAACACATACTGATTCTATTCAGTTTGTCAGGCTGGCTAAGACTGGGATATTTGTGATTGGTTACAAATGTGCACAGCATTCTCAATCATTTTAAATAAGTGAGATGTTTTGAATGCATTTATAAAAAAATGCTCTTTAGTATGGCAGCACTGAGGCTGGATGTACACACCTGACTCCTTTTATGACAGCCTGAGAGAAGTCAACTAAATAGTCAAGGACAACGTGCAACAGCAGCATGCAAATCCAAGAATTTAAGAGGGAGCCTACTTAAGAATACAATAACACAATCTATCATTTATTAACCAATGTCACAGCATTTCAATACAGATACACTTATGATCTGAATGTGAATATGCTGTGTGATTTAACCACAGCTTTGTCCTTGAGCACAGTATAGAGGTACGGGATGTTTTGTCTTCCAATAACCTACAACCCTAAAGAAATGCCTTCAACAGGCTTCCACGTAACACGAGCTATTACTGAAATATTGCCAGAAAAACTACAGCCATCTGTACCTCGTAAAACGGGCTGGGGTCACTCCAGTAGTGGCTCTCGGCATCCTGTAGTATACTAGTGGCACACACATGGACGCAGTAGCTGGTCAGGTGATCGTGCAGGGCTGCCATCACATCCTGGCTTCTCTGAATGGGCAGCAGAGTTAGAGACCTGAGGTTGGAGACATCAAAGACACAAAGCCTGGTTTAAGGCAAAAGAGGTGTAGTTTACAGGTCAAAGAGTCACTAAGTGATTAATATCAGCAAATGCTCCTATTATTACCTGTCAATCATTCAACACCTCCTTCTTCCTCCCCTAATATTTTCTCACTCCCTCTCTTCAAGTACAAGGCCACACAGACAGTCTGTTAATCTTTTTTCTGTATGTCTCTCTCTCTCTCTCTCTCTCTCTTTCTGTCGCTCATTCTTGGCTTTAACCTTACAAATACATAGGCGAATAGTTCTGTCAGAGCGCACCAGCTCACATAAGTCTCACTCTGGTTCTTTACAATCCAATTATAGCATTTTAGTAAATCTGGCTTGACAAAGTGCACTATAAATCGGTGAACTGTACCAATGCTCACCCTCTCCAAACACTTTTCATTTTATGTGCAAATGCACAGGTCAAACCCAAGCTGAGATTTTTTTATATACCGTTTTATATTCGATTTTTATCATCCATGGAAAGATTTGGAGTTATTTTTGAAAACAGGGGTACCTCACCATAGAGGATCAGGCTTCATTGTCATTCCTTACACCACATCCACTCCAGAAAAATAGGTGGAAATAAGGTACAGCTTTTGAATCATTGATGAATATACTTGAGCCACAAATTAAGATCTTCATCAAGTGTTTATGCACTTGAAAATGTAAATACATGCAAATTAGAAATTGTATAACATAAAATGAAAAGGAAAATGTAAGATTTCACATTAATATTCTGGCAAGTAGTTTTTTTGTCCTTCTTCTTGTCATTATTATTATAGTTTAAATTATATTACATTGTATATAAGTATAAGCATAAACTACACTAAATCTTGATTGCTTTTTGCTTAAAAAGTAAGAAATGTTACATTTCTGAAAAAAAAAAAAAAAAAAAAAAAAAAAAAATATATATATATATATATATATATATATATATATATATATATATATATATATATATATATATATATATATATATATTTATTTATTTTTTTCTGAAAACAAGTCATAATATGTCTTAAACAACTATGATTCTGTTTTTTTGTGTGTTTTTTTGACAATTTCACAGTAAATCTTAAGGGTCTCTGCTCTTGCTTTGGTCACTGTGGGACCAAGTAGTTATGGCCACTTAACTTTCTATTAAGTGGCCATAACTACTATGTACTTTCATTTAAATTAATTATTCGATACAATGCACTTATTGTGTACACACGTTTTTACATTGTACTTATATTTAAAAAAAATACCTGCATGTTATTACATCTGTAATTTCCCATGTTTTGCGATACAATATGAACACAATAAGTACATTGTACTTAAAAACTCAGTGGTCTCCAAAATGATCTGGTTACCAGATAATTGAGAAGAAGTCGTGGCCTAATGGTTAGAGATAACTGGGAAGCCGTGGCCTAATGGTTAGAGAGTTGGACTCGTGATCCAAAGGTTGCGGGTTCGAGTCTCGGGCCGGCAGGGGTTGTAGGTGGGGGGAGTGAATGTCCAGCGCTCTCAATACCACGACTGAGGTGCCCTTGAGCAAGGCACCGAACCCCCAACTGCTCCCCGGGCGCTGCAGCATAAAATGGCTGCCCACTGCTCCGGGTGTATGTTCACGGTGTGTGTGTGTTCACTGCTGTGTGTGTGCACGTTGGATGGGTTAAATGCAGAGCACGAATTCTGAGTATGGGTCACCATACTTGGCTGAATGTCACTTCACATAATTCAAAAAGATTCAAACAGGTTTGGAACAAGACTACTGAAAGTAAAGGTTGACAGAATTTTTATTTTGGGGTGAACTATATCTTTAAGAAACTGATTTTTATGCAGTGTATTTACTGTATACTTGATCTAGCTGTAGTCTAGCTGAAAACGTTGTATGTTCTATAATGGACATACAGAAGTTTGGAGCTTTATAGAATGAGTGTAACTCACATGCGTGTGGAGTCTCTGAGCTGGCTTTCATAGTGTGCGAGTGTCTGGTGGATATAGACACTGGTGGCCATCAGAATAGGCAGGTTCTTGAAGGGAGCTGAGGCCGGCACTTCCCCTGCCCTCTCCTCTAGTCTGGTCAGTAGGAATGAAGTCACACGGCCACACACCTCCACGTAGCTGGAGCACACGGGCAGCAGGCTGTTCTCTCTAAATGCCACAGCCAGAGGGAGAAAAGCATCCATCTGCTCCACAACATCTGCACAGAACTGGAGATAAAGTGAATGTGTGAAGTTTCTCGAATGCGTTTTTATAGATAATCAACACTTGATAATAAATGTATCCCTCACTTAGTTCATTCTTTTGTCCTTACAGTATTTCACAATAATAAAAACAGTTAAACATATCAATATACATTATTTTACGTTACAGGTTATGTTTCTGGCCAGTTTTGCCTGGAAATAAAATGGGGAAGAGAACGGCTAGCTTGAGAAACATCCTAACATAACATACTGGAGCACATAAACAACCTGTCAGGCTTCCTCTCCAACACTGGTGGATATATTTTTAAAGGTAAAGAACTTATTTGGTGCAACCATACTGTTATCCACACTAGACAGGCATCCTTACTATCATGACCATTTGGTAGAATTATTTGCAGATAGTTATTGTGAATCATAAACTAACAAAAAGCATTCAACACTATACAGTAAGAAATTATTTATCATACAACACTCAAACTTCCCTTTTTGAAGACCGAAATTGCATTTCAGCTGCTCACACAGCTCTACCATATGCGAACGGACTAGCATTTAGTGTAGTAGAATAACCGAATCATCCATGCCAATTTGACTGTGTGAGACGTTCAGGGCCATTTTCTGATTCAAATACCTGCAGTTCCCCTCCTGTGGCGCCTGAAGAGAGAGGCAACACTTATCTCATTTTTCCACATTTGTCCTGGAGGAAACAGGGAATCAGCACTGGTATTTTCTCTTCAAAATGATTACGAAAGTGTGTGTGCCTGCTACATCTGCCTTACATTGCCTCAGGAGGCACGCAGCTTGAAAGGAAGACCCCTAAGGGTTATTGCCAAAAAGAGGCAGCCCTGGAACCGAACATACACCAAACTTCCTCCACCTATATTTCTCCTACCCTTGACAAATGAAGACATCGTTGTAGATCTATCCCCATCTAGCACTTCCATTTCTCCCTTTGTCCATCCCTCCTTCCAGCCACACGTGTTCAATGCAGATTAGCAGTGACGGCAGCGAATCTGGGCATGCTGAAGAGCCAGACGCATGTGCTGGGTTCACTGTTGAATTTATATACCTATAGAAATGAGTTACGATGCCGGCTGATTCGAGAGCAGTAAAATATACGTGTGCATTGTTTATATCTCCCTCCACTCCACCCTTTCCCCCTTCCACAGGGAGTTACTGTGTCCCAAGGCCTCTGCGAACATGGACGAAAAAACCCAGCACATGTTAAATGGAAACTTTCCCAACAGCAGGTCTATCAATCAAGCACGAACAGGCAAGAGAGAGGCAACTTCATACTTCTCCACTAAACTTCAGCATCTGCATTACACAGCCTGCTGTTTCAGTACGTTCAGGCACAATAGATGCAGCACAGTAGGGTTATCATGATAGTAGCACTACCAGTAAAATTTCACTGTTCACAATTCAAGCTTCAAAACACACTCCTTTATTTAAAAAGTTCATTATAATAAATTATATTTGTAAAAATAAAATTATTATTGTTTATTATTATTTTACCTAGATAAAAAGACAATATGATCTTGTTTTGTTTTCATGTAGTTAGTAAGTTTTAGTGACTATTATAAAAAATACAATATTAAACTGACTAAATGTTAAATTAACATGTTTTACAAAATACTGCTGAAATTTATAAATTATGTTTTTATAATTATAATATAATATAATATAAAATAAAATTATTACAGTTTCTTGTTTTACAAAAAATTCTATTATATTTACTGATATTATTAATAAAGTTGATCATTTTAATAAGCTTTAAACATAAATAAAATATAAAACAATGGCATGCTCCAATTAAGTAATTATAATATCTGAGGTAATTAAATAAAAAGTCAGTAAAAAAGGAATTATCATGAAATTATAATAATAATAAAAAATTATAAATAAGTATAATTTATTTTTCATATTAGTATAATTAGTAAATAAATATCATTAACAAATTACAATAGACTATAATAATAAATCATATCAAATTAAATTAAAACAATGACATGTCAAGTATTTATCAAGTAAATATTCAAGTTACAACAATTACAAATGCAATGGGAAAAAAACAACAACAGGATCAACAGTAAAATTTAAAAATCAGTAAAGGGGTTTCCTTTTTCTCTAATATTGTTTTATTAATATTAACATCATAATAGTCAGTGGCAGCCTGGCAGAAATAAAGACTAAGACAAATATTTTGACATCTGATTTCTCTTGCCGTTTCACATCATTTAAGTCTAAACAGTGTTTGCATTAATATCCCATAAAGATTTGGCACTCTGTATTGATACTAATATGATAACTGGTAACATTTTTACCAGTGCTGCTTTTGACATCCCAAAAGCATCCTGAGAGACCTCGCCATACCGGAAGCCCCTACAGGCTGAACAGGTCTTGAAACAAACGGCCGACTGGACAGCGAGTCGATAACAGGCTGAGTGTTGTTGTTATAAGCTTAGCGGGAAGTGTGAGAGAGATGTGGGTGAGAATGCAAAGATTCGCCCCAATCCAAGGTGATGAGGACCCGAGAGGTGTCGGTGAGATTTATGGCTTTCTAAAGCCTGCTGCTCCGGTTCGGAGAACCCTTAACTAGAGCAGATCAAAGATATGGATTCCAATACGACAGCCACCACAAGGTTATTTCTCAGCAAAGCTTTAAAACATTTAAGAGCTCAACTCTGCAGCAGTCTTCTTGCACCTTTGAACAGTGCTAAATCCTTCTCCTCACACAGGGTTAAGGACGATCGTCAGCAAGAGGTGGTCAATAGCTGGATGGTGGTTTCAGGTTGATAAATGGTTCGCTGAAATATTATGCAGATGGGAGGTCTGGCGACTCAGAGAATTCGAAACAAAGCATGAATGTATGAATATGAATGGCTGAAATATTGATCTCTGTAATACATCTGGACTGACTACGTTCTGGCTAAGTCAGGCCTGGGCTAGCATAATGCTGCCTACTTATGGGCCGTGGTGACATATGTCAAAAAGAAGGGGTTTTGAGACACTCAGAGCAGCAGAGAATGCAAATAAATGCACATGCTTACCTTTGAGATGAGGGCTGCTCATTCTGAAGCATTGACCTATACGTAAATGTGTTGTACAGGTCTTGAGTGTGAACAAATTTTGACACTTGTTAGTGATGTGGTTCCTGGGGTGTCAGCAGCATGTAGCGGCATCACTGAAATGCTATGGAAATCAGATATGAACGCCGGCATTCAAAATTTCATGAGCAGGGGCCATGTTGCTCAAAAGTGTATTTTTTGTTGTGGACAAAGGTTTAAAACAGGTTTGCAGGCAGAGGTCAGTACTAAACAATACTTTTAGTTACTTTAAAAAAGTAGCAATATGAAAACCCTCAAAAAACATTTACTGTATAAATACTGTTCTTGGTGCTCAAGAAACATTTCTTATTATTATCATCAATGTTGAAAACAGTTGTTGCTTAATATTTTCCTGAAAACCTTGATACATTTTGTTCCAGGATTCTTCAGAAGAACAGCATTTATTTGAAGTAGAAATCTTTTGCAACAAGTTTTAGTAATTCACTGTCATTTTTGATCAATTTAATGCATCCTTGCTAAATAACACTAATAATTAAAGGGGTCATGAACTGAGAAATCAAAATTCCCTTGATCTTTTGATATATAAGTGGTCATTGTGCTATAAAAACTGTAAGTTTCAGAACTCAAAACTTTCTTGTTAGTCTAAAAACAGCTTATATTGATGCCAGTCTGCCAAAAGACAGATTGTGGAATATACCACTTTATGACGTAATAGTGTGGCTGAACACCTCTCTGCAGAAGATGATCAACACCTGCTTCTACATCGCTGCCTGTTTAGCCCCGCTCACCGATTTGTGCAAGTAGTGTAAATAACGAGAGAGGCAAACACAAGTCTTAAGTCAGTAAGAACTTGGTCCTTTGTTCACTTTATTTTACAGCGGATTTGTTTACAAACAAGGCACAATTTAACACATGATTTTCAGAAAGATTGAAACTAAAAGAATGCTGTGCCAACTATATTGGATCCGACAGTAATGTGTAAGTAAAACAAGTGTAAGTAACTGTTTTTAATTACGTGATCACTATTGCTTTGTCTGTTAAACAGATTGTTTGATATGAGTATTTATGTGTTTTAACCACAGCAGCGTCCATCTGTAAAGATTGCAGGCTGTCAAACATAAACAACTATTAGCCAATAATAGCAGTGGGCGTTTACTTCTGAGTCTACAATCTGCCATGCTTATTCAAAGGAGCGTTCCAATGAGGGGAGTCAAAACAGGACAGAAAATAGCCTATGATGGTCTTTTATGTAAAAATCTTGATAACATTATATGTGGACCTCAGAGAACAGTACAAATAAATAAAGGCAGTTCATGACCCCTTTCCTCTCATACCTTCCAACGGTAGTGTACAATATAAAATGAAAACGAAAGTATGTGTGTGTGTGTGCGCGTGTACACTGTAAACTTTGCTTAATTTTCATTCAGAAATACAGCCTACAAAACTTTTGTCTATTGTGGACATCTACGTTTTTAACAAGAAAAAAAGGGCTGGCGCAGGAGGCATGCAGGGGGCGAAACACCTGCATCCTATCCCAGCTCAGTGGCTGTCCTTTGGGGCTGTGATGGCTCATCAATCTGCCCGAGCTGCAGCGAGTGGAGCTCGTCTCAGACGGGGACCTCCGTGATGAGGGATAAAATGAGGCAAAACACTGGGCCGTAGAGCAAACCCACAGGACCAGAGAGGCTCCTGGAGCCACGGTGCCTGCTCAGGATGAGCAGACATGTCATGTCACTGTGAACCAGTGGAGTATTTCAAAAGAAAAGGAAATATTTGCAAATGCATCACAAATACCTTCCTCTATAACTCTGTTCCAAAACCTAGTGAGCTGCCTTGAATTCCCTGCATTCCTGAGAAGATGCATCCTCATCCATAAGATACTTACTTAAAGGTTTGTAGTGCTCAGACTATTTATTCCAAGTGTGACAATAGCATGTTTCTAAGCTTTAAATAATCATAAAAATCATAAAAACACACTCTGATAAGCATAGATGACTAGTAGGTATAATTTTAATTACATTTTCATTGCTACACTGATTTTTTTTTTTTTTTGGGGTGGGGGTCAGTAATGCACTTTTTGAAAGAAACTGATACTTCTATTCAGCAAAGATAACATTTTTAAATATAATAAAATATGATTGTTCATTTAATATATAAACCACTGATGTTACCTTGGCCACCATCCTGGGAGAGTCTCTTTCTGGGCCATGATAATGGGTAACAGGGGTGATGAGGATGTTGGCGGAGCCCGATGCATGTGTGGTTGCATGCATGCATTCCTCCTGCTGCAGATTCTTATTGCAAACATCATCCAACACCACCTTCACGCAGTGAGCCATCTGAGGAACAAGGTCTGTGAATGCAACCCTCCAACCAAACTCAAGGCACACCACCTGAACACACAAGAATAAGTATTGTTGTTGGTCATATGAGAATATATGTTAATGGTTTCAAAATAAAACACACCTTTAAAGATGATATTAGTGTTATAAGGTTATATAATGTATAATTGCAAGCAGAAAATCTAAGCACTTCTTGCTCATGCAAAATTCACCAATGATTTAGTGTTGCCAGGGTGTAATGGGAGGCTTTTCCTTTTTTTGTATTTTTTCAACAATATTTAGGGTTAGAGGTTTGCTGAAATCCTTAACCCTGAGTTACAGCAATAAAGACAGCAATAACAACAAATTTAATCAATATCCGCATTTATTAAATGTAAGGGTTCTTTTAAATGAAAATGAAAAATGTGTTTTACAATACTTTCATCATTCGTGATTAAATAAGGGCTGTGTATCACCTCTGTGCTTTGCAGCACAAGATCAGTAGCGGCTTTGTCTTCGGCTGCCATCACCTCCATATCATCCCTGACCTTCTTCAGGATCCCTGCATTAAAAAAAGCAAAAACACACACAATCCATCTACTGTAAACTGTCACTACAGCTTTACCAAAGGAAATGTGCTCTAAATCCTCTAATTTCCAGCTCATTAAAAACATTTCACACAGGAATATCTCATATGTTCCGTTAGCATATTAGCATATGCATTCACGCTCTACATGGTGCCTTTGGAAAATAAGTCAATATGTGGGGTGCCAGGGTCAGGCTAGGCCAACATATTAAACTCCTCTGCGTTGTGACGACCTACAAACAACAATGTGATTCGCCCAATAAAACGGGGAAAAAACTAAAAAGCGGACACAGTAATTGCAACAGTAAGCTTTGTTAAATTCAGAGGCTTTGGAGTTGATTTGAACCCCTGATAGCTATGGCCATATCTGGGCTAATCCATGGAAGGGTTATAGGGAGGATAAGTGTGTGTGTGTGTGTGTGTGTGTGTGTGCGTGCTTGTTGTGGGCAAATTAAAAGTGCATGCATCAAGGCCGCATTTTTCTAATCAGACGCTTCGGAAGTGAGACCCCGGGCGAGGCAATTTAGTTGAAGAAGAGAGAAAGTCGAGCTAGGCGAAGGAGGAGAGAAGCAGCCGGCATGTCACTTTTTGACCTTTAAGCCCATCTGATGAATTTCTGGTAATTAAGTCGTTTGATTGGCTGAATTAATGATTTGGATAACTGCCCTTTAAAGGCTGTTTACTTCTCAGTAAATCCAGCCCTTTTCTGCTTGTCCTGTTTTTTAATGTAACCTTTACAGAAATTACTATACGCACCAGTCACTTTCATAGCAGAAAAAAAATAAATGAAAAGAAATTTCCTGCCTCCTCAATTTGTGTTTGTAGAAGCATGTTTCTATATGCAAAAAAAGAAAAACACACGCACACACACAGAACGGTAAAAGAGCTGTAAAGAAAGGCGAGAAAACTCTCATTAAAAAGAGCATATGTATACAAGGTAGCGCTACAGGCCACCAGTCTGGTCTCATAAGCTGCCTGTAGAGATGTCGCTATTATACGCAGGAATTGGAGGCTTGTTGTATTTAAAGGCTCCGTCGAGCACAATATCGCTCGAGGTTTTCCGCTACCACGGTGACAAATCATTTCACATGTCAGATTTGGAGCAGACTGTTGTCACAAATCTTGATCGGCTGCCATTTATTTACACTGTGCTGATATTCATCGGAAAAAACAACAACAACCATATATCTTGTTGACTGGCATATATCACATTCAGTCTGAGAGCAACATAAACCACTTATCTGGATCTTTATATGTTTTCACAGTTGCTTTAGTTTTGTTGATTATGAGATTAAGAACTATAGTTTTTTAAATAAATTGTCATCATTTATACACCCTCATGTAATTCCAAACCTAAATGATTTATTTTCTTTTGTGGAACACACTCACAAAAGTTTGGGGTTGGTAAGTTTTCTTAATGTTTTCAAAAGAAATGTCCTATGCTCACCAATGTTTATGTGTAATAAAAAATAATAAACATTTTCTATTTTAATACATTTATTCCTATGATGGCAAAGCTGAATTTTCAGCATTACTCCAGTCTTCAGTGTCACACGATCCTTCAGAAATCATTCTAAGCTGATATGGTGCTCAAAGCACATTTCTTATTATCAATGCTGAAAACAGTTCTGCTGCTTAACATGGAACACTATTTTTTTTTCAATCGTAGATGAATAGCAAGTTTGATAGAATTGCATTTATATATAAATCTGTTGTAACATTACGCATGTCTTTACTATTATTTGCTGTAAAACCATGTAAAATAGATAAATAAATAAAATTTTTCTAATACCAACCATTTGAACAGTAGTACTCAAATTAACAATGGACTACTCTTCATGTTTCGAAAGGAAGTCATTCAAGTTTGGAAAGACATGAGGGTGATTCAATTGATGACAGGATTTTCCCTTAAAACTGGAATTTTATGTCTCACTGACCTGTATCTGACAGATTTGACTCTAGTATGCATATGAGTGTGTGCAATTTTTACCTTTGCCACTGCATACTGATTCTCCAGCGCAGTTAAGGAAACCCAGATGGGTTGCCAGGTCCTCTACAGTTTGTTCCAGCTCCAGTAAGGTATTGGTCAGCTGGGTCAGGCACCTGAGCTGATGGGAGGTAAGGCTGAAGCTTCGCCCGCTCTGGTGAGGATCCTGAGGAGCTGTAGACAGACACAACAAAGAGTCGGTCATGGAAAAATGTTGACAGACATCTTTGCTGGAAAGAACAGCATATTTTTTGTTGCAGTTCTGTGGTGGAGCTTTCAACCACCCGTTCTGCTCTGCTGAGACCATCACAAACTTCAAGAAATAGTTGAAGACAACTCTTCTGCGAGCACTTAAATAAACCACAGCCATAAATAAAAACTATAAATTAGCTACAAATATTTTCATTTTTACTACTCTAGCTTACTCTTGGCATCGGGTACTGCTCATATTGTTGGTCCTTGTATGATTGTTTGTCATTTGAAAGTTACTTTGAATAAAAGCACTTGCGAACACACATGTGAACTAGTTTACCCATTAGACTTCGGCTAAAGAATGACTACACTTGTTGGAAAGATTAAACAGCTACATTTTGGATGGTCATGCTAGTCCACCAGTTTAACCAGCACCAAACCAGCATAAAATAGTAATTGTGCACATATTTGGTTTGTACAAGTCAAATGCAATCTGTTTTAAAGATGTGCAGAACTTTACACACTTACAGTTTCTTTGGGTTATGGATTTAGAAAGTTGAAATGTAAGCGCATTAACATGAGTCCAGAAAAGTTAAGCCACAAAACAGCCTTCAATAAATTCTCTATTGGTTCATTTCTTACATTTAAAAGTCTTTCAAAAGGATCTGTCACTGGTACATAATTTAGCATAATTAAATTAAATATTATATATACACTACTGTTCAAAAGCTTTTTATTTATGAAGGAAATTAATTATTTTACTAAGCAAAGTTTCATTAAATTGTAAACACAAACGTTAAAACATTCTGTCTTTATTTCAAATAAAATAATACTATTTTTAAGCAAGGACACATTAATTGATCAAAAGGGACTGTAAAAACATTTAAAATGTTACAAAAATATTAAGCAGAACTGTTTTCAACACTTTACATGATATATTATAATCGCTTCAAAATGTCTAACATAAAATTACATTGTTTCCTGAAGATTGGAAGATTTTTGCAGACTGATATTATCAAAGGTTACTTTGAGGACATTTCCAACAAGAAATATACAACACTGGAATCCAATATGGCACGTTTCTCAAATAAATAAAATAATAAAAACTGAAAGACTTTGTGAACGTGCATTTGACACCAGGGAGCTGTGAACCGTGGCCTCGCAATCTACACCAATCCCACGGAGGCCGTAAAGTTTCCCCTCAAATCTACAGTCAAACATTGCTGGGCACAAACTTTCTCCTGTAACCCGCCGATGACCCTCATCTCCAGTGTGGCTCTCCCATTTCTGCAGCTGCCAAAGCCATCACCCAGGGGATGTTCCGCATTAGGCCTGAAGAATGGGCCGCGGAGAAGAGGGCTGCGGTATTTTCAGACACTTCGACAAATACTTTTGTGTGTGCTCTTAAATGACTTCCTCTGACAGAAAAGGCATTGGGGAGTGGATCAGGAAGGCATTAGCCCCAGCTATGAAAGCTCCAGGAAGATTGAGTGGGGAGGCGATGGAGGGAGGGGAGAAATAAAAAGAAAGGAGCCCCGATAATTGCAACAATATCGCCTCTGGATTCTAACACCATATTGTCACTTTGTTATCATCAAGCCGACGATACGACACAATCTTATTCTTTCATTTCTCTCCACTTTATCAGGCACATATGGTGATCACACATACATTTGTTTTGTTTTTTGCGCCGTTTTATAATTTCGACAAGAGAGCAGATTATAGAGATGCAGAGAGTGACCCCATGAGGTGGGTTAGTGAGCGCCTGGAATAAATTCATGCATTTGTGGTGTATACATGTTTGTAGGTGCGTGCACATATTTTTTCACAGGTGAGCGTGTCATACCAGCATCTTGGCTCTTCATTAATGGGGTCCAGAGGGAGACTGTGAGGCAGAACTGGGAAAATGGCTACATGAATGCATGGAGATCCGCTCCACTGAGATCCACTCCCGCTCATACAAGCACATCAGCCTGTCAGTAAAATCACTCCAAACATACTGCATTATGTATAAGACCTGTGCATTATGCGCCACATGCAGCACACGAGTAACACACTGTATGTGCACTGGGAAAGTACTGTATGTGAGTCCTTCTGTATAGGAGTATCTGTAACCACTTACTCCGGGATTAAAAATAAATATCTCAATGAAGTGTGTTACTGCATTCTCATCATGATGGAATTACCATAACAAGTGTTTCACTGGCCTAGGATTTGTAGGAGCTTGCTTATATTGCTTGCTTATATTATGTATATATATATACAGGAACATATATCACATGAATAAACATAGAGAGAGAGTAAACAGAACACTTATGAACAGGTGTGTGCAAATTGAATATAGTGTATTCCAACAGTGTAAATGAAAATGTATATTTACATAATGAACATCTTCACTGCATAATGCCCAAAAGAACACTGTGTGGTTAACTATGGTTATGCTAACAGTTATAGATGGAGATGGCTTGTTAAAGGAAACTGTTCTTGCACCTGACGTTCTGGTGCCCAGTGCTCTGTAATGCCAGCCAGAGCCCAGATAAGTGGGGTCTGCGATGGGTTTTCTTGCCCTTTTCTCACAATTGATAATTAAAGAAACAGTCCAGTCAAAAATGTGCATTTTATCACTTAAAGTGTCATCACATTAGCAAAATGTTGTGTCCATTGTCAATAGAGTAGCGATGTATGAAGCACAGCTCACAAAGGAGTCACTTTAAAGTGCCTTTGGCGCCGATAGCCTTGTGGTTTGTGCGCCGACTTATAGCGCAACTGTGCTTATGGTGACCCGAGTTTGATTCCCGTCCCGAGGTCCTTTGCCGATCCCACTCCCCTCTTTCCACCCAGTGCTTTCCTGTCTGCTCTCTATAGAGTATACTGTGTACAGTATACTGTCCTATCTAATAAAGGCATAAAAGCCCATAAATATAACTTTTAAAAAAACAATGCAGAGAATCTACATGACCAACTTGAACCTGTTGCGAAATCTGCTTGAAAAAACTGTACCCTTTACACAAATTCATATTTAAATGCATCACTCCCATTCTGCTTCAAATGCCTATTATTTTATTTCTTTTTAGGATTTTAGATTTTTAGAAATTCCAAGGAGCTCTTTTTGCTTTTTTTCAAACAACAAAAAATGGAAGATGATTTATAATGGTTTATAATTATAATGATTTATAATTAAAATAACAATAAAAATAAATACTATAATAACAATATAATTAAAAAGAATGCATTAATTGTATGGGTAACCTTTATGATATTTTTATTGTGCTTTTTGACAATTTGGACATTATACAGTTAATAGTCTCGCGTAGCCAGACCTTCAGACTGATGGCCACTTTCAATGGCCAAGGCCTGCCCAAGAGACCATATGACTGACAGGTAAAGCAACCACTCATGTTTCGTTTTGTGCCGCGTCATGTTTAGGGGCGTGGAAATGTCGCCACAATAACAGACCGGTGTGTAAAACTCTCAGACATATTTTAGAGATTTTATGCTGTAAACTTTTTCACAGCGTTTAGTTGATCCTGATAAGCGCTCGTCGTCACAGTTGTAAACACGACGGCTTTCATCTTTCGTGAGTCTAACGTTCTGTGGGCGTGATGTTTGAGGCTGAGACTATATAGTAAATCACCAGTACTCAATAAAAAAAGAGCAGCCTGAACATTCTGCCAAACATCTTCAATTGTCTACAGTCACATTGGTTTGGAACAAGGGTGAGTAAATAATGACAGAATTTTCTTCTTTTTTTTTTTTGCCAAACTATACCTTAATAGAGAACGGACTAAATAAAACTGAGTAGAAACAACAGATGTGCCTGATCAGCTCTGAACTTCAGCATCTTGTAGTTATAGCAACTTTGTTGTGACCAAATGAACGCACAACGGATTGATGTTCCCTGCACACATTACTTCTTTCCTCTAGCCAAATCCTTACATCACTGTGACAATAAAAGTTAATTTTCTATTTCAGGACAATTCATGGCACTGTCTTCTACATACATTGCAAAATGTTTCAAAACCTCATATGCTTAACATTCACCATCCATCTCCATCCCTCTCAGAGGTGTCCTTGAACCCCACCCGTCCTCTACACCCCAACCACTAACTCACACTTAGAGCAGCCATCTCACCTTTATGTTTAATGCTCCGCTGTCATTCTATCTTGTCTTTTCCTCCCACCCAGCCATTGTCGGGCTATTTATTACCCCGCCATTAACGGCTTATTAGGGCCTCTCTCATAGCTAACCATTAGGAGTCCTGTGCAGGAGGATGGCCCAGCCACTGAAGCCATAATGGGGGTTATTACAACACGCTGATGGGGTGGAGGTGTTGAAGGTGTTGAGAGCAGTGATACGTGTCGTTTACTGTGAAAAGAGCTGAGAGTCAGGGACTCGCCGGGGTCGTTAAAAGGGCATTGGACTCATAGCAGATGTAGTAAAAGAGGGAAAGCCTGGGAGCACAGTAGATAGATGGAACAATGGATGGAGGAGGCAGAAGTGTTTAAGAGAACATCACAATTGTTTGAGAAATATCTATTAAAAGCAGGAGGGTATTCAAAGATTAGAACTAAATACAATTATAATGCAAGAGAGATTGGGCAACTGAGGAAAGTAAAAGCTTTACCTGAGCATATTATTTTCAAGAATGTAAGAGTGTTGGATATACTTTTGAGTAGAATGACCTGAGGAAACTTACAGAGCTCTAAGTGCATTGTGGGGAACTGTTACACAATACAAACCCTGTACATGTTTCAATATGGGGAGAAGACAAAAGACTGCAGGTTTGAACCTTGAAAAGGATGATCCTTGAGCAATCACCATTTTGATTAAGATTAGGGGAAAGATTTAAACAATTTGCACATTGCACATTTTTGTGCAATGGAAAGGTTCCATGGCTGTTTAAGGTTCTTCATGGAACCATAGATGCCAGTAAAAAGCATTTATTTTAAGAGTATAGCGACATTCCATGAAAGTTACAGCACATCAAGCATGGTCGCGATGAATAATGATTGATAATAAATTAAATTACTTGCAAAGCCATATCATTTTCTTCAAATGTGTTCTTTATCATAAAAAAACCCTTTTGTAAACTATTCACATCACACTTGCTTTGACTAGAAGGGGGAGGCAGTGAAAAATGGCACAAAGAAAACAAGAGAGAGAGCGAGGGAGAGAGAAGAAGAAGAAGAAGAAAGAATCGTAGGGGAGGCTGGGAAATCCCCAAACAGTTGTTATTGATTCCAGTGTTTACGGGCAGATAGTTTAGTGCCGTTTACAAAACAGAACAGATGCAGCCAGTGAGCAAAAAGGTAAACAATTACTGTGTGGCAGGTTGCCAAATCCCCGGCCTGGAGTATTAAACTCACACTGAAGTGCATTTCCCCTTTGGGTTACACTCGCTGCCACTTCATCTCCTCCATGCCTGCTCCCTCATTTCTTCTTTCATTCTCCTTCCCTCCATCTCTCTCTCTCACACACACACACACAAACAGAGACATGCAGTTCCAGCTCTCACTGGCTGGCTTGTCCTGCTCTGACCCTTGGGGCCGTGTTCTGCCTAGCTGGGCCATTAGTGCAGGGAATTGCATGTGTCTGACATGGCCCTAAAAGCAATTATTAAATGCTTTTCTCCAAATGATGCCCGACATCTTTAGGGAATGGGCAATCACGCAACAATTTAGCCACTGATTTCATTTCCTCTCTCTCGTATTGGTGTTGATTGGCCTCTCTGGCAGAAATGTGAGAAAAGAAAGAGAGGCCGATCTTAAAAAGGACACAACGGACGTTCGGCGGCGTTCCTGTTCTTGACGTGTGACCTGACCTGACCCAGAACATTAGCCATTCAGGAAAAAGCCTCATTTATCCACCAGCCACGTCTAAGACGGTGCTCTCCGCCGTCTGTGAGTGACAGCACGACAACAACTCTGTCAAGTGTCACAGACAGACATCCGTATAGATGCAGATGCTCTGGGGATTTGAGATGTTTTTATATGTACTGGTTTACATTTCACATGATGTGGGAAGGAGCTGTGAGAGAGAAAAAGCGAGCTGGAAAAGCACGTAGCTAGCTGGAAATGCAAAGATCAGTCCATCTCGTATAACAGGACGTGCGCTCTTGGTGGTGTTGTGGTTGGTGGGGCCCTGGGGCCTGAACCGACCACATGTGGAGCCCCCTGACGGCCTGAGGGAGTCTGGCTGCTGTGGCGTGCAGTGGGTTGTCTGTTGCAGCCCGCTGCTCACTGAGACAGGCGGCATTATAAGCTGCTCCCACTGACACACACTAAACCGGCTCCTTCAATGCCAGAGGCACAGTCCAGCTGGGATGCAGTAGGGGGTGGTCAGCCCTTCTTGGGGTAAAAAAAATGGCAGGTTTTGATATCTTTATTAATATGTTATAGGGAGGAGTAACTGGTTTGTGAGTCTCCACTTCTGTCAATTTTTGGCAGCATTACATGCAATCATTGTTGTTCCATAGCCATAGGTTGTGCAGGTTAGTCAAATTTACTAAAACAAACTCAGTGGAAGGTATAACAGAACTGCTTGACATATTTGAACAATTACTGAGAAATAAACAATGAACCCACAGGTAAACAACTTCAATAAATCACATTACGATACTGATTTAAACAGAATTAACAAAACATTAGGCCACGGTGAAGACTAAATAAAAATCTCTGAATCACACTTTAACAGGATATTTCAGGTTAAATAAAAGTTAATATTATACATGACAATCATTAACAACCATAGAAAATAATTTGAGTTGTCCTTCAGTTTTTAAAAACTAGTACTAGGATACCGTTCAAATGTTTAGGGTCTTTTTAATATATTTTAAAATGTAATTTATATCTGTGATGGGCCAGCTGAAACAGTCATTACTCTAGTATCCAGTGCCACACGATCCTTCAGAAATCATTCTAATATGCTGATTTGGTGTTCAAGAAAAACTTCTTACTACATAACTGCATAGGTGTAAGCACCTGCACATTACTGCACATTAAAACATGATGGATCTCTTCTGACAACACGTTACATACATAGTGTCACGTAAATGTCTGATACCACTAGTGAAAATGTTTTTAAATTGCATTTTATGTTCACTGCATACTGAATTTATCAGCGTAACTACAGCGAAATAGTGAAGTGAAAAAATTCAGAATTCCAGAAAGTTTCAGTAGTATTTGGTTTGCCCCCCTTTTGCTTAAAAAAAAAGCCTTGAGCTGCTCGAACTCCATCCACCGAAAGAACATGTTCCCCAACATGATTCGAGATGATCCAAAGAGCATCTTGAGCTTCAGTGGAAAAACATCTGACTGTCTGTACGCTCACGTCACAAACTTACTTATTTTAGTAGTGACCTAGAAATTAAGACTTATGAAGTGTCTTGCTCAGGGACACATTGGTGTCTCACAGTGGATTTGAACCCGGGTCTCTCACACCAAAGGCATGTGTCTTATCCACTGCGCCACCACCACCCCCATATTGCTTTAATACATTTTTTTTTTTAAACAGAAATGTTCTCTTTAACCTTCCAGGTTAAAATTAATGCCAGATTTTCATTGAAGTCTCAGAGTTTTGGAGCCTACTATATGTTATACAAACTGAAAACGTTGCCCTACCAAAAAGTGAGTAAAATAATATTGATTTTCAGTAAGATTTACTGTACGTACATAAAAAAGACTCTCCTTTGAGAATGCAGCACATCGAAGAAATCTATATACTTTTAGGATGAATTGAAAATGACATATATGTGAAATATCCAGTGTCTGAGTTTCCAATACAGTATGTAATGTGCACATACACTGTATGTGCAAGAACGCATACAAACATCAGCCAGCTCTTTTTATCTCTCTCTCTCTCACATACAGTCTGTCTCTCACTTCCACCTTTTCAGTTCTTTATCCTCTCTACAAATCCACTGAGGTGTGATAGTAAGGGTTTAAACTCCTCATTGTTCCAGATCAGCTGACCTGTATGGCAGTCTCCTGAGCCCAGCCCTCACCCCATTACCTCTAAGAAAAAGTGGAGGGGAAAAAAAGACTACATAAAGTGAGAGGGATGAAAAGCAAGGGATGGAAGAAGATGGGTACAAAGGGCTGAGACTCCCACATCTGGTGAAGAAGGGGGGGAACAAAGTCTGTTCATCCCTTTCAGATGGAGGGGTTAAAGGAACTGGCATATCAGCGCATGAAAAGCTGTTAAATGCTTCAGTGCTTTGACAGTGTGTGATGCCAGGAGCGGTGTCGCTCCCGTGGGACAGCGCGTCAAGATTCACCCCCCTCCCCCAACCCCACCACCACTTCTCCCAGACGGGCTTTCCGCAAAAATATGGAGAATGAATAAAGCAAAATAAATAACACCTAACAAGACAAAGAAAAGAAACGGCAGGTTGTTTTGATGCCTTCCATTGAAAGCGTACCGTTTATTCGACATTTACTTAAAAAAAAAATCAGCTATGTTGCTAAAACACAAACCCTGCAACCATCAAAAACTGTCAAAGCATTCATTGTTTGATTTCACCTCATGTTTAGATGTCCTGAGACGGTTGTTAGCTGGAAATCCAGCCATAAAGAGACATGTGACTATGCGTTGCTATAACTGACTAATAGAAAAACAACTATTTCAATCATTAAATTTTGCCTATGGTCTTCTGGTACAGTACATAGGGCCAATTATTCAGCCCTGCTTCTCCTTCATCCTGTCTTTACAGCAGGAAAATGGTCTGTTGTGGAAAAGTGTCTGCTGCTTGTAAAATTTTGTGAATTGTGGCAGGAACGTGAATTAAATGGAAGAAAAAACCTAATGAGTCCATTCAAAAATGGATGATGACATCTCTACAAGGAGCCACAATAAGTGAGTCTATTACTGATCTCTCAATACTTGGCATAATATCAGCAGAACAGGAAAAAATAAAATAAACCGGTTATTGTTACAATCTTTAAAATATGAGAGCATTTGGCAAATAGTGTATTTAAATCCCAAGATGCATGGATGTAAGGAATATTTATATGTGACCCTTTATAGGAATATTTATATTTGATCAACCAACACTTTGCCAACACATTTCATTTTATTTTGTTTTATTTATTATTTTATTTTTTGGTATCAGACGATACCTTTTTCTGTTTGGCCAACAAGTGTCTGAAGAGGACTTTTATTCTGAAAGTTCCACCAACTTTATTTTGACAGTGCCAAGAACACTAGCACCTTAAACACCAGCACTTCTGCCAATGCCACGAATGCTAACGCTTAAAAATAATTGATATCAGCCAATACGTTTTTTTTTTCCATTTAGCCAATAAGTGTCGGAAGAGGACTTTTATTCTGACAGTGTTGAGAGTGTTGTTGAGAGTATGTACAATGATTCAGTCAACTCAAGACACTGTTTCTCCATTTTCATTAATTTAACAGTTCTGTTTACTTAATTATTTGTATGAAAAAATGGAAATCAAAAATTGTTTGGAAAGTTTTTGTAAACACAAAGCCCCAAACCAAGCAAACTTTATGCAGCATATTGGGGCAAGAAAAAAATCTGTACACCTAGACTCCAGGAAATCACATACTCTACCAGTCAAAAGTTGAACACCTCCATCAGTTAGAACACCTCCATCTTCTTAATAAAAAAAGAGGTTTACTGCCAGTGAACTACTGAAATCTCCAGTTCAAGAGTGAGTGGCACCCTGGCACCCTGCACCAAAAAGACTACCACAGCATGTTGAAGCCATGCAATACCCTCTGGTATACACTGAGTTGGACAGAGGTTCACCTCACAGCTAGATAATGAACCACAACATACCTCCAGGCTATGTTAGAACTACCTCAGAAGTAAAGGCTTCAAATCAGGGAATAGTCAGCACAGTTTCCAGACTTAAACCCCATCGAGTTGGTTTGGGATGAACTGGACAGAAGGGTGAAAGCAAAGAAACCTACAAGTGCAACACATTTGTGGAAACTTCTGCATCAGTGTTGAGAAAAACTTTACGAACAGAATTTGGTTTTCATTAAAAAAATGAGTGTGTTCAGCTGTTATTTCTGCCAAGGGTGCTACTCTAAGTCACAAAGTTTACTTTTCAATTGTTTATTTGTTCTATTATTTCTCTTTCAAAGCACACTGAAACATTAAACTGTGTAAACATCAATAACAACAACTTTTCGGTACTATAGCGGTCAGCCAAGCAGTTTAGAACTGGCAGATTCAACTTATAAACCAATTTTTATTACTTCCAGTTTTATGTGCAAAATGAATAGAAGAGCATGAAGACACTGACCTACTGAAGACTTCCTGCTGGACATCTTGCCTCCTTTCATGCTGTGCACGGTGTTGTCTTTCAGTGCGGTCTCGATCTCCTTGTCCATCAGCACACCTAGTTCCTGTGCCACTGTGTTCAGGTAGACATGATTGAGGAAGGCAATGATGTTATGTGGTTCTGCAACTCCATTAAGCACCTGTATTTCCTCACGAAGCATTGAGCAAAGAGTTGGAGAGGCAGTTTGAAAGCCCAGAGTCAGTCTGTCGAAGCCCTTCTCCCCACCTGGGATGCAGCTATGGCAGTTTCGGAGAACTCTGAGGACGGACTTGATCTGAAGGTGCTGGTACCAGTTGAAGACCTTTGTTTCAGGGTAGAAGAATAACAGTTGCTGAAGGTAGAAGATCTTCTGAGGAACCTTGGTCCCAACAGCCAGTTCTCCCTCAGTTTGGCTTGGTTCAGTCATCTGGAGTTTGCCAAGTAAGTGGCTCCGCAATGAGAAACGAACATTGTCCCATGTCTTCTGGACTTCCAGAGCAAGGTCATCACGTGGCATGGATAAGTTAGGGGATGAGGAGTGCTCTTCGCTAGATGCAGGGCATGAAGTAGGGAAAGCAACACCACATTGAGAAGAGATGTTCAGTAGTAACTGCAGGACAGCCTCTTCACAAGCCTCCCCTGCCTTCAGTGAGTTTTGCTGTTAAAATATATGACAGACAGAATTATTAATGTCAAGAAATGAATTTGGAATCAATACTATTTCTCAACATGTCATGATAACGTCTGTTGGACAGATTGCATTGGGGTTAAGTATGCTTTTGATCACCAAGGCTCGAAGGAAGTCCAGAAGCTCTTGGTGTCCTGTAGCCACTGGTTTCAGAATACTCAATTTGCGCTGACTGAACCACTGGAGGCATTCTATTGGACCGGACACTCCCTCTCCGCTACTGGCCTCACCAACTTTGGCCTGCAGTTCCTTCAGGTTCTGTTCAATACTGTAATAGAAGGAAGAAACACACACTCTCAAGAAGGAGTATAAACTCTGCATAAAAGTCTTCAGTGTCAGTGATTTACTTTCCGCTGCTTAATGGCACTAAATCAACTTGCAGGAATATTAAAATACTAATGTCCCAGGGTTCAATGATTTGTACTGCTGACTCATTTAGGTCAGTAGTTCAGATTTTTACCTGCCCTGCATATTTGTTTGCTGACCACCACATACATACATAATATGCATGTGACATCGGTATACAGAAAAGACAAAAAAATGTTGGAAGCTTTTTTTTCTAATTTACATAGCTACACACAATTGTGATAAGCGAGTCCTCAAAACTAGGCTCTGAACTTTTATGTGAATGAAATATGCAGAGGTTTGAATGAAAAAAATAAACAAACAAATAAAAAAATTAAATATTGAGAAAGTGTCAAGTTAAAAAAATACATTTAAATGAATTAAAAACATGGTAAAATTTGTTAAACAGGGCACGGAGGGTTGCATTCTCAATGATACCTGAAAGCATGAACATATAGCCAACAATATCTAATATTGCTAACGAAGCTTTTTCTGTGGGGCTCTGCTGGGGCAATTACAGCTGTGGTCCCTTCACATTCTGAAGTTTGAAAACTGCCTGCTTTGTGTGATCCACTTCTTCTATCAGTAAAATGTCAAAGAAAAATAGACACAACAAGGACATACTGTTTAGAGAATCTTTGTCTGACTTCATATTGCACAGTTAAATTACAATTAACTTTTAGCATTGAAGTTATTTTTATGCACCTTCCAAATGTGTTACATGCGAGCTGTCCCTTTAAACTCATATACACTCCGGTTCCTGTCACTCTACAGCTGATATCAGCCACATCAGGGCTAATGAACACAGACATCAATATATCAGTTGTGTGTGCGTGTTTCGGCATGTGGCACGTCTCTCTCAACGACACAGGATGAGGGCGATCTTCCTCATAACCACACGGCATCAGCACTTCTGTCTCCTTCTATCAGTGAAAAATTAGATATGACACAAAACCGTAAAACCATACAGGTACATACACACACACACACGGCAGCTGAAACACAGACAATTCTCTTACAAAGCGACATAAACCAATGCTGTAAACACTACGGCTATGCATGAGTCCAGATGTCTTCGAATGGCAGCTTATTAAATTCCATTTAAACCTGACACAGTTTTACTTCCTC
This sequence comes from Barbus barbus, assembly GCF_936440315.1. Lineage (NCBI taxonomy): Eukaryota > Metazoa > Chordata > Actinopteri > Cypriniformes > Cyprinidae > Barbus > Barbus barbus. The sequence goes on along the minus strand of NC_136734.1, from coordinate 20,271,459 downwards.
AAAAAAAAGAGACCAAACATAAAGTGAACATAAAAGGCTGTTAATTTTTAACGATATGCAGCTGAATAATGTAGAAAGCAAAGATGAAGAGCGCTCTTTTCGTTGGTTAAAATGCAAGGTTGCCGACAGGAATCCAACAAATGTGTCTCTTTTTGTAGTAAAAAGGAAATATGTGTGACGAGAGGACATGAAGGTGCTGACAGACCGTGCTGGAAAAGCAAATCTTCCCATTCTGTTTAATGAACAGCCTAAAGCTCGCTGTAAAAACACAAGCGCTAACAGGGAACATAAAAATTCTGTTTTACACACTAAAGATCCTGTCGACATCTTTTATAGTGATGAAATTCCGCTTATAGTCGACGAGTGTTGACGAAAGCAGCCAAATTGTATTTAAATATGCGGATTTACTTCACTTTTAGAGTTTGTTTTACCACTCTGGTATATTTTGAGAAGTTTTGTGTGAACTATTGTGTTTATAGGGTGTTCTGAACAAGTTCATGACAATTATTTGCTCCTCTGTGTTTTCTGTGAACGTTGTTAACTCAAGGATATCGCTCAGCTTAGCTCTTATACATTAGTTAAGTGTAGCCATCCAGAGCTAGCAGAAAGGCAGATATACTGACTAAGTCTGTTTAATGTTTCTAATAAAATAAGGATTTGTGCTCAGAGCCAGTGCTGAGCCAGGCGTCACCCCAGGACTCTGCTCAAACAGCAGGGTCTAAACGAGCTTCCATCTGTGCAGCCACACAACGCTAAAACTTCATAAAAGTCCCATCTCTCATCCGCACACACTCCTGCCATTGGCCAACGTCTGCGTAATCCCCTGTGTATTGGCGCTGGATGGGGTCAGCGATCACTGAAGGCGAGTCACGGACAGTGTTGGTCTGAGCACTCATGAGGGCTGGCATCAATCAAAGGGGCAGCTGCTGTCAAACTTCTGCCCGGCTGCCACTGATGGTGTGTCAGAGATTCACATTGCAACAATAAATATTTAAGGGACATATGAATAGATTATGGGTTCAAAATGAATTACTCTTTTTCTAAAAATAAATACAATCAGACTAAATGAGCTTTTGGGAAATTTTTGCTAACACTTTTAATAAAATCTGCATATATAAAGCATTCTACACTGTGCACTAAATATTTTTTCCCTCCATCCTAAATATATTATATACTTATTATATAAAAAAAAGAATATTATTTTTGAAAAATTTTAAAACTCCGATCATCCAAGAACAAGCGGTTTAATGGTCTCTGACACACTGGGAACTCGCCCTTTATTGGATACTAATTATAGTTGACTACATATGCAAATATGGAAAAGACTACAGTGGCATTGTGAGGCAAAAACTTTCCTGTTAACAGTAAGTGTCAGTATAAAGACCTAGACCACTGTCAAAGCAAAACAAAGTAAAATAAAACAAAGCAAAAAATCTGATTTTTCCATCAGACATCAAGTCACGACTCAAAACACCAAAATTGCTGATTTTATAAAATAATAACTTTAAAAAAAATCAAAAACAAACATTTATTAATATTAACTATGATGTAATTTCACTCATTTAAAATATCAACAAACTATAGGAGAAGCATCTATCCTAACTATGCATGAATGCACTGTTTATTGCAGTCCACTACACTCTTAAAAATAATGCCAAAGAAGAACCTTTTTTGTCTAAATGGTTCCAAAAAGACCCTTTAACATCTGAAGAACCTTTCTATTTCACAAAAGGTTCTTTGCACTGAAAGTAGGTTCTTCAGATTATAAAAAAGTTAATAAAGAGATGGTTCTTTAAGGAACCTTTGACTGAATGGTTCTTTGTGGAACCAAAAATGGTTCTTAAATGGCATCGCTGTGAAGAACCTTTTAAGCAGCTTTATTTTAAAGAGTGTAGTTGGGAACCACTGCCTTATTTTTTTTTCTCCATATTTACATAACGCAGTAAAATACTTTGTACTATTTACCCATTCATGGTATAAAGAGTATAATACTTGATGACATATGATATAATATATGAAATTAAGCACTGTTCATTTGTTTTGATGCATTGCTATTTAACGATGTACATAAGAATATGAACATTTCACAAATATGAAATATAATTACATACAACTAATTAAAGGTACATACATTGAGGTACCTATATGAAATATCTATACCTAAATTAAAAAAGAGGTATACAGACATATCTCCCTGTGAAAAAGACTAAGTGAAGACAAAGCGCCCTATCATCTGACCTCACCTGAAGAGGTGTGCTAACCCCCTCCAGAATCATCAGATCCAATAACACCATTTTCACTGACTCGGACAGCCACACACAACAAGAAAGAAAGAACAGAAGCAGACACAGAGAGAGAGAGAAAGCGTCTCAGTGAAACACACAGACTAAAGCCAAAAAAACCGTCAACAGCCTCACACGCGCACAAAAAATTCCTGATTAATCTACCCTTTAAATCAAACAACAACAAAAGGAGAAGTTGAAAGGAATTTCAGGGAGACCAGCTCCACACAAAACCCTGAGCGCACAGACTAGCGAAAGCTCCCTTAAGCCTCATTCTCTGCTTCCTCCCTGTCTGCCAATCACGCTTCCAAAAACTGTAATTGTTTTTCAAATCCGCACAAACCAGACATGACAGACCAGGTAAAGAGAGAGCGAGAGGGTGTGGGGGGAGAACAAGAGGACTAGAAAGAAAGAGAGAGGCAACGGGAGTCTTTTATTAAATATGATGGCATGTTTCACAGCTCTCTGCCTTACAGAAACCCAATACACTGATTAGTCAGCGCTTTGACGTTATCTTAAGTTCCTTGTCAAAATTAATTTAGTGTGGGTGGGCTGTCGCGCTCCAGGAGAGTGAAGCGGAGAAGGAAATAGCAGGGTGAGAGGGAGGGAGAGGAAAAGATCTCTTTCAAATAAGCCCCAGCTTCAGTGAGCACCAAGTCATGTGCCCAGGAAACAAATAGCCTATCTGGGAGCTATCAAAGAAGGCCTCTCTTTCCCTGAATATGCCTGACCCAATGAAACCCGTGAAAGTGGATCCCGCCAACTCCAGATCTGGCCCGCTTAACCTCCTCCAGTGCCAAACTCCCAACGGGTTATTTGTCAGGACGCACACACGAGGTAAATTGGCATGCCGCTGCAGCTATCTTCCATAAGCCGGGTTGAAATCCGAAGCCCGGCCTCCTGTCCGTGGACTATGGCTGACACTTCATTAGGGGCCGGCGTACTGCCGGTGGCCTCCCTGAGTGTCCGATTTGATGAAGCTTAATGGATAACAGCATTTCAATTTGGGAGATCCGAGGCTGTTTGACAGGCTATCTTAATCTCCTTCAATTAGGAAGCGGCTCTTAGGCAAATCTCTGACATCCTAGAGCCGAGAGGACTCGGCCCGACTCGTTGACCCATAAATGGGTTAGAACCGAGAAACGAGGCGGGCAGCTGCGAATTCTCCGGTTTCCTGTTCTTTTCTTGGGTTTGTCCTAGGATAAGTGGATTAGGTAGCAGGTGTAGAGCACAGCTTTACCCCACCCCAGAGGAGGTCACGGAAAAGGGCAAAGTCGTTGCCCACGTCCATCCACATCGGCTCGGCTCCGACTGACCACTGGAGCTACACCCCTCCCGCCCTCCCTTTCTCTTTCTCCTAGGCGCAATTCCCTATTATCCGGATTCTTTGTTCTTATAATGGTTCCCCATCTTCCATCTTTCTCCAAGAACACAAAATAACCCTTTAATGCTTAGAGAGGCAGAAAAACTGTCTCGGCCTTCAGTAATAATCCTTGAATTACCCACACAAGGGTTTTCATTTCAAGATGTGGAATCTTCAATTATTACTTTCCCATTTGGAGAGGAGAGAGGCCGGACAGACAGGAATGAGAACGTGTGACTAATGGCAGGGGGGAGTAAGACCGTCTTTGTTCACGCACAACACATTTAGCGTAGACCCTTCTGGTCTGCGCGTGTCCTCAGAGCAACATAAAGGATAAAAGCATGGCAGAGATAGATTTTTTCTAAACCGGCGGCACAATGGAAAGAGGTGCCATCAGGGATGGAGGAAAAGGATGAGGTAGACAGGGAAGGATCAGGAGAACAAACAGAAATCTAGTCGTGAGAAGCATGTCCTCCAAAACTACCGATGCAGGTGAGAATCTGAGGTGCATTATCGGCGTAAAAAGATTGCGAATTAAAACAGAGCAAGAGAAACAAGTTCAGAGGTGCTCGTCAACATGTCCTTCACCAACAACAAAACCTCAATATCTGATAATACCACAACCTCCAATCAAAATGGAAAAAAGGGTGTCTAGCTGCAAGCATGCTTCAGAATGTGCTAAGTTCATTGATTTCAGATGAAGTGGCGTGCTATTCATCAACCCTTAATTAATCATGTGGTCTCAATGTTAGGATTACCGACACTGGAGGAAGCTTTGTGGAAATAATAGCTCTGAAAATGAAGCGCTATACAATGTCCACCCAAGCACTAAACAACTGCTACCGCCCTGCAGTTACATCTCCTACATGACAAAAAATCCTTGTGTTTAATATATTTACCTATACAATTTTATGTTTCATCCAACAGTGCTGAGAGTAGCAATTCATACAGTATCCTTGTAGTACAAACACCATGGTCATATATTGTTGGTCATATATATTAAAATATTGATGCATTTAATATCAGGGTGATCAATAATCTTCTAAAGAACCAGCACCTTTAAAACTGAAGCACATGGAGGATCAATACAAACTGAGACTGTCTCATTTTGAATGGGCCAGTCCATTAAAAACCTACAAGATGTGTGTGTCTGAGATGAAGGGCTGTATTCCCTGTATAACAGTAAATTACATAATCCATAATCATATATTTTTTCTTAGTATCTCAGGATTGAGCACAGACAGCTTTTATTCTATAAAATATGCAACATTGCTGTAATACAAACACACAGACCTATAAATGACATATAGGCCTAGTGTAAAACATTACTGATTTGTGGATTATTTATCCATGTACATAAAACAACGTTCAGCACATCACAGAAAACAACATCTGCTATTATGCCTTGCAAACACAAATAATCTACACTAGCGGTTTTTTTTTGTTTTTTGTTTTTTTGCAAGTCCTCTAGGCTACCGACCTGCAGGCGTTAAGTCTGAGTTTCTCCTCTGTGTCTCTGATCAGGTTTTGGATGTCCACCTCACTGGGGATTCCTTCCACCTGCAGCTCCACAAATGCATGGTCATGCAGGAAGTCACCTTGCCAGTCCATCTCTTCCCTGCAAAACAATGAAACACTACTTAACAAACATACTTCAGTCCTCATATTTATATACAGTTAGACCATGAGGTAAATGCAGCTCTTTAGCTCTCTTTAAGGAAGACTATTTACCATTTTGTTTTGAATTAGGGTCAGTGTTGCCATGTCCACTTACTATATGTGACTAAAGGCTCATCCACACCAAGAATAACTGTAAAAATATATATAACAATTATATTAGCGTTCCAATCAATGTAATTCAAATGTTGCTTATTATTGTTTTTTTGTTATAACATGCTGCAGTTTTGTCTTCTGCCATTAGCTCTTTAATGTCAGGTGTATTCTGACAGAACAAACTTAAAACAATTATTAAAACTGTATAGTTATTGTTATACTTATCGTCCTTAGTGTGAACGGGCCTTTTATTAAGAATTCTGCTGATTATAAGCATGCACTGCTCTTAATGTCGTCTGCCACTGTAAACAGTTCTTTAAAACAGGATGGATTATGATTGGCTGTCAATGTTTCACCATTCATCAGCTGGAAAAATACTTCAACAGACTCAACAGACTTTTAGGGCTTGTGACTTCTCATAAAGCTGGATATAAATTTGGAAAGTCACGGTTTGCATTTTGGGGCTTTTTTTCCAGAATCTTCAGTAGTTGCACCTTTGGGATTGCTAATGTCTGGGTTCTTTAGCATAATAAAGTGTGACACATTTTGCCCCAGGTTTCAGTTTTTTCCAAGACTTTTTTTTTGCCAAAAGAGATGTTTTCATTTCCAACCTTGTTTCATATAATCAGAATTTATTTTATGTAATTTTCATAATTCATAAAACCACCCCAAAATAAAAGTATAAGAGACTCTTAAGTAAGGAAAGTTGGGCTTTTTTCAGTGAGATCTGGCAACCAAAATAAAATGAACAAAAGTACAGAAAAGTTTCTCCTGCAGTAAATGACTGTATTGGGTAAAATACATCTCTATACAGCTCCATTTCACATCTATTGTGGGCACCATAACCTACTTTGTGGACAGCCATTGCCAGTAAAATAAAAAGAAGTGGAAAGAAATAATCAATGTCTGCTTGTGTACTGCATTTGTCTGAATGGGATCAAAAGTAAGCTTGAAAAGGGAAGCCTTTATGTTTGATGAAATGTATCTTCGAACACACATGACGGCCCCATACACAAAATGATTTGATTTCACCTCCAACAAGATCTTTGTGCGTCAAAGCGCAGCTGGAACAAGGCGCTAGTTATCATCTGCCATAAATATTTCTAGCCTCAATCCATTGCTTTTCATCTATCCGCCTCCCCTCTCTGTGTCAAGCCGGAGTGCCATTCAATTTACAGTACAGCTCGGTGGTAATACATGCATATCGGAAAGAGCGGCCTTGCGGTATTACCAGACGCTGGCGGGATATAGACTGACACATCTTCTTGCCCTCGCTTTAAATAAACAATCCATCTGGCCTCAGATTGCTATAAAGCCCTCAACGTTCAAGTCTCACACAGATCCAGCACGCGCTCGAGAGAGAGACTGTATCAACGTCGTCATCGCAAGTCAAGTGGAGTGTAATGGAGAGTGTCAGTGTCAATTTGGCTTTGCTGGCGCCCCTCTCCCCTTCATCTGGGCTGATTTTAATAATCCCTGTCAAACACCAAACAGCTCGCACTTCCTCTCCGACACGACAGCCCTTTCTCCTCGCGCAGACAGAAATCTCAACATTAATTTAGCCCACACAAAGGCAAAGGCTGTCCAGCTGGACAAATATTATTTCCCTCACTTGACAGACTCCGCAGTTAAGCTCGCGTGTTATTATTTTCTAAAATCTATTCAAGCCTCGACTACTGTCTGAGGGGAATGAGTGAAGAGAGAGAGAGTGACTTGTGTAGGTCTTTAAGACACAGGATTAGGAACTGAACAGTGTAATTACACTGGGACCGACTGCGTCAATGTCTGTGCGCGCACGCGTGTGTGTAGCCGATGTTACAAAGGGATGCGCATCATCGCCCGTGTCTCATCCACATGAGAGTTGTGGGAAAAGTGTCAGGTTCATGCTGTCACCACATAGGGCCCAATTAGGCAGATGCACCCTCCATTTCCTTTGTCTTGTTATCTATTTTGAACTCAAATGTTGTGGAGTCCCAGAGTAGTTCTGAAAGCTGCCACACAAGGAAGAGAGCTGGTGCTGTGCATACGTGTGTGTGTGTGTGTGTGTGTGTGTGTAAGAGAGAGAGAGAGAGAGAGCGAGAGAGAAAGAGCTGGGGCAGATGTATTCTCTCGACACTTAAAGACACACTAGTATTTCTCTGCATGTCTACCCTTACAAACTGCTCTACGCTCAGAATGGAGGTAGCAGTGTGAAATATTTAGCAGCCAGTGCCTCTGCTTTAAAACTGTCTAAAAAGGTTTTCTTATCATGTTCTAGCTCCCAAAACTCTTAAATAAAGCTTTTGGGATATTTAATGTATTAAAAAGGTATATTATTTTTACTCCAAAATAGTGTGAATGTTGTGTTTGTTGCTTGGTGAATGTGAAAAAATAATGAATGCAAGGAAGAAGTTCCAGAGGAATAAATCCAGTCTGTGTTTACTGACTGTGTGCATGTTGTTGTTGTTTTTTGCAGGATGACTTTTCCTGAACTTGTCCTGGAAAGGTTATGACAATATTTTCACTATAATTCACAATTTTTGGCTAAGCTAACATGTGAACTACTGTATTCAAAAATTTCCACTGCATTTCAGCTTCAGCTGAATTTGTCAAAATATGTCAGGAGCTGGAACATGAATTGAAGAACATGAAGAGCTGATAAAATGTAAAAACTGTAACATGAATGCAATGTAAGTCGCTTTGGATAAAAGTGTCTGCTAAATGCATAAATGTAAATGTAAATGTAAATGTAAATGAATGAGAGCTGCGGTAGTACAAAAAATAAAAAAGAAGAAGAAATAAAAAAAGAAGTCACCTTCATATATAGGAAATGTAATGCAATTTGTTTACAATTACTGTTATGATTAATTAAATAAAGGCTACCATGGTAACCACTCGCCAGTTTCTTTTTTCTCAACGTCATCCAACAACACTTAATTTTCAAGAGATAGAAATCAGGTTGTTTAAGCAGACTGAAATGGACACATTTCATTGCAGAGCATATTAATTCATATCGATAGCCTATTTAAAATTCACATTTATTTAGTCAATCACAGCTGGTCCGATGGGTAGCTGAAATATGATTTTGACTTGATTGCAGGGTCATATACATAGATTTAAAGTCATAAAAAAAATTATATTATATATGTCCACTTCCAATTTTAACTAAACATAAAAAATTTCAATCTCAGAGACCCATTTTTACACAGTAAAATCTAGAAACAAACATCTAGAAACAAACTAGAACTAAAGACTAAATCAAAACTATCAATTCTAACAAGCCTACACTACAAATGTTTGGGGTCAATATGTTTTTTAATACTTTTATTCAGCAATGATGAGTTAAATTGATTAAAACTGATAGTAAAGATATTTATAATGTTACAAAAGATTTATATTTACATTTAGCAGATAATTTTATCCAAAGCGACTTACAAATTAGGATAATGGAAGCAATCAAAATCAACAAAAGAGCAATCATATGCAAGTGCTATAACAAGTCTCAGTTAGCCTAACGCAGTACACGTAGAAAGGGTTTTTTTATATAATAAATAAAAAGAAAACAAATAGAATACAAAAAGAATAGAGAAGCTAGTGTTATTTATTGTTTGTTTTTTAAGAAAACAAGAAGTAAATGAATAGAGTGCAAGTCTAAAATTCTTTTTTCAAAGAATAGAATTAGAATAGAGAGAGAGGGTCAAATAAAGATCGAAGAGATGTGTTTTTAGCCGATTCTTGAAGATGCTGCTCGGATTGAGTTGGGCAAATAAATACTGTTCTGTTAAACTTTCTATTCATCAAAGAATCATGAAAAAAGTACCACAAAAATATTAAGCAGCACAACTAATAACAAATCAGCACATTACAATGATTTATGAAGGATCATGCTACACAGAACTTTGAAGTAATGCCCATCACATTAATAAATTATATTAAATTAGTAAGTAAGTAACAGTGGTAATATTTTACAATAATACGGTTTGTAGTGTATTTTTGATCAAATAAATCTAGGCTTTGTGAGCATAAGCATAACATTTGAAATGAAAAAAATCTTTCAATTAATAAAATCTGCATTCATAATAACTATAAAAGAGTTAGCAAAATGCTGTTAAAATAGAACTACAGTATGTAACACCAAATCACATGACTTGCATTTCATGTCAACAACCCTTCATCAAACAGCTCTTTGATAGCACACATAAGAGCATATATACAGGGCGGTTCTTTCAAAGCATTTAACTACATCACCCCTGATCCAAGCCCATTATCACACCACACACACCAGTAAATACTACTTAACACTGAAGGTTAAGGCAAAATACACAGTACCTTTTCAAGCTGTGGTTTCAGGGCTCTTCATCACATTAAATCCAACAGCAATGAAGGACTATCAGGGCTAAAATCCAAGCAGACTTGTCAGGTGCATTTTATCCCAAATCTTTACTTTTCATTGCAGTGAAATGGCCTAAAATGATCTGTACTATTGCAATCAAATCTAAAAGCATGAGTTTAATAGCGTCGAGTAAATATAGCAAGTCTCACACTCTGAGGCAGCACTAATGGAAGGAAACTGCCAGTGTTTTAATGGGAATGTAAGAAATAGTGTTTCAGTCACTTATATCGATCCACAACATAAAATTGTAGACAAAAGTGTCGTATAAGATTAAAAGGCTTGCTGATGGTTAAATAACATGCTGTCAAACTCGCTTAAGAGGACGAATATATTAACTGTTCAGCCATCGCATCCGTTTGTTTATACACACATGTGGTGACGCACTGTTGTGATTCTTCTGCGAAAAGCGTCTCTGACAACCAACCGGAAGCATATCAGTATTTCCGTGTTACGGAACAGAGTACATCACAGAGAAAAGGGGGGAGCGTGTTCTTGTTAACGTTATAATATTCTCCTCATTCGTTGTTTTTACTTCAACAATGATCTCTCTTTTATTTTGGACGTGTATTCAGTACTTTTTAGAAGTGTATGCACCTCAAGTTAGGGCCAGTAATATTTATGTGAGTTTGAACATATTGGTCACCCCTAATAATATACCGTGGTCTGGCAACACACTGTATGCTAGTTATGAAGTGCAACTAAACTAAGCGAAATGACAGATATTACGAAAGGGATAAATATCTAATCTTACAGTTAGCGTCATATTAATCATGTTTCGTGTGTGTTATATATACAGTACTGATGGTGTCGCTCGATAAAATGTCACTTTATATAGACGAATGATATTTTGCGCGCCATTGTCCTAAAAGCGAGATCAGACTTTTTCACATTTCATCGTATGAGAGTGATTTCCCGGTTTTCAGTTTGAGGTAAGATGCAGAAACTGTGTATGCATCTTATTTTTATACAGAAACTGCCAAAATCACAATCGAATTCACATCCCTAGAGTTAATTCAACTTTACTTTCGATTCTTCTGTGCTTTAGTGTTTGTAATGCTATTTGAATGCTATTCATTATACATAACATATAATCTGTTTTTTCACTAGGATGGTGGACAACAAATACATCTTTCAAATGTCTGGCATCAAGAATCATTCCCAGAAAAGACAGTTACTCCACGGCATCAGAAAGCTGGGGGGCATATATTTTGGGGGCTCTGTAAGTATCTGCACTAAAGACACATAAATTCTTTACCCTTTACCATGGTAAGCATATATTACCTATTTTAACAACCTTTTAACAACAGTTCTGCTGTTGTACGGTGGCCCCAAAATATTTGGAGAGTTTAATCAGATGTTTGCATTAGATAGGCAATATCAAACAGAATTTATTAAAATAATACTGACAATAACAATAATACACATGAGAACATACATTAAGCTAAATATTTAACAAGCGTTATGTTTTAAATATTTAAATAAGTTAATATACCTATATATACCAATATACCTTAAAGTAATTGGAAAAAGTGTCAAGTTAACTGTAAGAAAAGCTCTTGCATTATCTGTAGAATTGACTTAGTTTGATATATTATACAATGTAATTCAGTATTTGTTAACCACTGAAAAGTGCACTTCTATATGATACAGTTAATTTCACACAAGCCTCTCTTCCAACAACATCAAGCGTTTCTTACTTTGCATGTAGAAAATGATAAAGTGTTGGTGATTAGCCATGAAAAATGACTCCCGATGCTACAGTGTATTTCGGACCGTGTCATTTTGTCCTTGCCCTCAATACCATCTTAATATAGTCACAGATTGCTCTCTCTACTAATTGAAACCCTTATGAGAATAAACTCAACCTCCAAGTTCTTGACCTTTTCGTAAAAGATCTCATGGTAAGGCTGAAGACCAGATTAGTAAGGTGACTTTACATGTCCGATAAAAGAGATTTTATTTATTTTTTTTACGTCACTTTACAGTTCACAATATTTCATTGACGCATGTTTCTATGTTCCAGGTTTATAAGGAGGCAACAACTCACATCATCGCCCAAAAAGCTTTAGCAAGTGAAAAGTTTATCGCAGCCTGTGCTGGAGGTCTGTAATACTGAGATTTGACTGTCATAATCGAGTAGAGAGCCTAAAATAGTAGCAAATAAGCATAAACTAAACTGAAATGGTGAATCTGTTTGGTTTCTTTCTGTTTCAGGGAAGTGGATAGTCACTCCAGAGTTTGTTCTGGACAGTGTGAATCAAAAAGCGTGGCTCCCAGAGGCTTCATATGAATTAAACTTAACAGCTCAGACCCCTGAAACACCCAATCCACTGAAAACATGGAGAAAGAGGGTGTCTAACGGCACTGTGTCTGGAGCCTTTCAGGTGAAAGTCATTATATTGTTAACTCACTTAGAAAACAGCTAAAAGAAATTAAACTTGTTTGTCATTTCCCATCTCCACCTGTAGGACTGGGTAGTGCTCATTGACGTTGATGATCCAGTGAGGAGAAGTATGTTTGACAGGTCAGGATGAGCACAGTGACAACTTTGTACAGCATGCCTTCAGAAATGTTGTTGGTGTTTAGTTGGAGGCTCATGGTGGAACTGCTAATGGGAATTTTTCCAAACCACATTTTGTTTGCAGGATATTGAAAGCAGGCAGAGCTATTGTCATCACAGACTGGGCGACTTCATATTATGTAACTCACGTGATAACCACAAATACATCCAAAGATAAAGGCGAGAAGTGCAGAATCCCTCACTATAGTGTCAGCTATGTAGCCAAACATCTTTTTGGGGTAAAGTAACTTACTCTTAGTATTATGTGCTTTTTTAAAAAAAAAAAAGTTACACATTTATCATTGTTAAATTACCAACATGTCATTTCAAACTTGCTGTACTGTTTTGACTTCTTTCATTGCACATAAAATTCAGATTTTTTTTTTTCATACAACAGAACATGTAGTGACTAGTCACTGTCAAGTGCCAAACAGGACAAAAAAGCCCTATTAATGTTGTTCATAAAATCTGCATGCAATGGACATAGAACCTTGGTGCACTGTTTTTTGACATGAAAAGTTTTGATGGCCATGGCCCTAAACAGTGCTTTGGGATATTGCAGACAAGACATACAGACTAATTTTCTGATACTTTTTTGGTGTTTTTTACTTGGTCACTATATCACTGGTATGTTTTATTGGAAAGAGCAGCATGAACATTCTGCAAAACATCTCCTTGACTTCCACTGAATAAAAAAATTATACAGGTGTAACAACATAATAAAAATAATAAATTATGATATTTTGGGGTAAACTATTTCTTTTACTCTCATAACTTTCTAAATTGGACTTATTAGAATATTATGTAGTCTAAAATCTGTTAACAATAATGTTTTTTTTCTTAACACTTTTATGCTGGAAGTAGCTATTTTTTTTTTAATTGTAGTAATATTTCACAATACTGCTGTATTGTTACTGGATTTTAATAAATAAATGCAGCCTTGGAGAGCAGAGAGGTTTCTTGCTTACCAACCCCAAACTTTTCATAGTCTAAACAAAAAAATTGCTCATTTGATTTGGACAGCCTTTACTTTTTACATTCAACCTCAGAATTTGCCATTGGTGATTTATTTGTTGTTGTTTTTTTGTTTTTTTTGTAGCATGTTTGGTCAGAGTTAAACTGGACCTGTAATTTGGAGTCCTTCGGTGAAGAGAGCTGTGAAATGGCCGTTGATGCTGCTGCAGTCACTGAATCTATGGATGTTACTGATGACCTTTCACAAAAAGAATTGGAGAAAATGTTCAAAGAATACATCATAATAATGGAGGTCTAATATATTTTTATTCTCCTCATCCACTTTTTATTCTGGTACTTTTATATATCATTTTGAAACATAATTATGGCTTTCACAGATGGATTTTGGGCACAAATGAGAAAGTTGTCACGGTTATCAATGTAATTTCTATAAAGTATGACCTTACATGACATCTCGTTTCAGCAACGGAAGAAAATGCTTTTGACAGTCCCAGAGTTCTACAGCTACTACACACCCAACCTGCCAGTTCAGGTATTCAAACCTGTGAAAAACTTTTCAGCACACCTATCTGCCTTACACAAGCTGTTAAAGTACAAAAATGAGTGTTTGACTCATCAAGAGGATCGGGTCATTCAATTTCCTGTGTGTCACATAGAGGAGTAATAAACGCAGGGCTCATCACAGCCAGGTCACCTGATTTAGGCAAATCCGTTTGATCGGTGCGCTCATGATTGGCACACCCATTAAAGAAACATTGCAATGCGCCTCCACTGGTTTCTCAAGCGGAAATGTCCGAATGCACTCATTTGACACTGACCCTGAGAATGCATTATCATCAGTCATCTTATTTCCTGCATGTCTTTCTTTCTCTCTTTCTCTTGTACCCAGATTCCAGCTGTAGATTTCAGCAATGTGCAGAGCTTGGTAGAGTGTGCCTTCTTCCCTCAAGCTCTGGAGGAGATTCTGGGGTCCCTACAGCCTGGAGTGATGCCCCCAGCCCCGCTGCTCCAACAGCTAATGCACCACGCTCTGCATGTATGTATAATAAGAGCTATTCTAAATCCCAGAGGCACTTATAAGGCACTGTTACTTTCAGATGGTGTTATCCTTCTTAAAAAGCAAAGTGTGGTATGTTCTTTTTCATTAAGGATGTTGTAAGGATTGTGTTTTCTGATGCATAAAAACAGCATTCTTTACCACCCACTGAAAGTCTATTCACACAAAGTAAAATTCCATGGCAATAAGATGATAAAAAGTTTTGGTAAAACTTTAAAATAAGGTTCCATTTATTAACATTAGTTAATGTATTAACTAACATGAACAAACAATGAACAATGCATTTATTACACTATTTATTAAACTTTGTTAATGTTAGTTAATGAAAATACAGTTGTTCATTGTTTACTCATGTTAGTTCACACTACATTAACTAATGTTAACAAACACAACTTGTGAATTTAATAATGCATCAGTAAATGCTGAAAGTAAGATTAATAAATGCTGTAGAAGTATTGTTCATTCTTAGTTCATGTTTACTAATGTTGTTAACTAATGTTAAAAAATGGAACCTTGTTGTAAGGTTAAGTTAAGTGTTAAGGTTAAAGGTCTCTGCACACTGAGTCCGAAATTTTCGCATGCGTTTTTTCGCATTCGCAATCTTAAAAATTTGTCACGCACAGAGACCTTGCACACTGAGTCCGATACGTTTTTAATTAATCCGTTGCGAAAAAATTCGCAAAACTATACAAAATGTCTTTAAGTAGTGAGGATGATTTTGTTGTCCTCTCTCTTTTTAAAAAAAGAAAAAAGGAAATATTGGGTCCATCCAATCCTTAGATTGCGCAGAGAGGAAGGAGAGTTCCACCTCCTTATCAAAGAGCTGCGGGATTATCTCGAGAGATTCAAAGTTTATTTCAGGATGTCAGTGCCTCAGTTTGATACTTTGCTAGCGATACTGAATCCACATAATAAAAAGAAGACCACCAATTTCCGTGAACCAATTTATCCTGAACAGAGACTGTCTGAGGTATGGACACACACACACACACACACACTGAACTGCGGCATCGGAAAGGTGCGCGCCAGGCATAAAAATAGGCTACAGCAGTTCTTTATATTCTGTATCTTTGTATTCCGCAATTTGTTTGTCATAAAGTGCGCTGTGCTGCAAGACGAAGTGTATTAATTTGTCTGACACTATTTTGGATTTTGGCTTTCGCTGGTACGGTGGCTCTGAATTGTCAAAACACCTTCTCAAAGCATCTCAAAATGCTTTATACGGATGCGAAAAACGCAAAAAAATCGAACCCGATCCGAATTTTTTTTTGACGGACGAAAATTTCGGAGGCAGTGTGCAAACGTGATTGACAAAACGTGAGGTCGTATATATTTTTCAACGTGCGAAAATTTCGGACGAAAAATTCGGACTCACAATGGCCTTAACAATTGCATTGCTGTTCTCTGAGTACAAAGAGCATAAAGCCATAGAGTCAAGCTAAATGCAGCCTTGATGAACATTAGAGACTTCTTTCATAAAAATTAAAACAATCTTACTGGCCCCAAACATTTGAATGCTAAGTTGTGAATTTTGAATGTGTCTAAAAATAAATAAATAATTGCTATATTTTTTTAGAATTGTTTGTGTTATTATTTGCTGTCATTAAATTATAATTGTGGATGTATCAGAATTATACAGGCCATCAGCCACCTTCCTCTCTAGGGATCTGTTTTGAACATTGAGGTTTATGTAATGATCTGAACTCTGTAGAATAGATGAAACTGTTTGAAATGTATTTTATTAAAAAAGCTTGTTTACACCTCCCTTTTTCTGGTTTGATCAGATAACCAGTCTTTGCTCTTGCTCTCTTACTTCTAGGGTGATGCAAAGCCATTGTACCTCAGCATGTTTATCAAAGTTCTCCAAAGTATCCTGCGCAACAATCCTACCTGGGGTTCTCCTGGACACACTAAGTACTTTCTTCAGATCCTCCAGTGTCCAGAATGTAAGAGCGGCCTTTGGTCACTTCTTGAAACATCAGTTCGGTATGAAACTGTCAATGTACCTGTCAGAACAGCTCATAAGTAAATAGAGTTTCTGTCAGTAATACAATTTTGTCTGATTTATTCAAGAGTGTGTCTAGCAAGCGAACCCACCTGTCACTCACTGCCAAGCCCACTATCCACTGAGTTGTTTCGTCTCCATTGTAACCTGCAGGAGTTCTTCCTGAGATTCTTTCAGCTGGAGCTTCATGCTGCTAGCTCAGGGTGAGCACCTGAGCTCTGTTCATCTCTGCTTCAATAAAACAACAACTTTTTGATTCTGCATGAGTCCAAAGAAAAGAAACTGCAGTATTTTTCCACCCCTCCCCAAAATAAACACAGACAAAACATGCCATAAAGAATGTAGAAATAAAACACAATATGTAGCTGCTTGGAGTTATGCTGATGTCTTGCTGTTCACCTTGTTTTGAAGATCAAGACTTTGTAGTATTTACATTCAGTTTGTTTTGATAGAAAGACAATGGTTAAGGAACTGCGTTAACCATAGATATTAATGCCTAGATTGTACATTAGATTAGCATCTATTCTTTTTTGCCATAACATTTCTACATATCCTCCATATGGCAGGATGACATATTTTATATTTAATGAATAACTGAATAAACTATATTATATAAACCCTGTACCTAAAATGTTGCTGGTTTCAACATAGCAGATCTGTTATTGTATCTGTAGCAGCTATATCTACATATTAATATTAATATCTATGGCAACTCTGTCTTCCTCTCCGCAGGAGGTTACCCAGAATCAGTCGGGCGTCTGTTCTGTACAGTTCCTTCTGGAACATGTGGGAGAAGTCCACTCTGACCTCCAGGGCGATTCTGCAACTCAGCAAGCTGCTGATCAAGACTGTACTCTGGGCTTTCAACTCCACTCAGGTGCCATTCAAGTCTTTTCCTTTCATCCTTTCCTTCATAAAAACGATGGCCACTTCATGGTTTATTGAAATCTTCTGTTTTAGACATTTATAAGTTTGTTGGTTTAATTTTGTGACCTAAGCTTATAAAGATAATTTCCCAGCTTAAACTAAAATTTGTCACTTTACACCTGTATGCCAACAATATTATGCCAACAGATTTCCACATACACCATTTTGTTGAGACATGTCCATTCCAGATGCGGCGGTGCAGGCTGACTTTACTGTGTGTGTGTGTGTGTGCAGGAGTGGAGGCTGGGAATGTCAGTCACTCTGCAGGAGACTCTGTGTGTAGTGGTGGAGTTCTGGGCTCAGGAACACAGTCCGCTCAACAGCAGTCTGGTGGAGAAAGGCTTTAAAGATCTGGCAGAACACATTGCCATACTGTGCCAAGGTATCCCATAGTGCAGTGGGAAACTGGTGAAGAATCACTTTATGCACTTAAAGGAATAGTTCACCAAAAAATTTAAATTTGCTGAAAATACACTCACCCTCAGTTATGTGGTGAGGGTTCAATATGTAGGTGAGTTTGTTTGGTCATCGGACAGATTTGGAGAAATTTAGCATTACATCATTTGCTCGCCAATGGATCCTCTGCAGTGAATATGTGCCATCAAAATGAGAGTTAAAACAGCTGATAAAGGCATCACAATACTCAAAATACATATATTACTTGTGTATTGTGTGATATCTGTCATTCGTCATTCTGATGGCACCCATTCACTGCAAAGGATCCATTGGTGTTCAGAAATAACAAAGTCATTTACATCTTGGATGGCCTGAGGGGAGTACATTTTCAGCACATATTTTAATGTTTTTAATGTTTTGTGAAATATAATTGCAATTTCTAATATTGGTTTCCTATTTTAATATACTTTAAAATGGAATTTATTTATCTGATGCAGCGCTGAATTTTCAGCATCATTACTCCAGTCTTCAGTGTCACATGATCCTTCAGAAATTATTCTAATATGCTGATTTATTATGAGTGTTGAAACTGTTGTGCTGCTTCATATTGTTTTTTGAAACAAGTGATACTTTTTTCTTTGATGAATACAAAGTTAAAAAGAGCAGACTTTGTTCAAAATATAAATCTTTTCTAACAACATAGAAGTCTTTACTATGACTTTTTATTCATTTAACACATCCCTCATGAATAAAAGTATTTATTTCTTAAAAAAAGAAAAAATGTACTGACCCCAAACTTTTGAATAGCATTGTATATTGTAACACAAAATTTCTTTATTAAATAAATGCTGTTCTTTTTAATTTTTTATTAATCAGAGAATCCTAAAAAAAAATCACCGGTCCCAAAAAAAAATATGAAGCAGCACAATTGTTGCCAACATTGATTTTAAATCACCATATTAGAATGATATCTGAAGGATCATGTGATTTAAAATAAATAAATATATATATATATTGTACTGTGTATTTTTTTTTTTTATTTGAGGCAATGTACATTAAAGATTTAAATAGCTTAATGGCTATAAGTACCTTCCTGTCTCCTACTTAAGACCTACACTGTGACATGCTGAAGGAAGTGATTCCATCCCTTCGCTCTGCAAGACTCCGGATGTTCACTGCCAACGCCATCTATAGAAACATCTGCTGCAGCAGGGGCCTGATCCTCAGCTCTGAACCACTTTGTCTGCGCACAATTGTGAGTTTTATCTTGTGTACATGTCTAATAAAATAAACATCAAGATTTATAGCGACTACACTTTCATTTGCAGCAAATTGCCTTCCCAGAACTCTGCATTCATCATATAACACAATACAGTGAATAGAACATTCAGTGAGAGATGGAGAAAAATTGTGAAAAAAAAATTATAAGATTTATTTTGCTTGTCTTTTGCCAGATTTCATCCTACCTCAAAGCTCTGGGGATCTTGTGTGATCTAGAACCAGTCCAAACCCTGAAGGGACAGACTGACAGAATAGAGATGAATCAACCCTCTACTAGTTGTGCCGCCCATGTGCCAGGCTCAGAGTGAGTTTCAACTCTGCCACATCTGTCTGCTCTTGCTATTGTCCTCCATACTGACACTGCAGATCACAGAGCACAGGAGAAAAGCAAAAATACGTTGACTTTTTTTTTAAATATTTGTATATTTTCAATGAATAGACCTGGTACTAGTGTTTACTTTTGTAAGATGTTTCTCTGTAAAATCACAGGAATTAATAGGTGTCATTTTCTACATCCTTGTGCCATCAGAGCACATTCTGAGATAACCACTCTCCACTTACAACACTATAAGATCCTCTTTATGTCGGCATTCATACGTGTATGGCAGAGGCAGAAAGTGCAGTAGGTGCCTTTAATTGGGCAATTTTCTGCCATTATGGGGCATTAGAGGGGTTTAAGATGACTAATGGAGAGAGACAGGGTGCTGTCCTTCTCTGTTGGGGCAACCTATGATGGCAGCAGACCACCAGCCCTGTTACTAGTGGTGACATGAGGGTAATTGGAGCTGTGCATCTCTCCTACCAGCTCAATCAACTGCTGCTCATCTGCCTTTTTTCCCTACAGGCTTCGACTGAGACATCATGCTTAGACAAACTGACTGCGTTTAAATTCAACCTGAGAACTTTGTAATTGTTTTTGTGAATTGAAATAAAGCTGAAATAAAGATAAGATCAAATAAAATGAAGCAAGATAAAATATAACTTTGGAAATAAAAAAATTAAGTTTGAAATGTACCAAAATTACTATAAGTAAAATAAAATAAATTATTTTTATATAAATGCTTGTATAAATGTGTGAAGATTGAATGTGAAATTATTGCAAAAGTATATTTAAAAACTTTTTTTTTTTTGTTAAGTGGGATTAATCGTGATTAATTCAAAAAGAAAATGCAATTAACTATGGTAACACTTTACAATAAGTTTCATTAGTTAACGATATTAGTTAACGATGTTAGCTAACAGGAACTAAGAATTAACAGTACTTCCACAGCGTTTATTAATCTTAGTTCATAATTTCAGCATTTAGTTGTGTTTGTTAACATTAGTTAATGCACTATGAACTAACAATGAACGACTGCATTTTTATTAACTAACGTTAACAAAGATAAATAGTGTAATAAATGTATTGATCATTTTTTGTTCATGTTAGTTAATACATTAAATAATGTTAACAAATGACACCTTATTGTATTATTTATTTAATTTAATTGATAAACTAAATATATATATATATATATATATATATATATATATATATATATATATATATATTTATTTTTCCGGTTTAAAAATATTTAACACCGTTAACTCAGGGGCAGAGCTAAGGTTGGCTACCCCACTCACAACTCCTGCTTCTCTTTTTTTTCTTTACAAAAATTGCATATATGAAATGAAAATGAAAAATGAAAGTTAATTGAATAATAGGAATGATATTAATACATACATCAAATTTCTTTTCTACAATATACCAGTTAAAAAAAGATACTTATGTTTATATTTCTGGGAAATAATAATAATAATAATAATATATATATTCTTAATTTAACAAATTTTCATTCAAGTTACTTTGTGTTGTTTTTACAAAATTTGTACTTTGGCATGATAACTTGGAATAATACAGCTGTAAATTCATAAACACATTATTGCTGGAAGACACTGGAGTTTGATGGAAAACGTTTGGTTATATTAACATTCAGCCCTTTCTTTCGGATGCTTTCTTTCAGATTTCTGCTCCACATTGATTACATAGACTAAGCCATGATTCTCAGCAACTTGTTGCCATGATGTGATGTTTGACAGTGTGCTGAATATTTTAGGACAGCAGTGGTCACAGGAAGAACATTGTGTCCTCACTCACAGACATGAACACTGCACACAAAGATGTTTACTCCTCACTAATAGAAAACTAAATGACCATGTGTCTGTGAGAATGTGGATGTTTGTACTGTTCTGGTGTGTTAGATTGCGCCTTGGTTCTGAACAATCCAATTACTAAGGAGCAAGACTCTTCCTGTAAAGGGAAGCATGAGCCTTTATTCCTCTGATAGCACTGTCCTTTAAGGCCTCTCACAGCCTGACTCTAGTACTCTTCTCTAGCTATCTGCGATATATATTAAATTGTATTTTTTGAGCATCTTCTTCAATCAATCAAACCCTTGCAAGAATTTATTAGAAAATACTCAGTACTCACCCTCATATTGCAGCTACATTTCCTTATCTGCAATTTGGGCAAGTCAGTCCACACTGTGACCATCTTGGCAACAATTCCGGACATCTTTTTTTCTATGTAGTTAGTAGTTTTAGTAACATCTTTAAGTAAATCATAGGTAAAAATCAGATAAAGTATCATACATACTGTATAGCTTCTTTAAACTACTACTTCTTTTTTCATTGTTAGAGCTGCACAATGTTAAGTATAACTGATTAAGATTTATTTAATTGTAAGTTTTTTTAAATCATAAGCACTATTACAAAGTTAGTGCTTATCATAAGCACTATTAGAAAGTCTATTCTTTAGGGTTACCACAGTCAGGAAAGCATGCATATATCAGGGAATGTTTAAAGTTGTGATTTCCAGGTCTGGAAAAGTCATGAAATGTTCTGTAGTGAATATGAATTTTTCTGGTTTTGCTGTGCTCTAAAATATTGCATCAGCTAGATTAAAGGATTTTGCCTGCAAGCCAGCATTGAGGGGGTTATTGGAGACATTTTTTGCATTATAAAGTATAATAATTTTAATCTATTAATAAAGAGAAATAAGTTATTACCTATCATACAGTTGAAATCCACCTTTACATTCTCTAAAACTAAAACAGACGGACGGACATAGATAGATAGATAGATAGATAGATAGATAGATAGATAGATAGATAGATAGATAGATAGATAGATAGATAGATAGTGATTTGATTGATTGATTTTCTTTGGCATGTGATCATCCCTCTGTTTCTATCCCTCCATCAGTCTGAGATTGTCTTTTTTCAGCTGTGTCTTAGTCAACACTTGAGCAGACAGCCAACACACTTCACCCAACCAGTACATCAGCTGCGATGCAGCCTACATCACTGTAGCTCTTATGGTGCCATTTAGTGACAGTTTCTTAAACACTGGCCAGGGACTCCATCCTGGGAGAGCTCCACGGGGGGGGTTTGGATAGCTGTCTCCTCGGATAAAAGGATTCAGTAAGTACAGCTAGTGTACAGGCTGGCTGAGAGTTGCTACAGGCGATGCACTTAGATGCTAGTCCCTCAACTCCATCCTGCGGTAGTGTGAAAATGTCATGACAGTGATATAATGATGTTTGTAGACACAAGCAGCGGCATAAAGTGGGAAGTATTTAGTGAACTTTATGGTAGCATCTCACCGCTCTGTGTTTTAAGAGAGATTTGTCTTGGAAGTTTTAAATATTGCAGGCTTTTTTTCCAGCACTCCAGTCCTCTGGCTATGGATAAATTCTTAATTTATCCATATTTATGAGCAGTTTCATGATGTGCTGATGTTAGCATACATGACAGATCCTATCTATTCACCCACAAGCTCTGTGAACTATTGTCCCTTCAAAAACACATGGCTTGATGTCTGAATCTGTCTGTTAAATGTTACTGTGTGTTCTTTTCAGAGCCGTGAAAGACTCAGCAGGCGGCTCAGATTCAGGGAGAGAGACTGTCCCGAGAGGTTACCACAGAGTCAATGCTGCAGGTGAGAACTGCTACGAGTCATTGTCTGCATACATGCCATAGAGACGCAGAGCATTCATTCATTATCACTCAAAATACTATGATCTATCTGTTTATCTATCATTCTGTCTATCATTCTTTCTGTCATTGTCTGTCTGTCGGTCTGTCTGTCGGTCTGTCTCTGTCTTTCATTCTATCTATCTGTCTGTCTGTCTGTTTTTCCATCTGTTCTTTTTATCGTTCTATCTGTCATTGTCTAATCTATCTGTCTGTCTGTCTATCGTTCTATCTGTCTGTCTGTCTGTCTGTCTATCGTTCTATCTGTCTGTCTGTCTATCTATCATTCTATCATTATGTCTGTCTGTCTGTCAGTCATTTATCTATCGTTCTATCTGTCTATATCAGTTCTGTAGCACATTCAGCTAGGTCAAAAGCTCTCAACAGAGCCTCTCTTTATAACCTCAGGCAACAGCATTTACATTCTACATGCTTTTTACTCTCCCTCCATCCTTTGGTGAAGAAGAGGTGGAAAAAAACATAAAAATCAGGCGACACACACACAAACATAATGCTTGTCAGATCCCCCGTTTAAGAATATTAAACACTGCAATTAGGATTCTGCTGTGAGGAAGGAGAGGGTAAGAGGGGGCGAGTGAGAGAAAGATAGAGGTAGCCAAGCCTGGAAGTTTCTGTAATTAGGAGGTTGGTACTCCGTGTGAACCCACCAAGGTGTCAACGCTCATCTTTCCCCTTCCACCTGATCAGAAAGACCCCCACGCCAGAGCAGGGAGCGGGGAAGGGCAAGGGGAGAGAGAGACAGCCCTGCTTTCAGGAGACTCAAGGCTGCTGCTCCCTGCCTTGTGTTGTTTTTGCACTACGTGCTCCCTATACTGATGTGTAGCGCATCAATTTTTGATGAAGCATCCGCAGGCTCTCAGCTGTAGATTTCTGTAGGTAGACGCTGCAGTGTTTTTCACAAGGTGTGCAGGTCCATGGTGCCTTGTTAACTTCACCCTGAGCTGTCTGTCTGCTCAATACGCTTCATTGTGGCTTATGGCTACAGTTAATGATGCATATTGGTAATGATTTTGGGGTAAAGCTCAGATTGTGATTTCAGGATGATTTCTTTCTTTATAATATGTATATTCAGTTGTGGCCAGTTGTACTCTTTGTGTGCCCTCTTTAAAGAAGCGACATAACAGATGTTTACATACAGTTTTGGACACTTTATTCTTAGCTACAATGTAGGAATTTCAGTGTATTATATACAAAATATAATACCAATCTAGTGTTGTCAAAAATATAGATATTTCGATAAATATCGATACTGAAATATCTGAACGGTACCAATATTAATTTCCCGAAGTATCGATACACCGATACTAGCCGAGCTGCCACTTTCACTTCTCTCCAAAGGCGCGTGGACAAGCACCACACGTGACCGCACTCGTCTCCTTCGCTCTGGTTAAATAGCAAAAGTGAAGAGAATAGAAAGATGACTGCTCTGGTTGTTAAAGAACACAGCAGGAGGGATCTGTAGGGATCTATGATCTCCGCGATGCAGAGAACGCCACAGAATCCAGTCATAAAAACGGAATTTACAGTTTAACGCGGAATGTCAGGAATTTGTCAAAGTTTGGATGAATTAATCAAAAGTAGGTAATTACACTTGAATCAAATCGCGATATGGACTAGTATCTGTAAATATTAAGCTGCAAAAGTGGATTTAAATATGAATCCTGCATGTTCTGTGCGTCTCTGTGTGAATGTGCTGCACGTGCGGTTGTGTTTACTAATGTGGCGCTCGCGGTGATTTCAGCGTCTGCTGTCTCAATGAGGACATAAATACATCAACAATATCTCCAGAACTGATCTGAAAGGCACTTTACGAGCATTTTACCATTTAATTTGAGTAAAACTAGCGTCATATCATACACACACAGAACTTTAGAAGTATTCACGGCAACCCGTCAAAATAAAAGTTTGGTTTAACTTAACCTATTAAAGACCGTGTGCCAGAAATAGGCTATATTACTATTATTTAGTAGAATGTACATAATACTACTACTTACTACTACTGTTAATTTTTTTAAAAGAAATAATCACAAAATATTTTTATTTTAATAGTTAATCCCCTTCATTTGCCAAAAATGTAAATGTTTAATTTTCATTAATTCAAATATAAATTAATTAAAATTGTTTTATGCCTTCATCTGATATCCAGTAAAATTTAAATACACAACACAGAATTTCTGAGGGGGAAAACACACTTCATAAGGCTACTGTAAGAATAAATAAAAATAGTTTGTATGCATTCAAATAATAGACATGCTAAAACACAGAATTTGGTAACAATAAAACATAAGGTGAGAAAAAAATAAAACATTTCATACGGCCCTAAACATGTCATTTTTGTTACACTTTTAATAAATTAAATGTTAAATTGTATCATTTTCATGATTTTAATGAATTATTGTATAATTTTCATGATTTTAATGAATTAGACATGCTTTTAGATTAATAGCATTTAATTTGACCATTAAAAAAAAAAAAAGAGTCCAGAAAAATTCAAACGGAAAAAAACGGAATCCAGAAAAATTAAAATGGAAAAAATTGAATGTAGAAAAAAATTAAATGGAAATTGGGGAAAAATAAAATGGATTTCATAGGGCCCTATATCTGGAAATATTTTGGTTTTGAAGCAAATGAGAATATCAACAAATAGAACTTTGGATTTTAATTAGTACATGTATTAGTAAACGTTAGTTTCAATTAACATTTAACTAAGATTAATAAAAGATTAATAAATAAATCAACAAATGCAGTACCTCAAGACATTTTTTGTTCATGTAAAATATACTGCATGTTCTCGACTTGTTACATTTATCTTTAAATTAAAAAAATTACCCCCTTAATATTGTGGCAGTTTTTTTCTCCGTGGTATCGAAAATGGTATCGAATATCGATATTTTTCAAGGTATCGTATCGAAGTTAGAAATTCCAGTATCGTGACAACACTATACCAATCAGAATTAAAATCTGTAAACGCATGATACTTTTACTCACTTCATTATGTAAAATGTTTTGCTGTGTTTGTGCTATGTTAAATATTTTTGTTGGACAATTACAATTTTGTTGGACAATTAAAAATCCATTTTTAATTGTGGTTAATTGTGAAACTTTGTTTAGGGGCCAGTGTTTTTACAAAATACAAAGTGATAACTTTAATTGTCTTACATAACAAATTGAAATAACAATAATAGAATTGGAGCACTCCAGTCCTCTGGCTATGGATAAAGTCTTAATTTATCCATATTTATGAGCAGTTTGATGATGTGCTGATGTTAGCATACATGACAGATCCTATCTATTCACCCACAAGCTCTACTGGTCCTTCTGTAGCCCCACTGAAAATCAATGAACTCTTGCAGCCTTTTATGAATGAGTCCCTCACTTGAATGGCAAAGATGAATCTCAAACCAGGACTTTTCAAAAAGGAAAAAAGTCAATTTGTGTTAATTGAGTTGATATTTTGTATTGTTTAAAAATGTATCACGTTACAGAGCTTAAAAAAAGAGCAAAACTGTGTAAAACTAAAATAAATATCTTTGACCCAGTTACTATTGGCCTCTTTCAGTTCTTGTTCACAATCCCATAAACTAAACCTCTTATAACTCCTAGAACTAAAGGATGTTGCTTAAACCTAAATGTGATCAAATTGAAAATGCATCCTGTCATCACAGTATTCAAAATGCGCTTTTGTGACAAATAGCCTGCTATTTAAACCATTAGCCAATCTGCACCAGAGCTGTCATGCCAGACGTCACAAACCACGCAAGAAAGTACTCTCTACAAAATAAATAAATAAAACAACAACCGCAAATGCTACACACGTTTCACAATTTATAGAAAAGGACAGGATGGATTTATCCTCTTCGAGCTTGTAAATGCTGAGTATGCAATTACCCCTATAATGGAAGCGTTGTGTCCAAATTGGAGCCATTAAAGTGATTTAACAGGGAAGATTGGGCCTGGCATTTCTGAGACTGTGTACACATGGGGAGTTAAAGAAATGTTTAATCACTGGGTTTTAGGGCCTATTAGGGTGTGAAAAAAGGTTAGTGCAAGCCAGAACTTGCCATGGTGCTGAGGCACTCATTAAGTCATACTTTTGTTGCATTCTGTTTTATTTCTTCATAATATCCTGCTAATTATTTTCGTTGATTTTGTTCTGCGAGTCTTTGGTATCTGGCTTTCATGTACTTTGACACATGAGTTAGGGGCTTGTTGTTTCCTACCCTGTTGTTCTTTCCTTTGAAACAGAGAGAGGTTACTATAGATATGTGCTATGTATTTATATATTTCTTTCATCTTAGTTTTTGAAGTTCTGTCATTGATTTAGCTTAGTCTGGAACATTCCGTTCATGTGTTGTCAGAACCTGTTTACACCTGATACTAATATCCTTTACACCTGATACTAATATCCATCTCTGGTGATTCAACGACTAGTGGTCTCCCAACACACTGTCTCTCAGAGGTGTTTTCTGTAACCACTTGTGATCAGATTTTTAGGAGAGGGTCTCTGGTTTTGTGACTTCAAACATCTGTGTCACTATGCACTGTTAACGCATGATGAAAAATGATAGAAAAATTTAGACCGAAAAATATTTCGAGTTATTTCAAGACATATTCAAATTTAATTGAAAGTTAAAAGGTTGCATGTTAAAACGTCTTTGTCATCAGGATTCTTGAAAAAAAGCGAACCGCCCTTCTTTGTTTTACAACATTTTGTTTTATTCTTGGAGTCCATCAGTCCAAAATGGCTATAGAAAGTCTCCAGTGTCCATGATTCCACGAGTTCTGTATCTTTCTTCTTTATACCATGACAGACGTCACTCTGTAGTCGCAGACATATCAGCCTTATCTGGTCATTTACGTTTTCTTCTAACCTAATTTTCTCTGTTTGATCTGGCTTAAAGGGGCTTCTTGAAAACGCACCCAACGTATTGATGTGAAAGAGGATGCAGCTTCTCTCTTTTTCCCTGCCACAAGAAGAAAGAAGACTGTCTGCTTTATTTCCTCCTCCTCATCCCCGCTGCCTCTCTCCGCTTTGGCTCTTTTAGCACGCCGGGTTTTATCTAGCCGGCCAAGGCTGCAGAGAAATGGGCACCCTGGTGAGACCCAGTAAAGCATTTATTAGCAGCTTTGCACAGCGGCATTATAATGGCATCAAGTTTGGCCTTTTACTTTCTTGTGAAGTTCAGCCACACATGAAAAAAGGAAGCAGCCCACCCTCTAATATATTCCCGATTTGATATCGTATCGGGAGAGCGAGGGATGAAGGCTGCCTTACAAAGGGAGCAGGCAGAAGGAAAATGTAAATAAAAGTCCTTGGAGGCTTTTGTGTCTGGCTGTTGTAGTTTGCAAAAGTGAGAATCACGTGTTCCCATTCGTAATGCCCAGTGGAGCTTTTGAACTCTGGCTGTTTGAAAAATCCCATCAGAGGCTTTGTGTATGGTCTCTGTACCATAACTTTCCCCGGCTGAACAATACCGGACTGCCAGGAAGCCTTTTCCCACAATCGCCTTCAACTTGGGTTGCTAGTGTAAGTAAAGAATTCCCACTGTCCGGAAAAAGGGGAAAAGCGACAAAGAGCGGATGAGTGCCTTTCTTTGCCCTCTCTCTCTCTCTCTCTCTGCTTCCTGTCCCTCTCCCCCAAAAAAATCTCTAGCTTTTTTTTTTTCAGGGTCAGCCCCTTTTATCTGTTTAATTTTCACATTTGCCATGTCGTTTCGGAGTGTGCCCGTTTAGTCGTTTTAATTTCGAGCATGGAAAACGTTAAATAAGCGGGTTACGGGACTGTGGGGGCACTTGGCAGGACGCACCCTGATTTTGGATGTTGCCCACTTCTCTCTTTCACTTGCCCTTTCTCCCTCTCTCTCTTTCTCTCTTCTCCATCCATGTGTAGGCGAGACACTCCTTCATCGAGCCTGCAAGAGGAACCAGGTGGAGATGTTGCTTCGTATCCTCAGCGTGCCTGGAACGGACGTCAACATTAAAGGTAGGTTTCTATGTTCCTCCCCTGCCCTCAGTAGAATCGTCCCATTTCTTCTGTTTTACTTTTTTGTGTGCTAAACCGTTATTTCATACAAAGGAAAGCATACGTCACATGTCTAACCTTTTAGATCAAATGTAAGGGTGTGTCTGGTAGGTTCGGACACTGTTATAGGCTCGGTTTACTATCGTCAAGCAAATTTTGTGCATGCCTTTCGCTTTCTGGTCTTGTTTTGAAATCTTAATTTAATCATGGTTATTTTTGCCATATACCTTGATGAAAATGCCGCTTGTATTGTTTTATACAATGTTGCGCTATTTTTGTTTTGTTGTAAGTTTTCTTTCTCTCAAAAAGGGATTTCTTTGAAAATGCCAATTTAGATTGAGTATGTTTGCACAATCATGTAATGACATAGAGCTTGTTTACGATTGAGGCCTCTTTGCTAAAAAAAATTATGTATTTCTTTTTTATTTTTTCTAGTGTTCCGCTATTTTTGTAGTTTTCTTTCACTCGAAATAACTACAGTGCGAATCTTAAAATGGGATTTGTTTGAAAATTACTAGCAAACAATTGCATTTTAGAATCAGTATGTTTGTGCTGTTATGTTATGATGCACAGAAATGTTTGCGATTGAGGCCTCTTCGTTTAAAAAATAAAAATCCAGTATTTTTTTTTTTTTTCACACAAAAAACGCATTGGGAGTTTTAAGACAGGATTTATATGAAACTACTAGCATACAGTTGTATTTTCGAGTCTGTTTGTGCAATTATGGTATAACGTACATAAATGTTTACAATTGAGGCAGCTTTGCTAAAATGAATTCAAATAATTGATGTTTTGTTTATCTTTATTGTTATCTTAACTCTAATTTCAACAAATACATTCTATGTTTAATAATATACTTGACAAAGAAAATTCTATTGTTTAATAATTTACTTTCCATTAATGTAGCAATATAATGGCGAATAGTTGGTTTTTATATTAGAAAAACGCTATGAAGAGAAACAGTACCTTTTGATGAGGCATTTTGTTATGATACATTCTGACATTGAGTTTAAATTCTTATTAATATACAATTATATGGAAGACGTAAAAGTACCTATTATGCATGTGTAAATTATACCGATTTATTTGCTTTCTGACATCATCGAATAGTGAATAAGGACATAATATGCGTAAAATGTATATTTTTTTTTTGTGTTTGTTTAATTGGTATATTTAAACAGTATATTTTGCGTCACTGTTTGTAGATCACGCTGGTTGGACGCCCCTTCATGAAGCCTGTAACCATGGCGGCACAGATTGTGTGAAGGCCCTGCTCCAGCACTGCCCCAACCTGCAGCTGGGCAGTCAGGTCCAGGGAGTCAGTCCGCTACACGATGCCCTGCTGAACCAACACACAAACATCGCCAAGATGCTGCTGCGGCGCGGCGGTGAGTGCCGACATACATGTATATACATTCAGAGATCAGACCTTCACAAAACAACGCATACAAACACACATATACACACACTCAATGCATGAAGATTCATACTGTGAATACAGATCTTCTTCACATAAGAGGGCTGAAAACATGAGAGCGCATGCACACAGTCGCGCTCGCGTAAATGTAAACCCTTCAACGGCAACTTTAAAGAAGCTGTTGAATTTCAAAAAAGTGATGAGTTCACTTGTTCTTCCTGGTTCAGTCTCTCACGAGTCTCTTATCCAGTCACAATCAAACAGGCCCTTCTAGGAGAGCCTGACTCGTATTGAATACCATATTATACCGTATTACTTCAAAACATGTTCAGATTCCGATTCCTTTGAGAATGATGCTGAATTTATGGAGTCATATGGAAGTGCCTCTCTTACTGGAATAAATAAGGAGAAAACTGTTTCTGTTTCCATGTGTGATGTCAGTATAAACACACTGATGAGTGAAAGCGGCAGAAAGTCATATTACAGTGGCATTACATGTGTAAACAAACAAGTGCTTTGTAGAAATCTGTTAAATCCAGGCCTCTCCTGTGGCTTAACAGTCGAGTTCTACCGCGCACACACACAGTGTCGTCTTCTGCCATTCAGGGTTCAAGATTTTTTACGTTCTTTCCTCTATAAAAACCATCCATCTGCAGGAATAACCCATCGGCGTGGATGACGCTGTTAGCATCCTCCTGAAGAGATTAGACAAGTCAGGTCTGCGGCTCTCGTGAAATTCACATGCTGGTTTTTCATGGGGGAAATCTGTCAGAACAGAAATGTTTTGGTGCGCCTGGCTGTTTGCGTGCCACATGCAATCGATGTTTGTGAGCTTTGAAGCGAGCGCGACATGTGTCAATGCGGTAAGCGCGGGATGGCTTGACGACGGGGAGGGACTTGAGGAGAGACAAAATGAGACAGGCTTCTGGTTTCCCACACGCCTTACTGTCACTCTCTCTCTCTCTCTCTCGCTCGCTTCTCCATTTTGACTAATTATAGTTAATTTGATTTTGCTCCCCTATTAGCTCATGTAGATATTCTGGCCTCAAAAAGTAAATTAGATTGGGATTGTTTGGTCCCGGTGAGAATGTTTTTTTTTTTTTTTTTTTTTTTTTTTTTTTTTTCTCATTTTTCTTCTTGCTGACTGAGATTGGCCCTACACCAATGCATGAAAAGAGGTCAGGAAAAGATGCTCTTTTTTCATGAAATTAGAATTGTGATGTGTCTGGGAAACAGACAGCTGACGAGATCCCTAATAAGACACGGAGGTGCACACACACTCAACCTGAGGACTGATCCCTGCCATTTGGCATCTTATTCACGGATGATCATCATGTGGATTCAGTTTAGACAATTGACTTATGTTCATGAGCTTTATTTTTTTTTATATATATAGAAATCAAGATTTAGCTTAAAATATAAATTTATGTTTAATTTATTTAATTCACCATATTTAATAATTTTGCCTTCATTACTCATATATTGCCAATGTGGCAAACAATTTTTAAATAAATTAAAAAAATAATAATTTTATTTTTAAAATAAATGAATTAACAAAAAACGGACTGAGGATCAGTCCTCCAGGTTGACAAAAAATAATACTAATGTGTATATATATATATTTTTATTTTTTATTTTTTTTACACCATTCCCACAGCAATGGAAAGTAAAGTGGACATTGGATGTAGATTTTTCTCAGCCATGAATTTTTAATGGGCTTAAATTGTCCTTTTATTTATTTATTCATTTATTTATCCCTTGTCTATTTTTTTTATCCTTGTCTATCAATTGCTAGAAAATGACTAGAAAAGTAATGGAAAATCATTGTTTAAAGGGTTAGTTAACCCAAAATGAAACATTCTATCATTTAATCGCATGTTGTTCCAAACCTGTATGAGAAGATATTTTGAAGAATGTAGGTAACCAAACAGTTGCTGGTCCCCACTGACTTCCATAGTATGGGGAAAAAATGGAGGTTTAAACTGTTTGCCAACTTTCTTCAGCAGAAAAAGAAATCATACAGATTTGGATCAACTTGAAGATGAGTAAATGTTTTCATTTCTGGGAGAACTATCGCTTTAAAAAGCATGGAACTACTTTATCAACAATAAAATTATTATTAAATATTACTAGGTAAATTGTTTTAGATAGACTTTAGTGCCTTTTTATATAAGATGCCTAGAATTTCAATTGTTTCCTCTTATGAGTTGGGTTCACAAAGTCGCTCATTATCAATAGGTCATTATTACTGAATATAGAAAACAATTTAATAAAACATACAGAAATAAAGGAAGAGATTCAGACCCAATGTTGGCATTCAAGTTAATGTATATTCTTCCCAACATGTTGGCATACTTCTAGGATAAAAATGACATATGTACATGAAATTTTCACCTCGCTCTCACTGTTGCTCTCTACTTCCAAGGTCATACAACTCTTATATTGTGTAAAACACGGCTTTCTTAATCCCAGCATTCTCAGCATGAAATAATAATGAATGTTCCTGGATGGGTGGGTGAGAGGGTGAAAGACAAGACCCTCCTTCTCCTGCCCATGGGTACTGGCATGCTAACCATGTCATGGCCGAGGGCAGGGATGGGTGTCATCAGCTTGCCTAGCCCAAGGCTGCCAGCTCAAACCTCCCCCCAACACACACACACAGACACATTGCAAGCGTGGTGGAGTGTAATTTCACTCAGCCATTTCCTGATTGGTATTGCATGCGGCTTCCAGCACCCAGCAGCTTGTATCCAAAAAATAGCAGAGCGAATAACGGCCATGAAAGAGCCTTCGAGTTACTGCCATGGCCTTCGAATCTTAATGGCTTGATGGTTGCTGTGAACACAGCTCTGTTTTCAGGACTGGAATGGATTAAGGCTTCCTGGCGTGACTTGGGCTCTCTCGTATGAGGGTCAGCTTCTAACAGTTTGTTCTGCCCAGTCCTATTCACAGCGTACAGAAAATAACTATCACTTTAAACCAAATTGAGGTTTCCTGTAAGTGCTCAACATCGCCTTTGATGAGATCCTGATGCAGGTCTGATGTCATTTATGTAGCCGTTTGTGCATCGAGAGCATCAAGTTATTAGTATGAGAAAATTAGTCATTTCAGAATGACTTAGCATTTGGTTTCCCCCCCTTTTACTTTAAACCTTTTTTATTTACATATTTAAATTAGATTTTCATTATTATTTCCAACATTGAGTTCACTGTAAGTAAATTTATTGCTGTAATCAGTATCTGCCTGACTTACATCAGTAGATATTTGATAAAACTTTGCAGTATTTTTGTCCATGCAATGAAAGTCAGTTGGCTCAAATGATGTTTAGAACCCAATTAAATGGGTGAAAACATTCCTTAAAATATTTTTAATGTTCCACAAAAGAGAGTTATATAGGTTTGAAAGGCATGAGGTGAGTAAATTGTCAATATGTTCATTCTTTGGTGAAATAACCCTTTACATTTGTTGCAAATACCATTTTAACATAGTATATAAATAAAGTAGTTTTACCCCAACTGTCTTTTTGAGTAAAACTATAATCCATGTCATTGTACTTCTCCAGCATTGTCTCATGACTTTCTGAAGCTCTCAAAAGCATTGTTGCCACCAAAATTTGACCATACATCAATCATTCCTCGACCCTATATTTCCTACCCATCGTCGATAGTATAGAGAGTAACTCCAAGTAAGAAAAGAGCCATGATTTCTTTTGTTGTGGTATTAGAGTATAAAACACTTAAAGGCTTAGAGCTTCTCGGTGCTGTCGCTCCAGCACTGTAATGACAAACGATGGCTCAATGTCTTTGTTAATAAGGTTGAGTTCAAACACAGTTGTTCTCCTTTTCTTCCACTCTGTGTACATTAATAGGAGTATTTCCCCCTCGCATTTTGCATTGAAACCGCGTTAGATTAAAGCTCTGGCAAAGCTCTCGATTTAGTCATTACACAACTCCTCATGCTCTGTTTGTTTGTTTGTTTGTTTGTGCTAGTCACACCAAATACATTAATCAGCTTCTCTTCTCAGACTTCTCTCCCTCTATCCCTGTTTTTCTTTCCTTCAGTCTCTCTCTCCCTCTGATTGCGAGTGCCTTTGAGCTTCCTCTGCACAATCTTTCTCCTATTAAAATGCATAATTAACCAAGTCACTTCCTCACACTGAGCTCACCAGGCTTTCAGCTGTGCCACTGTTAGGATCAATAGCGAATGTTTGACTCTATTTGGTGTGTGTATGAGTTCAACCAAACTTGCAGCATGCTTTTTTCTTTAAAAATGGCTCAGATACTCTCTTTGAAATATTTACTAGAATACTTGCACAGTAATGACAACAGCCACAACCACGACAAGCAGCGGGACATTTTGTCAGTTGTACTGGTTTGCGATTTTTGCGGCATTGTGCTGGATATGCCCTGCCAATACCGACATTTCATCAGTTTAAAATCTTGCTGCATATAACCACAAGTTAAACAACAAATACCTACTGATTGGATTTCGGTTTTGGATAATAAAATGACTTAATAAAACTACTCAGCCCAATCTAGTTGTGTAATGCTTTTGGGAAAATGTGCACATCCAGATGAACTGGACACAGCTGCAAGACAAAAATAGATGGCTACACATTGATATTAAAGCTGAAAAAAAAAAGTCAATAAATAGTAGTTAAAATGTTGCTTTGTTTCTAATGTAGTTTGGAGCAATAATATCAGTATGCAAACATTTTCTTTTCTACTTTAACTCAAGATTCACATTAATAGCTTTATTAGTACTTCAGTTGTTTGTATGTAGTCAAACATAGCCAGACTGTTTATTATTGGCTATTGGCATGTACTTTCTGCTCATTCTGGCCAAGAACCGCCCATTTGGACAGGAAGGGTCCTTTTGATGTAGTCAATCACAACATGCCACAATAAAAGCACAGAACAAGCTTATTTACTCTAAAGTAGCATTCTATCCATGAACACTTGCAAAACGCTGGAAAAAGAAGTTGTGTAAAATGTATGGACCCTAAAATAAGATATTCAGAAATATGTAATATACATATGTGTGCGTGTGTGCGTGTGTGTGTGTGTGTGTGTGTGTGTGTGTGTATATATGTATATATGTATATATGTGTATATATATATATATATATCATTTTTTTTTTTTTTTTTCATATTCACATTTACATTACATTTAGTCATTTAGCAGATGCTTTTTTCCAAAGCAACTTACATATGAGGACAATAGAAGGAATCAAATCCAACAAGGCCAATAATATGCAAGTGCTGTGACAAGTCTCAGTTAGTCTAGTGTATACACACAGCAGGGCTTTTTATAATAGATAAAAAGAAAACAAGTAGATAAAATAGAATAGAGAGTGTTAATATTAAATAATATTATTTAACAATCCAGGGATCAGTTCTCATTTTACAACAACCTTGTCAAAACAAAGTTTTTTCCAAGTGTACTGGTGCACTTTGACTCATAGAAGATAATGAGATCAGAACTGGTGATTTCATCCAGCTCTTGACATTTTCATGTGCAATATGCATCAGACAGTGGTCTGGCGAGCCGTGTGAGGCTGAGACTAGATCGTTGAAACAGACTCAAATTTTATAGAGCTCCATCTGCGTGCCATAACCAACACTGTGCTGCTCTGATAATCTAGGTGGGATGAATGGCACCTATCTTTATCAGTCTGGCATAGTGGCATCGAAGGGTCTGCGGCTCTGCGCTGTGTTTGTAACATGAACCAAGGGGGAGCTTGTGCAGCTCGAGTACGATGCCAGGGAATCAAATTTACAAAAAGCTTCTGTTGTGCCCCCCATGCACAGTAATCTGTCCTAATCTGTGCCTGCCTGGCCTTTTGTCTTGGTCAATCTCTGTTAGCTCAGTGTAATGTGATTTCACACACACACACACACACACACAAACAGACTTGCGTTGAATCGGAGTGGGTTCACAGCATAACAAAGAAGTGTATCGTGTGCCCTAAAGACTAAGGGCTCGTGTTGTCTAAATTAAATATGTGTAGATATAGAACGGATGGAATCGTTTTCGTTCTGTTTCTGCCTCCCCTCCTCCACCTTTCTATTCCTAGTCTTCGTCTGCCCTCTAAAGGCTAAGGGGCGGCTTGCTTTGCTCTGACTGGTGTGTGGTTTACATGCATGTTAGCAGCAGCAGCAGCTTGTCTGCGAGGACTGAATCCCCCTGCATTGTTGTCGCCTGTGGGGGGGGGGCATAATTACCATCGCTGGCATTTAATCCCCCCAGGTGTTTTATTTATCTGCCGAGCGAAGTATCTGACACATCACGCCAATACCTGGACTGACTTCAATCGTTTGGCGTGACGAATGCGCCAGTGTCGTATCAAAACCCCCGGCTGACCACTCCAGTGGCTGCGGGTGCGTCCGCGTGGCTAAGCGCTGACAGATGTGTGTTTCATGGGCCATTGTGAAGAAAGGGTTGCGGCTGATCGTGCCATCCTGGGGGAGGGAGATGTGCCCGTAGCTCGCATTCATCAGCAGTTGCTGGCGAGCTCACATTTGCGCGGGCGATCAGGAAAGCAGGGCCCCGTCTCAGCCTTTGTCACATTCCAGGTTTCGGCCTGTCAGGTATTTGACAGCTCTGCAGCGGGACCGGCATTAAAAAAAGCACACTACCTGATTCAGATGTTGGCGGATGGGCGTATTCTCAACGAGAAAGATTCTCCAACAAACTTGAGGAGAATTGTGGATGGACCTTTTTTTTACATTTCCGGGTTTCTAAGCAGCGGAAGTCGTCATAGTTTGGTTAACTTCAAGAGCAGTGAATGGGAGAGTACCACAAATATATTTTTTTGCATTCCCATTTGCTCAAATAGCAAAAGAAAAACTCCATGATAGTGTTTTCATGACTCTTACAAAAAGGAAAACAAATTGAGAGAGTGATGTCAAATTTACCGTCCCTCCCGTAGATGCTGCATTAGAAACACCCTCGTGAAGGTGATATAATACAAAGTATAGTGTTATAAATGTACATACATTTAAAAAAAAAAAAAATCTAAATATAAAAAACTTTCAAGGATTTATGATGCTGTTGACCGTTAAATGCATCATCACAGTTTTGTGAAAAGGGTCCATTATTTATTTAAAGCAGGGGTGCCCACACTTTTTTTGTGGGCATCAACTTTTCAAATGACAAACTCAATGAGATCTACCTATTAAAAACCAAAAAAGCTTATTCGGACCAACACATGTATATTTATTTTGAATCAATCTAATACTTAAAAACATTAATGTTCAATTTTACTGTTGTTCAATTTTAATATTACATTGAAAACACCCACAGAACAATAGATTACGACAGTGAAGGCATGATCGGGAAAGGTCCATGAGCCGGGACACGATCTTGGGATGCCTGAAGCGCAACAGCACTCTATACCAGCATGCTGCCCAAAAAGTTGTCAGCGCCATCAGCCTTCACTCCTATTAATTATCTGTCACGATCTCACAAAGTTTTGT
Source organism: Barbus barbus (assembly GCF_936440315.1). Lineage (NCBI taxonomy): Eukaryota > Metazoa > Chordata > Actinopteri > Cypriniformes > Cyprinidae > Barbus > Barbus barbus. The sequence goes on along the minus strand of NC_136734.1, from coordinate 20,233,517 downwards.
TATAATTGACTCTTTCTACACTGCACAATCTATCATTTACATTGTGTATACACCATGTGTTGTAACGAGAGGATTCACAAGCTTGTATTACTCTGAACAAAAACTCGTTCAGCAGGGAGTGGATAAACGTATCTGATTGGCCATTGCATTCCAGACATCAACAGATATGTCTGTGACTGGCTACATTGCTCAACGCTCTATTGGGCACCCCTGATTTAAAGTCTGTTGTTTTGTATCTCTGGCTAGTGAAGAACATGGTTTAAAACTCTATAGTTTTAATAAATACCAATGCTGTATTTTTATCATTAGCTTACGGTGTGGTTACATGGTACTTTATAGTGCGATAGAACTTGCACTTGAGCATGACTTGGTGTGTGCGCCCATTTTGGTACGAAAGAAAAAGATGTTTGAATGTCTAGTGTGTTGTGAAGGACGCAAGCATTCCCCTCCCCCTTACAGGAGAAAAAAAACAACCCTTTTCAGAGCTCGGGCACCATTTAACCGTGCATAAAACATGGCCTTCTCTCTGTCCAATTTTTATCAAAGTTGTAGAACATCAAGCATGGGGAAGCTGGAGGCAATCCAAGGCCTCTCCCTTCAACAAAGAATAGACATTTGCAGATTTATTGAATTGTCACTGTATTTCAAAGTCTTACAGCAAGCATCCAAAGGAAAACAGCGTTTTCTTCCTGTCAAACAACAACACTGTTTTCCCTAAAGCCAACAACATACACGTTGAATACATCTGTCAGGGAGTCAGAGAAGTGCGCACTGGCCTTAAACTTGTGAAGTTCTTGCTTGAGCTCTGGGCAAGGTCTCATCCGTGGAGGGGGTCACGGTGATGACCTGTTATGAAGAAATTTGTTGTTCTTCCACTCCATTCGGTCTCATGGACTTACTGTCTTCTCCAGCTCCTTGACCTCAGCAATTGCTCTGACCCTGGATTTTTAAAATGCACTTTTTTTTTTTTTTAACAAAGTGTACCAGGAGTTGTCAACATAAGCAGGTTTTCCTAACAAATTAAACACAGTGCAATGGTCCCATGTATGGTGATGGTTTCAGATTTACATCACACGCTTTTATCCAATCCACTTTACATATATACATTTTTTATCAGTTCATGTATTCCCTGAACATAGAACCCAAGACTTTGGGATTGGTCATATTCATTTTTATTATATCATTTGTGCATTTTGAAAGATCAATAATTAAAATAATTCAGTTGAAACAGATTGACCATCAAAAAAAATCTAAAAGAGAAAAATCTAAAAGATTTTTTTATGGCTCTGTCTTTAGTAATTCTGTGATATAAAGCAGCATCTTTTTTTCTTGCACTTGTGCACATACTGATCCTGTCTTTTGATAGTGGGATTTCATCTGAGTGTCAACAGCGAGCGGAAAGCACAGCAAAGCTTTTAAGAGAGGTGCAGAGTTGTGTGAGATTTAGCAGAACGGCTGCCACATTAGCACAGAGGTTTAAGAGTCAAGTATCGTTGAGAGCAGTTTGCCATAGAAATGGGGAGATCTAAATGCAAACAAAGAGCGCACTTGACACGGCTGGCGTTTGCTAAGCCAAGAGCGAGTGTGCATGGGCTTTACCTTCAGCCACATTAAAGCCACTTTAACTGCAGTCACAAAAGAGAGGAAAAGTCATTCATATATGGGCATCTAGAAACTCTGTCATGAAAATCAAACATCGCTGAGAAATGTATTATTGCAAAGAGCTGAAATTGATTTTGAAATTGAATACAGTTAATTTCAGGGTTTTTTTTTCCCTATTACATTTTTATACTCCTTTGCACAAATCATTTATTTCAATAGTGCCAGTGAATGGTTGAGGCCACACTAACAGAAAAACACTGAAAAGTACCATATGCCATTTTTTTCATTGGACATATATCATGGTATTCTTTGAAATCCCATTGAGTACCATGAGACATCTTCGCCACAGTACATTTTTAGCAAGAGCATGCTCATGCTAATCTCGTAAAATGTTTTTACATTAAATATATGGAGTAGGGGGATTATTGTTATAAGCACAATTTCTGAATTTAAGCCACTGAAGATCTTCCCTGTTCTAACTGTGTCATTTCTAGGTGTCACTTTGACTCTTATGTGAGTTTCCAGCCTGTTAATTGTGTTAGCACTAGTTAGCTGTGATGCTAGCCTGTGGCTCAACATTAGACTAATGGTGCCTGGAAAATATATTTTCTTCATCCAACACAGCTGTGTTGTTTATTTTTTCAGCTTTAACTGATAAAAAAGCATGGCTTTAATTACTCAGGATGACTGACGGTGTGTTTAATAAACTAAAACAATTCAGCAGATTGGATTTTCACATTGAACAATAATGATGACTCAGTTTGCTGTTGACCCGTTGCTAAATGTGTTGATGTGACGTCAGTCACCTAAACATTGTAAATTTGCCAAAATGTAACTAGCCCTACCCTGTTGAAAAACAACAGATAAAACAACCTCAGAGGTTTGCTGGTCTTAAATAGTTGAACATGGTCTAGCTATAGGCTCATAAGATGGTGTTCAGCTGGTTTAGCTAGTCAGCCAGTTGGTCCCCCTACAACCACCAAACTAGACCAGCCTGACCCTGTTAGGAGACCAGCAGGCCGTTCTAAGCTGCTTTAAGTTATTTTTTAGCAGTGTAATCAGGATCTTAAGTATGTCTGATTATCTCAAATGGTCGATGCTGTTGTAAGCTTGTATGGTAAAGTATTTTTCTTGTTCTTTCCAAGGCTCTGCTCTTCTACAGCTGCGTGACAATCAAGGTCAGACCCCTCTGGACCTTGTGCCTTTTGAGGCCCTACGTGACGAGCTCCTTCGCTGTGCAGAAGAAGGTGACAAAGCTCTGGACGCTCCCTGCTCTGAGGTTCGGGATCTGCCCTTCATAGAGTCCTGCTCATGGGTGCTCAGCTGCCTGTTCCTCTCCTACCTCCAAGAGCGACACATACCTACCTACAAATCCCCCCTTACACCGCTCCACCTTAGTCCCACCGTATGCCGCACCCTGATCCGTCTCCATCCAGATGAGCTAGCCTCCACCTGGGGAGATTCCCGTGCCGTGACCCTGGCTGAGGACCTGAGGACTGTGTTGAGTTTGGAACAGTATGGGTCACAAATGAGCCCCGCTCTGAGATGCTGTCATGGGGATCAAACCAGACTGTTCGTGCAGCTGCTTGATGATCTGCAGGCGGAGGGGGCAGCACTGATCACTGGACGATCTGATTTTGACTAGTTCTAAAAGAGTCTCTCTATAAAGGAACAAGAAAAAATGGGTGTCTATCTATAGAGACCGTGGTAAAGCTCTGCCTTTTGGTACACTTGTAGTAAAATGTGTTTCCTGGTGTGATTAATGAGTTTTGAAAAAGGATACAAATAAGAATTAATACCACCCTGACAGCATAGTACTCATGCTGTAGCAATCGTGCACTTTATATGTTGTTTTTTGGTTGTTAATATTCAAATCTTATTTTGATTTTTGTATGTGCAAAAATATTTTTGTAAAACACTAGAAATAACTTTTGAATGTTATTTTTACAGTAAGCGGAATGATTTTTATAAAAAATAGTTATTCTTAAGAATTTTCTTAATTTATTCCCAAAATTTCTTTAATTGTAAAATGAAAAAAATGAAAGGAAATAAAGATAATTTAAGCCTTGCAAATAGTTAAAATATTTAATTTTCACACCCATTCAAAAGTGTGGAAACACCGATGCACATTATTATAGCTATTTTCAGTGCTGGGTAGATTACTTACAAATTGTAGTCCATTACGGATTCCAAATTACATGACACTAATTGTAGTCAGTAATGTAGTCCATTACAGTATACATTTAAGGTCATATAATCAGATTACTTTTGACCAAACTCGTTTATCACATTGATGAAAATGGGATAATCTTGTACCATATTGATACACAGAGAGAGAAAATATTGAAGTGTTGTTAAATATGTCTGTTGTACAATATGTCAAGGTTTCCCAAACTGGGGTTTGTGAAGGAACTGCGGGGGTTTCTGAGTTTAATGAAAGCTAATAATTAAATTATAAAAAATACAACTAAAATAAATAATTTTAAAATAACAACAATCAAAATAAAACACTTACTGAAAAAGATCAAATATTTTATTTGTTTACCTCTGCATCATGTGACCATTAATTAATGTCAGAGCACTGTGAACATGTAAATGGCTTACTTATAAACTTTTTACCTTAAAATCTCAAGAAAACGTTTTCAAATTTAAAAGATGGAAAAGAAGAATTAGGGAGCTATTGCTATTTTGTGAATAATATATTCATGTAAAAAAAAAAGTATTTTAAAATGTATTATAATCTAATTACAAGTAATAATTTTTTTAAATCTGATTACGTAATCCAAATTACATGTAATCAGTTACTACCCAGCACTGGCTATTTTCCACATTTTAATCCTCAAAACAATGAATTAACACAAATGGATGCACAAGAAATAAATAGTGAACAACCAAATGATAAATCAGAACTGGCAATGCGAATTCTTCTCTCGGTTACAGCTCAGCACACTTTAGACATCATCCTGGGAAGATTTCACAACCGATTTCACATCTTAGACACTTTTTGTCTCATCTGGTCCACTCGTTTAAAAAAGTTTTATAGAAATTCATTTGAGAAGATCATGAGAAATTACTTTTCACTTGTAGCGTATATAATTTGCAGTCCTTTAGACTCTGCAGCTCTCCATGCTTTTGTTCCAAATGAACAAACCTTACTCAGCCTGTAAGACATCCCTTCACAGTTCTCTGATCCAGGATGATGGAGGGAACTCATATGTGTGCCATGTGGGGTTAATAATCAATCCCCTCCAAACAACTGATTCCAGTACAAAAGCAGAGAATCCATCCAAGACCTCCATGAAGAATGAGCCATTTCCTGATCGTGCCCTTTTCAACTACAATGCAGCCTCCGGAGGTGACGAGGGATCACAGAGTCCAGCTTTGGGATTAGAACCCAAGACGCTGCGGATGGTCTGAGCCTGACAGCCCAAGAGCGATGGAGGATGCTGAGGTTAATAAATAACAAGCTCAAAAGTGTTCTTGCTTTCAGCGTGGCCGTGATTATTAGCGTCTGGCAGAGCGGCCGTTTGTACTGGATCACGCCGTGTGATGCTACGGTGTCATATTGAATAACAGCAGGGATCAGACGGAAGAAACAGCCAGACTAACAAATGATGGGAGGCCACAGAGACTGAGAGCACAGGGGAGCCCCTTTGGCCCCCACGGAGGAACACACAGTCCCTCCATCACTCTGAGAGCGTGTGAAGAGCGCTTGCGTTGTGAGGTGTTCGGCAGGGAAACCTGGCTCACGGCAAACAGCTTGAAATATAGCAGCGCTGGTGAAGGTGTAAGAAATGAATGACTCCGCGTGTGAAAGATGAACCAGCTTGTACACGCCTGTGTTTGTCTACAAAAGACCCACTGCTAAGATCTATAGATGAGACCTTGTGCCTAATGTTATCCTAAATATATACCTAATGTTATCATTCACTCATTAAAAGTATCTAATGTAAATGTACATTTTGAATGAAAAACTGGAATAAAAATAAAGCTAAATAGAAATGGTAAAAAACAAACTAATAAAACGAAAACTATTAATATATACTATAATAATATACAGAAATAATACTAAAATAGCACTGCACAAGTCATTCTTGTTTACATGCTTTGAGAGTTTTTTTTATTGATGAACGCAAGCAATAGTTATATAAAAAAGAAACAAAACATCTTTAAAAGTAATGACAAATTATTCAGTTCATATTTTAGTTTCAATTTTGTCACAAATCTGCCCACTGTGTTTCAGCCGGTCGCAGTATGACATCACAGGCAACAGGTTTTAAAATGACACACAGACACATTACAGTTTCATAAACTGATCACATATATTCTCTGACCACATATATTCTGCTTTTTTGTCTGTTTTTACACTAGGAATATTTACAAAAAAAAGTTTGTTAAATAAATCATTTAAAAATCTGGTATAAATGAAAGTGCCTTTATTCCGTTGCCACTGAATAGACACATTCTACATAGATCTCTCTCTTTTTTATATATATTATTTCCAAAAAAAAGATCCACTTTGGTTTACTTGCAAATATAGCATGTGCACTTTTACGAAACAAAAAACTTTTGGGATGCAAAAACCATTCACAATAAACCCACTGAACACCTTAAATCAACACGCACAGTACATAGAAACACATTCAGGCTTCTGCTGTTCAAATCACCATTGTGTTGTTTTTTTATAACGCAAGTCACTGAAGCACCATCCGTGTCCTGCTCAGTGGGGATTGTGTTGTCTTTGTAATGGAATTCCCTCCGACAAATCAATGGTCTTTCCATATGATAGATGCGATACGGCAAATGAGAAGTCAGGAGGGAGGCTAGCGTCCTTTCTGATGTAGCCTGTGCTGTGATCTTTCATCGCTCGCTACGCCGAGCTCCCTCAAGAGCGCCCCGTGGACCAGTCCATGACCTCCCTCGCAAGCGGCTGAATAAACGAGAGGAAATGACAGAGGGAGAGAAAGTGGAATGACAGTGAGTGAGTGAGTGAGTGAGTGAAGTGACATACTGCCAAGTATGGTGACCCATACTCGGAATTCGTACCCATCCAACGTGCTCACACAGCAGTGAACACACACCCGGAGCAGTGGGCAGCCATTTATGCTGCGGCGCCCGGGGAGCAGTTGGGGGTTCGGTGCCTTGCTCAAGGGCACCTCAGTCGTGGTATTGAGGGTGGAGAGAGCGCTGGACATTCACTCCCCCCACCTACAACAGGAGGAGCGCAAAGAAAGCAGCCCGCGTCCTCCTTTTTCTCCACGGCGGCGTCAGTAAACCTCTGCCCTCCGGTACCCCCCCGAGGCCCTAAAGCAGCCTGTCACACACTATCGACTTCTTGTAAAGCAGCCAATCCACAGCGATGAAAACACACACAGACATTCGCCCTTCAAGTTTGGGATTTTTCGAAAGATTTCGGCCAGTTTTTCCTCTGTAAAACAGCACTTGGCCTTCAGAGATCAAAGTTTGAGCTGGCGCCCAACGCAGGGCTGGAGTTGCGGCACATGGCAACATGACAGAGAAGTGCCTCTCTCGCCACACCATCAAAATTCTGGCGGCAAAAACCGGCGTCTTTATTAGAAGAGTGGCACTTTGCGGTGCTTTAGGAGCAAAGGATGAAGAGGGAATGATGAAAGGGAACATAAATTCCCTAATCCCCACTATGAGGACAATGCTGACGCTGCCACGGCTACTATTGGTCGAAAAAGGTTTACAATAAACAATCCCAGCATGCATCATTCATACAGTTGAAAGAACTTCGAAATGACGTAAAGATATCGCAAAACTCACTGGCACTGGGCGTTTTTTGAGTCATTTCCACGAGCACTTTAGTTACAGCCATCAATCGTACCGTAACAGCCTCAGCTGTCGACTCTGATAACAGCTGCAGATAGCTTTAGATATGGCAGTGACTGTGCCGCGCAAATTATAGGGTGCAAACTGCAACTTAACCAACGTTGTTTTCCCTTCTGTAGATGCGAGGTGTGTCGGCACAGGTGGGCGTATTATCAGCTGATCCGGCTATTTGTGGTTAAAGCGGCTCAGTTTGCTGCCGTGGAAGGACACCTTGGCTTTTAGAGCTGTCTGGCTAGTGGCAAGCTCTGACAAATAACCCAGACTGTTTGACTCTAAAAGGGGTCAAGAGCTTTCTCCGCTCTTCCTGCCACAAAAATAAACCCAAAAAAGGACGGATGGTAATTAACAATGGTCCTGTTTTTACTCTGACCGCGCTCTTTAACTCTCCACGCTGCAGCTAAAACAGAGAGAAAAAGAGCGAGGAAGAAAGACAGAAAGAGGCTGGTTGCCAGTCAGTCCTCTCCTTCTCCTTGGCGTTGGGAGAGCATCCATGCGAGAAGAGGAGCTATCCTGGGTTATTTTTCTTTCTTTTGTTTGGGCTGTGACTGGGCTCCACTTTCAGCTCTCGGTACTGCACCTGTTAAAACACACACAAGCACAAACACATGGTCAGGTGGGCGGATTGATAGCGGCTTCTGGGAAGGCCTCAGTCAAACACAGCAATGATGCAATGATGAAGAGCAGAGCTGTGCTGTCACACTTCAGGCTCAAGTTAACTATTTACTGCAATCCTACATACAGCCACAAGTGACTGAGAGGCACACTATATTGGCCATAATTTAGACAATTTCAAACACTTTTAATGTTTTCAAACATAAATAATGTTACAAAAAAAAATCTTCTTCAAATAAATTTGTTCAAATGTTCTTTTGAACTTTCCACAAAAATTCACACAATTTCCAAAAAACAATTTTAAGCTATAAAACTGTTTTCAACATTGATAATAATTCTAATAAATGTTTCTAGAGCATAAAATCAGCATATTAGAATGATTTCTGAAGGTTCATGTAACACTGGAGAAATGGCTGCTGGAATCACAGGGGAAAATACATTTGAATATATATTAAAATAGAAAACACCTATTTTACATTGTAATAATATTTCACAGTATTACTGTATAATTAATTAAATAAACTGAGCCTTGGTCATCTTTTTAAAAACATTATCAACCCAAAACGTTTGAATATTCAAAGGTGTAGAAAGCAGTTTTAAAGCTTGTAGAAAGAAAGCTTGTATTGAATCAATTGACAATAAAGTGCACCGTTTGCACAACACTATGTTCCAAAAAAACTCACTTATACGGTTCCAGTTAGGATGTCTTAAAAGGCAGTTACCTATCTAGGTAACAAAGCAGCTCACGAGGTTTTGGAACAGAGCAGGATGGGGAGGTATACCAGCTCAAAATTCACAGGGTTGTCACCACACTAGTATTCACTTTCAGACAAATAAGACAGCAACAGTCAAGTGCCTCTGAGTGAAATTGACAGATCACTGGTTTTCCCTCAGATCTGGCCCTCAAACTGACTGACGTCATACTTAGACTCCCTAAGAAATGTGGTCCATGTACTGCCAACTCAACAGAAACATCAGTCACCACCTACACTGAGAAGTGTGTCCATCTCACAGCCATCCATCTTGTAGGTGTGAGACTGGGACTGTCTGTGCCACATTCAGCACACATCTGATGTGGTTTTGAAGGATGAAAAATACATTTCTCCAAACCAAGCTGGTCTGCTTTGTAGCTTTGCATGCATCTTTTCATCAAGACACAAAGGTTTAAATAGATGCATGGAAAATTGATAGAAAGCATTAAATCAACTGACCAAAAGTTTTTGTTTTGTTTTTCCAATGTCCTTACTTTTGTGCATGCGTGCGTGTGTGTGTGTGTGTGTGTGTGTATGTGTCAAGAAACATTATCATCTTATTATTCTTAATAAAATCAACGTTGAAAACAGTTGTGCTGCTCAATTTTTTTCCAGTAATTTGATAATTAGAAAGTTTAAAAGTAACATTCTAAAAGTCATACTGTCAATTTTGATTAATTTAATGCATCTTTGCTAAATAAAATGATTAATTTTCTTCCAAACATTTTGCAAGGTAGTGTACATTTAAATTTTATATAAAAATTTAAATTAAAAAATAACTTAAAGGTATAGTACAGAATTCTAGGCTCTCTATTGACATCTGTGGTTGATACAAAACATTGTTAGTTAGCAGAGGAACATCTTTATGTTAGTTGTGCTTCTACAGTTTTTAAAGCACTGGGTCAATAATTCAGTTCAAACTAAAATTAAAATAGTCTGCAGTGTAAAAAAAAATTACAATAACAATTAATCATGTTCCTTAACGAGAGTGTAAATGTAGTACATTTGCCAAATCTAAAAACACTGATATATATGTTTATTCTAATTATTCAGCACATAATTGAATTCATTTGATTAAAAAACTGTAATAATACTGAATTAAAATGTAGTTAATTTAAAACTGGCAGACCTAACAAAACTAACTCAGCATTGACAATAGGGGCCATAGCTACAGCTAGAGCATTTCTGGAGGATTTCAGAATGGCCTGGCATTCGTCGTCTTCAAAGCGTGCTTTAAATTGCAGCCTAACGGGGTCATTATTTTCATATTCACTTTAAACACATCAGGGTTGCGTCTGACTTCAGAAGCCTCCCTTGAACTGTGTAAACAAAAGTTTACATGTCAAGGTGAGGCGATGAAGATCGACATTAGTGAATCTAATGGAAGAAAAGAAATGAAGGCAAACAACAATAAAGGCTCAATCAAAAGTAGCGCTATAGAGAGCGTGTGGCACGTCAGAGGCTCTATTACTCTTAACTGCTGACAGTTATGCCACCCTGTATGGTGCAACAAGCACTGCAGCTTTAATGACAGAGAGCTGTCCCACCCAAGATAACACAGCGCACTAGTTAAGAGTCAAAGAAGCACGCGGAGAAAGTAAAAAAGGGGAACAATACAAAGAGAAGAACTTTAGTAGATGGAATAAGGGGGGTTAAAAGTGACTACGGTGAGATAGCAATTTGGAGCAAGTGCCGTGCACAAAGAGAACATCCGCGGAGATGATGGGTAAAGACCTTACGCTGCTCAAAGGCTGCTCCACCCTCGCTCCGCTCCCCCATGTTGACAGTTGCACTACAAAACACACTTTGAAGTGCGCTCTCGCAGAGGGGGCGCCAAGCGTGCGAGCGCCTCGTTTAGCGGTGTCAGACGCCGTCCCGGGACCTGCCGCAGCCGAGTACGCCATGTCGTCCCAGTGCTAAGCGTGGATCGGGGTTTGAAGCCACATGGGCGGCAGGCAAATATAAATAAGTAAATGAAAGCTGAACATTTTTAATGATACTATGCTATGCTGTTTATAGAGGAGAAATCGTGCTTGCTTCATCTCCAGTGACACCTAACCTTGCATTAGGGGCATTAAATACTCCTGCAGAAGAAAAAAAGGGCTCACAGACGCCCACAGACAAGCTCACATCCATTGTCAAGAAAAAAAAACAAGCGTTTCGAGGTGAATAGAGAGGGAAAAGGCACTAAGAAAAGTTTCTCCTAACTTTTTATTTTCCTGAGGTAAGGTGCACGCTAATTGCTTGTTTAAACTCTAAATAGAAACCCCTGGTGCAGCAAAGACAGGCCTGAGAAAAGAATTTTGCTCTCCTCAGATACAAAAAAAGTGATTAGGACAGCTGTGGGAGGGACCACAAATTTACCAAAGGCTTTGCTCATGAATATTAATTAGGGGGTGCACAAATAATTGAACATGGTATTTGACATGGTATTTGTTTTGATAAATAAACAATGTACTGATCTGATATCTGATCTGTGGCACTAGGAGGTAATGCCTTAGCATTGGTATCCTCATGCTCTACCATTTGAGCCAGAAGAATCCCATTTTTTTTTTCAAGTTGAAAAATGCAAACAATATAAAAACATATGTATACAGTACTTTTCAAAAGTTTGGAAATAATTTTAATGAAGTCTCTTATGCTCAACAAGGCTGCATTTATTTGATCAAAATTAGGCTACACTAATAAACAAAATATTGAAATATTATTATGATTTGAAATAACTTCAAGCTGAATTTTCTGCAGCCATTACACCAATCTTCAGTGTCATATCCTTCAGAATATGTGCTGATTTGCTGCTCAAATACTATTAATAATGATGGTTCTTACTATTATCTGTTAAAAACAGTTTTTGATGCTTAATATTTTGTGTAAACTTTTTTTTAAATTTCTCTGATGAAAAGAAAGCTTGAAAGAACAGCATTTACTTGAAATAGAATGTTTTGAATTACTGAATGGCCTAATGTTTAGAGAGTCGGACTCGTAGCCCAAAGGTTGTGGGTTCGAGTCTCGGTACCGGCAGGGATTGTAGGTGAATGTCCGGCGCTCTCTCCACCCTCAATACCACGACTGAGGTGCCCTTGAGCAAGGCACCGAACCCCCAACTGCTCCCCTGGCTGCCCACTGCTCCGGGTGTGTGTTCACTGCTGTGTATGTGCACTTAGGATGGGTTAAGTGCAGAGCACCAATGGGTAACCATACTTGCCCACATGTCACATGTCATGTCACGTCACTGGATAAAAGCATTTATTTCTACTAAAAACATCCCCCACCCCCAAACATTTAAATGGTAATATATCATGGTGTCTTCATAAATATTAAGCAGCACAACTGTTTTCAACATTGATTTTAATAAGAATAATAAGATAATAAATGTTTCCCTAGCAGCGAATCAGCATATTAGAATGATTTCTGAAGGACCGTGTGACACTGAAGACTGGAATAATGATGCTGAAAATTCAGCTGTCCATCGCAGGAATAAATGACATTTTAAAATGCACTACAATTGAAAACAGTTATTATAATAATAAAAAAATTAAAAAAATCACCATATTATTGTTTAACTGTGTTTATTCTAATGAATGCAGCCTGGTATGTGTTAATCATTCCGTATTTTTGACTTGTAGTCAACCGATAGTATACTTGTCAAACATTTGGCAATATAACGATTTTTAAGTGTTTGAATGATTTTTTATTTATGATTTTTTTTTTTTTTTATTGTTTTTAACAAAGTGAAAACATTACACATTACATCCTTGCCTGCTGAAAGCTACTTCAAAATGTGTTGGGGACAAAATCAGCCATAAATTGGAAAAAACAAAGTGAGCTAAAATGTGGCCATAAATGTCCTCAGAAAACAGACAAATTTTGCTATTGTTTGCCCTCTTTTCTTCTCTCCTCAAGTATGTGCCCTTCACAGGTGATGAATTGGCTAAGAGCTGAATCGTTTGTACGCTGTGACTGCATTTTAATCTCTGCATTTGCATAGGCCATAATGGAGCCCTTGGCGTGCTAATTGCTAGCGTCCCAGTTACGCACGCAATTCCTCCATTGGCTAATGGCACCATAAAGCATGCGATAGGACACGTCTTAGACACCTGGTAGAGAATGTTAAGATGGTAATGCCAGTTGGCCTCATTTAAGAGACAAAGTATTGCATTATATCAGAATGTGCTTTATTCAAAGCAAGAGGCAGGCACACAGCAGGTAAAGATATCCTTGGAGGAATCTATAGGCGGATACATGAAAAGAACAGAGTGTGTAAACTGGGAGAGTAATTCAAAGTGAATATGCACCTCGCAGCAGGTTTGATATATCACAGGTCTCCTGCAGTGCACTTAAAAGGCCATACACAGAGGTGGTACTGTATGTATTGAGGTTTAAAAAAAATAACCACAGCACGTGTGTACAGTGTACATGTAACCTGACTGCTCTTCACTACACCTTCAACTTGGGCAATTAATAAAGTCATTTAATGAATGTATCCATTTTAAGGCCATTTTAGAGGAGGAGACAAGGACAACAGTGCCTTTCCCAAAAATCTGGAGGGGAAAGTAATCAGCAGTCCAAAAATAAAACAAATATTAAAAATAGCAGGCAAACCACTCAATTTTATAAAGTGTGCAACAGCGACACCAGTGGATACACTTTCAAAATGTGTTTTAAAGTATGGTGTGGATGAGAGAATGAATGGTGAAATAGAGGTCAAATAAAAAAATGTATTAAATTAAATAAAAATTAAATTAAATTAAAAATAAAATAAGCCTGAACCACTAAAACTAAAAATCTTTCAAATGACTTTCAACCTGTGCATATAAAAGATATTCAATAATAGTGTTACTGTATTAGTGTTAGTATTATTTTTGTTTGTGAAGCATGTACAATTTTTACAATGTAATAGATAGCCTTAATAAATATTATGTTAATATGAACAAACTAACATTATAGTATGAGTTCCATCCATCCTTCTAACTGATTATCTCTTGTATGGTTAGGGGCTATGCTAGTGATTTTTATAATATGTAGTTACTGATAAAAGTTTGGTAAATGGTGTTCCATTAACACAATAATTGTGTAAACATCATATGGACCTAGAACATGTATTTACAGGAGACAGAAAAAGAGAATTTTCCACAACACTCCACTGATCTGTATCCACCGAAATGCATATGCATACGCAAGCAGCGTACTCAAAATAACACAAACAAGGTTAGTAAAGACATACACCTACAGAGCTGTGGGAGCTGTAAGTTCCCACTCAAAGACACTCTGTACTCACAGACTGCAGCATAGATGCCCTTTATATAAAAAGTCATTAGAAGCTCATCAGTTCATGTTGTTCTGAGGCACCTCCAAATGATCTGTAAAAGAGGCAATGCTGGACTCTCTCGGCCTTGCAGGGCTTTTATCATGGGACGGCGTGAGAGGTGTGGGTCACATCAGAACCTCAAAAATAGCCCGCCATTTGTCATTTGTGCAGAACGTTCGGGCCCTTGGGCATGTGCAGATCACACCCCGATGCTTTGTTTGAGTCTCTGAGGTCCCACAGAGGCGTCTCTAACCCAGAAAACAGAGGTGAACAGACCTCCACAGGCGGTTGTGCAATGCAGAGCAGAACGTTCCGCGCATCACGCCGATGTTCAAGTACTTTTCTAGACTGTCCTAAATCAAAAGCTGTAACAGGGCACAGAAAGCCCACGGCGGGCTGCTCTTCTGAGCGTGAACCTCACCGTACATCATTAGCCAGGTCTCCTCCGGGCCTCCTACCTGCAGGGACCTTCTGGGCTCCAGGTGTTTGGGGTAAACGCACCTTAGCGTCCTAGCCGCATCGGGCTAATTTAGAGCAGGCTACCTGCAGCTGCAGGGCCGATGTAAAGCCAGGCAGGGGCTTGGGATTACGACTCTGTAGAGATCAAAGCCTGCCCGCCGCCCCGGGCTCATCAAAGGCAAGCGATTGGTCCTGGATCAGAGCCCCGTGTCACCCCCGCCGTCAGCACCGCAGGGTTTATCCCAACACAGAGGAAGCACGATAACAGGCTAGGCTTGTGTTTACGAGCTCAGGTTTTAATTGCAGTTAAACGGCAGCACCTCGCCGCTCTGACAGAACGCTGCTGATTGCAAACGGGAGAACGGGGCGGGCCGCATAACTCAGATCTCACGGTTAATGTAGAAGCAGTCCGGGAGAGGATTACTGCTTTACACTCATTACGCTCAATAACAAAGCATGACTCAGTACAACACAGCAAGAAGTCCATAAATCTACCGAGAGACACGTGCAGACTGGAAACATCACAAGCCATTTCCATTCCACTAAACTAACCCAAATTTATGAATCACTTTCTTCATGAAGACTAACAAGGATCAGAACATAATTGGTTATTTCTCTAACAACAGACACTTGTGGCCTTGTAGACTATGTGAATTTATAGATATTTGTGTGTGTGTAATGGAAATGTAAACATTTGAAGGGATTTTTTCAAGCTAATTGCATAGCTAGCACTATTTAAAAGTATAGTGTACATAATATTGACATCACATGTCTCATATTTCATGTCTCCTTGGTAATCACGTACACTAACTTGAAATGATAGGGCAAAATTTTTCTTCATGACATGCAGTAACTATAATAGACAGCTGAAAACTAGGTAAATAAATTTAGTATTACTTAATTCACTCATTTAGATACCATCCTTTTGAAGTGTAATAATATTTTATGACAGATTTTCATTTTCATGTTTAGGTTGAAAACACGCTCAATAACAAAGCATGACTCAAATACAACACAGCAAGAAGTCCATAAATCTATTGAGAGACACGTGCAGACTGAAAACATGACAAGCCTGTGAAATCTGTAGCTAACACTTTATTTTAAGGACCAGTTCTCACTATTAACTAGCTGCTTATTGGACATGCATATTACTTGCATACTGGCCGTTTAATAGTACTTTATAAAACTCATATTAATGCCTTATCCTGCATGACCATACTTTAGATCCCTTAATCCTACCCCATACCTAAGCTTAACAATGACCTAACTAACTATTGATATGCAGCAAATTATCAGTTTATTGAGGTAAAACTCTTAATTAACAGTGCATATGTGTTCCCTATTCTAAAGTGTAACCAATATTTACAATATACACAATGGCATATGTTTATACTATCAAGTAATTTCCAAGTTTTACCATGATCTTCAAAACACAAAAAAGTAGTAAAAGACCTGCTGCTTAAAGATACTTTTTGTTAAAGAAACACCCAATTACAAGGAGTGAAATCAATAAAATATTAATGAGAGTTATATATTTCCAAAGAGGAAAGTGCCATTATAGGTAGCTATAAAAGTTTAGGTGAAGTTTGTGAGTTTAAAAAGTCAACATCTTGCGCTCTTTCCATGGTAATGAGTCACAAGGCTGTCGTCTGTGATGACAAGAATAGAATTCCCTGATTCTGCATTTATGCATATTACCATGAGCAGGAAGCATAAATTAAAGCATAGAAAATGGAACGGGGAGACAGAATGCTCTGCATAAATACTTTCTCGCACAGCAGAGTTCATTGTTATTATTTTATTATGTTTGCTAAGGCTAGCATCACTATTACTGTTGCTCATACTTAGGGTTGGAAACTAAGCTATAAACCTAAGTGTTTAACTTATAAAAACATAAATGACCCCTTTTGACATCAGAAATGACATAATTTTGGAATTTGGCTAAATCCAAATACATGCAGTTGTCAGAGTTACAATACTGGGGTAACTGTATGGGTAACCATAGGGGTGAATGTTATAAGGAATACCTACCACTTGAACGTCTGAGGGGACTCGGGACAAGAAGTCCAACAGCTCGTTGTTGTCGATGCTGTACGGGTCTCGCAGTTTTTTGGTGAACTTGTTCACCCCTGAAAGTTGAAACAACAGTGACGCATTAGACCTCACTCAGAGATTGCAGTTCAGGAGGACCTTATAAGATCCTGTACGGTTTCTGAACCCTCATCTTTGTACTTTACAGGATCAGCTGCTATGGAGCTGACAGGAGCTCTGCTCTCTGACCTTGCAGAGCTTCAGATCTGAACACTGTATGAAAGAGCACACAGGGCATTAGCGACTAGTGAGTTTGCCCTGAGCTCGGCAGTTTACCGTCCTCCCTGCTGTGCTGGTGGCGAATCCCTGGAGCATGCAAACCTAAACTGCCATTAAACTCTGAACTCCTAAAATAGTCAATTTGAAATTCTAAAATACATGTTATGTAATATGCTACTGTCTTATGTTATTTCATCATTATGACACATTATGAACGTAATGGATGACAGCTTACCCCAGGCCAGTACGATGTATCTGAGAGGAACGAAGTACACCACAAGAGTGGCTGCACACAGGGCAAATATGGCCAGCCAGCTTAGGAAAGGCACAGTCCAATTGAAAGTACTGAGAACACAGAAAAGAGTGAGAAAAGGATATTATTTCCTTCCACACAGGCCTACACCAGAGGAGAGCAACAATATGCAATAATATCTAGGAAAACCCCTTATAATCTGCAAAAATGTCAACACTGAATGCAGTAAACTGATGCCCCATTCTATTTCTAACATATTCCGTGCACTTGAGCTACTTCTAACAACAGGACAAATGGATTTACATTAATTTTGATGCGTCTAGTACAGACAGCTTAAAGTTGTTGTGGCACATGGTTGTACCTAGTGTAGACAGTGTTTCACTTATTTATGTTAGTGAGGTTGTACAAAATGTTAATATAGTTGCAATAGTTTCTATCAAAACACCACAGTTACAACAACATCTGTAAAACAATGTTGTGTGGACATGTGCCGCTCCAATATGTTTTTTAGAACTTGTACAAGGTAAATATCATGGTAAAGGAATATGATAATCATTCAGTGTCATGGTATACAAGGTGCAAGTACAGTATTACTATTTGGTATCAATGCTACAGTAAGATATTTGAAGGAATGGGGAATTCTGAAAGGGGTTAAAAAGAGCATTACAGCCAATAATTCCAATATTTATTGCACAGTAAAAATGTCATTATATTAATTTGTACTTCCAAAAATTTTTATAAATCTCTCTAAACATGAGACCTAATAAGACCTAAGAATATGTCTTCTAATGATGTTTTAATTGAGGTTTATACTAAAACAATAAAACATGCTATCAGGGTAAAACAAACAAAAATTCAGGATACACTACTTAAAACATGTTTAGAAATGTGAAAATATTGGAAAAAGTCTCATGCTTAATAAAGGCTGCATTTATTTGATCAAAGTACAATAACAGTTAACTGTGCTATTGTGAAATATTATTACAATTTCAAATAACTTGTCTATTTTAATACGAAAACAGTTATATTGAAAACATTTGTGCTTTTTTCAAGATTATTTGATGACTAGACTGTTTTAAAAAAAACAGCATTTATTTGAAACTGTTAAAGTAACTATTGCATAATAAATAAATGTTACTTTTAAATATCATATATTCTCTCAAGGCAAGTTTTGCTTTTTAATTAAATTTGATTAAGGATGCTTAGACATTCCACTGGAAAACAAGACAAAAACAGTGATTAGGAAAAATATTTTTTGCAGTTTATGTGTGTGTTTGTGTTCGTGTAACAGGCTGAGTAAGATGTGACAGAGGTTGGCACGGTCGTGCCCACGTGTCTGCTCAGGCACAAGCAGTGAGAGCTGGGACTTACTTCTTTATCCTCTCACCATAGGAGGCCACTTCATCCAGAGCATTCTGCACGCTGATACACACATCCTGAATGGCATACAGCTTATTCATGAAACCCTTTCTCTCTGAATCCTGAAAGAATGAGAGCGAGAGAGAAAGACAGAGAGGGAAAAAGAGAGAGAGGCTGGGCAAACGCATTTCCACACAGCTGAAAGAGCATGAGGAGAATCAAAGGCTCGCTGAGCTCTCTGTCTTTCCATGTTCTCCATGCTGCAATAAACATGTTTGAAATTAATCACGCTTTGTGTAATCAATAAAGAAAAGAATATTTATTCTAATACTTTCTTCAGAGAGAACTAGCTATGTTGGGTAACCAGGTTTTACAGCGGTGACATCATTGCGGCCATCACCACCATCATTACTATGAGCACCAAAAATCTTTTCTTTTCAACTTTTGATGGCCTTCAACTTAAAAAACTGGCCACAAGAACCTCAAAAGTGGGCGTCGGTTAAATGTTTCCACAGTCAAAAGGCTCTGATATTATTGTAACAATAAGAACAGTCATGCAACAGTTGGGCTGACACAGAATGTAGTGACTGAGTGTGGACACACAGACAGAGACTATTGTTGAGCATTGATGTGCTGAGACACACACACACACACACCTTAATCTTAAACAAAAACCCTGTCATTATTTGCTCATCCTCATGCCATTCCAACCCTGTTTTTTATTGGCAGAGCAGCCTGGACATACTGAAAAACATCTTCTTCTGTGTTTACAGATGATTGGAATTAAGTAAATGATGACAGAATTGTCATTTTGGGTGAACTATTCCAAAAAAAGTACAAGGTTGAAACTCAAAACTCATCCATTTAACCTACAAAACACTCAAAATCTATATTTTTACAATTCTGTCTGTTTCTTCTATCAGTCAACCATTTAAATAGAAAAACAGAAATCCTGGCCTATTTGCAATGTGAAAAATAAGCTACGTCCAGATTTCCAAGCCCTGACACAGGCTGTGCCCCTCCGGTGGGCCTACACAAATGGACTGGCAACACTTAAGAATAACGAAATGTCCTGGCGAAATGGTCCCAGCGAGAGGGCACTGCCATGCAGCAGTGAGCATCACTATGCCTTTGCCCCGGGTCTGCTTTATGGGAGCTCCAGGCCTCTGCTCAACCCTGCCCAGGTTTATCTGGAAGCACTTCAGTCACCATCCTCAGGCCTTTCATGGAGATCAATTGAAATGTCACTGCAGTGGATCATGTCCACAATGAGCGACCAGCTACTGAACCTCTGGATCAAATCCCACTGTGCAAATCAAAGCAGGAAAAGAGGGATGGTGTCAATGCATAGAGATCTTTTTTGTGCTATATAAAGGAATGCAAGTGCATGAATACTGCATATTATTTGCATTTAAAGAGATAGTTTAGGCACAAATTTCATACACATCACGAATTGGCTCTGAAAGTCAAAGATATCGCAAGTGCATAGCACGAGGTCTGTTGTAGTCCGAATGACGCAAATAAACTAAAATGAATTAAATTATTTTTAAAATCTTAAACTTATTTTTTTTTTTAATCTAATTAAAAATATTAACAAAAAACTAAAATAAACAACAATACTAAAATAAAACTGGTATATGACTTCACTAAAACTGGACTGGTACCATTTCAGTCAGATTAAGTCTGGCATTTTTTTCCCTTCTTTTTTTGGAAGATGATTTATAGTCCACATATTTAAAGTGCATTTAAACCAGTAGTTCTCAACCTATTTGACTTTAAGGCCCCTCTTTGTACAAAGCAATATTCAAAGGCCCTCTTATTTGAGCTGATACTTTATGTAACTCTGGTCCTTCTGTTGTAATAAAAATGAATAAACTAAAACACATTTTGTCAGATGTTGTACAACTTTACTTTTTAATATTTTAATAAATATTATGGTAATAAGACTAAATGTATATCATTTTAAGATGTATTAGGTCATCCCCTAGTGGGATGACCCCATGGTTGAGAACCACTTATTTCTACACATAGAACGAATGTTTCAAGAACAGGGATGTAAAAGTGTCTATAGAACAGGTACTGAAATATCATCCCAAAAATGAAGAAATATGCTTATAATACGGAGATGGGTCTCGGGGAAAAAACAGATCAAACTGTCTGTACTCCCTCAACACACACACACACACTCACACACAGTATCCCATCCATCTCCCACGCTTTGTACTGGATCCCACATTTGAAAAATGAAGCCCAATATGGCCTGCATAACCACATCGCCTTCCCAAAAAGCCACACAAGACAAATAGATATAATTAGACCGCGTCCCAGGGTTATTTTTCTTAGCAAATATTTAACAAGACTCCCCTGTCCTGACTCCCATCTGGTTTGCGTTATCAACCGAAACAAAAGTCCAACATACACTCCATTGTATCAGGCGCTATATGAGAAAAGAAGACTTTGAGGGACAAGGTATCGGTGTGTGTGCGTGTACGCGCGAGTGAGCGAGGGTGGAGGTGCAGGTCATGGGTCTCTACAGTCTAAACCATTACCACATGGCCCTCAAACCATGAGCTAACTCCGATTTCCTGCCTTCAAAAGTGGATTGAGGAAGGCAGGAGGTTGGAATAACACTAGCCTGGGGAGAGGCTTGTTTTCGCTGCTCCTCCGCACTTCTCTCACACACACATAAACACACTCACACTGCTACGAGCCGAGGAGCAACCTGCCGCAGAAGAGCCTGCTGTGGATCCTGGCTGAGCTGTAGGCCGCTGGAGCGACACATGGGCATTCCATTACCTCAGGTCCTCTTCCTCACGTATGCAGACACAGCGGGAGGCACACTTGATGTCAGCGGGCAAAGGGAAATTGATATTTAGTCAAAAATCAGTTGTGTTTAAAGTGTCTTCCAACAGTGCAGCCAAATCTGAACTCTTCTAAATGCACAATGTCAACATATAAAGAGTCTGAATTATGCGATATCACACGAGCAAGAATCCAGAATGCAAGCAGCTGTGCTTTACAATTTCAGCACAACCACACATTTTTGAGTGTACTGCTTTTAAACTGCAGTTCTATAAACAATTTTCCATAAACAATGTTTAAGCGGCAATGAGATACAGGGCAAAATATATATTTAAAACACATGGGCCAAGTTATCAGCTCTGTATTTGTTCGTTTCATATGGTTTTGAAAACTTTCATACCATTTTCAAGAAAAAAAAATTATATTTTAAAGATTCAAAATGTAATACCTTGAAAACAAGAGATTAAAAAAAACAAAACAAATAACATTCATTATCAGCTAATGAATATCTTTACTAATAAAAAGTGTATAAATAAGTGTATAAATAGTGTAAAAAATAATGTAATTACAAAATAAATCACAAAATGAAATTACCGATGACATATATAAATATTAATTAAATATTTAAAATATAATAACAATATAATAAATATTTTGTGATATGAATATTTTAGTATCAATATTCAATTTCAATCATATAAGATATTTCAATTACTGTATGTACAAAGTGATTTGTACCTATTATTGAAAAAAAAAATATGAAAAAAAATGCCATTGACCCAATAATTGATTAGCATGTGGCCAGTTACTTTGTTTTTTTTCTCCCTCAATGGAGACAATTTAACTTTGGTAAAACTGTTTAAGTTTGTAATTTTTGTCTAGCCACTAAAAAGGTGATTTAGATTTAGAAGAATTCACAAGTGCTTTAATAAAAAGAGCTTCTCATTCTGTTTCCTTGCTCCATGTGCATCCATGTGTATTTAAATTGGAACTTTAAATTCCGTTGACAGTCTCTAAATAATCCTTTGACCATAAGGCCGTCACCAAGACCTTTAAAGCACTGTTCTCGATTTTAAAGTGTCATTCTTAATGTGAAATCTGTTCACCTGATTAATCAAATAACACCTCAATTACACTAAAAGTTAAATAAGCTTTGTGAAATCAACGGCTGGCAAGTAAATGGACAGACTCTTCCATCTTGAACAGTGTTATCATTAAAGAGTGTGTAGGACTGAGTGCAGCTGTCCGGGACCCCCTGGTGCATCCCCATTATCAAACTCCTTAGGGCTGCTAGTGCTACAGGCAAGCAGAGGCAAGTCCGTTCCAGCTAGTTCCCAACATCAGGCTATTCACACCTCACCGTCCCATCAGGAGACTCTGTCTACTTCGCAATGGGCACCCAACATAGCGGGAGACTGATGAGGTTGGCACAGACCAGGACAGACACTTCAGAGAGGGCATATCTTGTTTGTTAAAGACAGCAGGAGGGGGAACGATATCCCAGGGGCACCAAACTTCATTTACACCAAAGCCAGAGCCCCAATGCAAGAGGACGGACCCCCAGCCGGGCCTAATCCACACCCACGCCCTTCTCTCGGCATGTTCGGAGGGAGAGAAAACAAGATTCTTTGATCTACGCAGCACTAAAGGTGAGGGGAACAAAGGAGGCAGATAAGATAGAGATCAAGATGAAAATGAAATCATTTCACCCGGGCCGGGCCGCTCCCTGGATACACATATTATTTGTTTGCCTTCTCTCATATCAAGCCAAAGGCGCGCTGACCCAGACGGGCACAAGTAGGGAGCGATATCACCAAGTTAAAAAGAGTTCCACACCTCTGATGGCAAATAAAGCCAAGACAAATCCCCTCAGACAGACGTGAGCCCACCTCTTATCAGTGAAAACATGAAACGAAAAACAACTTCTTTAAATAGACGAGTGCATTAATTTTCCAAAAGTAGTTCATTAGCACTTTATTCATAATGAATGGGACGGGGGAAGAGACGTACAGGGAAAGGCTTGTCAATGAAATTGTTCCTCGTCTTCGCGTCTGAGCACTTTGGGAGGTTAATTAAAATTGCAGTTTAATTAGATTTGAGGTGTGTGTCAGACTAAACGGAGACTCCCCTGACTGCCTGGTTGATCCCAATAACTGCTATCCCAAATACTAGAAGCCAAAAAATATTTCACATCAAAAGGAAAACCATTCGCATTACTCTTTTTAAGGAGTAAATATAAACAAAAATCTTTTGGCGCAACCTCAAATACAACATCAAGAAAATCAGTAATTACCTTGTTAAGTAGTATTCTGAGTGTTCGCGCATATGCTGTTTGGGACCTTTCTCTTTGATTCTCCTATAAAATAATCTAGTTTAATTCAACACTTGCAGGATTTTATTTTTAATTTATATATAGTTCTGTGTCTTATTTATTGGAGAGCACAGGGAGGAATTGAACAGGAACAGGGAAATGGTCCAGACCAGATTCAAACCTGTGTCCCCATCAGGGACATGTCACAAGCATGTGTTTTTAGCACTGCATTACAGTCCAGGCAACTTACGTGATAATTTAACAAAACAACTGTAATATAAAATCACAAGACAAGAATTTTAAACACATACACACAAAGTATGTTCAAACATCTGGGAAGCGTGACAGAAGTTCAGAGGCACTATCCTCACCTCTCAAATCCCTAGGTTCTACCTTCCCTCAAACCTCTAGTGACGCACCAAAAATAGGTGTGATGCTGAATGGCACGCAACAGTATGCGACCACAGAGGCGGCAAAAAAGCTATTGAGCTATTCCCAGGAGATCCATACGCCCTCACTATGGCATTCCCTTTGGAGAGAGTATTCTGGGCCAAGGTCTAACAACAGTCATTGTGACTCTTCAGCAGGTACAAACAGCATTCTGTTCAGAATGGTGCTTTTTGAGTGTTTGGGTGCTAATAAGGCAGGCTTCAATCATTTTATAAATAAAATTAAATAGAAATTGTTACTGTTTACAGCAGGGGCGTCCAATCCTGCTACATCCCTGCAGAGTTCAGGTCCAACTAAACAAGGTAACAGGTAAACAAGGTATTCAGGATTTCTAGAACCTTCCAAGCAGGTGCGTTGCCCATGAGGCAGGTTGTAGCTGAACTCTGCAGGACATTGGACCTCCAGGAACAGGATTGACATTCATTGAGTCCACACCTTCTGAAATGGCTCTTTCCAGGCTAAACTAGCAAGGCTTGATCAACCAGTTTCTAGAAATTAATGTAATCAAAGCTGTTTTTCATCAGGGACTATGCAATATAAAGGAGCTAGTTTACTGTGAATTGTAGCTAACCAATTCATGTGGAGATTAAGCAAAACATTGTCTTTCATATTAGCAATTAAAGAGATACGCTGCACTATTCACTCAGGTTAACGATATATATTCAACCTCTACTTCAACCCGTCCAACATTAGCTCTCTCTAATCAGACACAAAAGAAAGGTTCTAGTTATGGTAAGCAAAAAAAATAACACTATACTATAAGTGCTTCCACACCAGTGCCCCATTGCCCTGCGCTCCCGGTATGTCCCTGTGCCATGAAGTGCAGATGAATAACACCGTAAACAGGGAGAATAAGCTTTATTTTATGTCCGACCTCTGCTTCCCACCGCTCCCTGCTAAAAACAACAGCATTAGGCTCTAATGGATCCACTGGAGAGCCGGGTTCACCTTCGCCATTACTCCCCAGGCCTCCGCACCCAGCGGGCAAGGCACTTCATCAGCCCCAAGGTCAACCTGATAGTTGCCCCTGTTCTCCAGCCTCTCTGATGATGCCCCTCACCCCTGGAGCGACCCCCCCTCCTCACCTCAGATCGCTTGTGTTCTCCCTGCTCTCCTTGCCCTGTCCTCTCTGGGTCCCTGGATGCCACCTGATGATGAATGGAGCACAATTAGCTCCATCCGCCACTGCACTGGATTCGCCCCTGCCCTCTCCATCTCGTAAAAATTAGGCCGTCAAACTGGGAAACATCATCAAGCTGGGCACCAACAGGCAAACCAATATAGGCACTATGGATGTGCACAACCACACATTTCCAAAGTGGACTAGACAGGAGGTGGTCAACAACAAACATGTTGTATAAGTAGGCTTGTCCTGAGTTCACATTCAAACATGTTTCTTAGGGTCAAATTTCATAGTCAGAGACTATGGCCATGTGAGCAATGCACCGACATGCAGCACACGTGTTTTCGGCAACTCAAGTTCAAGTCCCAGCTTGTGGTCCCGGTCTCATCCCACTTTGCTTCCTGCAATTTTATTAAATTACATTAAATAGAAAAAAACATAAATATAAATTAACTTAATACTTATTAAATATTAATTAAAGTAAAATAAAATAGGTTAGGAACAAGATGTGGAAAGTAAATGATGACAGAATTAATTTATTTATTTAACATAACTATCCCTTCAAGCATCCTAATTAATCAATTGATGCTAAAAAATACCAAATATCTATATTGCTTAAGATTCTTAAAATTTAATGTCCCATTACACTAGACAGTTCAAAATGACACCCAGTTCTCTAGTACATATGAATGTGCTGAGATGCCATCTATAGTGAGTGCATGTAGACATTCTCAATTTCAAAAGTTTCCTTAAGGGATGTGCTTCTCAAAAGGATATAAATGGCAATGGCATTCCTCCACTTCGGAGACAAACATCAATACACCCTCATAATTCATTCATAAACCCTCTTCTTGGAAGCAGCTTTCCTTGTCTATACAGCACAGATTTGGTGTATCTTTATCGTGAACTGTGCTGCAAATGAGTTTCTCTGAGTGACGTCGAGTAAGCCATGTTGGACTTACTGAAAAAGGTTTGAAAAAGGTTAGTGACAGCACATACATGTATGCCCCAGTGCACCCTGAACGCTTATAGACACATGGTTAGAAAAGCACAGTACTACTTTTAAGCTAAAACAGTATGGAGAAAACCCAATCCAAGAACCCCTTTCTACCGAGTATGTTGCCGTATTTAGATGACCTAGCATCAGCACCCACAGAACAACCCATTTTATGCAGTGTACGAAGTTTCCAGCTAGTCCAACAAATAACAAAGTACTGATCACCAGGCTATTCTTGTAGATAAAGAAGGAAAAGTGACAACTGAGAACAAAGTGAGAGGTGAAAGGGAGCAACACACAACCCTGCTTGGCGTGACAGACGATGAGCCATAGAAGTGAGACACGGGGACATACGGACCACACTTACCACCATCACGCGTATCCACTCAAAGTGCCAGGAAGCCAAAATATCCGCAAGGATATGGCTTTCCGGCAGCCGGCCATCCTGGGAGGGCACCTTGTGGACCAGAATAAATTGAGATCTTTTTAAAGCAGGGCTACAAAAGGAAAATTGTTAGACAACAAAACATTGATGGCTACTAAGATGGCTTAGGACCCCTGAGAGAGAGAAAAAAAATCCACCTGATGTAAAGGCAAAAAAGAGAAATCAAACAATGAAGCTATTTTACACAACAAGACAATGGCCCTGAGTGTGTGTGAAGGATTTTCTAATCTCTCTTTATTAGCCAAACATGATTAAAATGCAGTTCCTAGGAGCATCTCTCCCCTAAATAAGAAAAGGGAAAAAAGCCAAGGAAAAAAGTCAAAAGCTTCTTTTACAGCATGAAGCTTTTCATCTTTTAGAGGCGCTGAGAAGAAAAGCAGCCAGAGATGCACAAACATTCTCTCTTTTTCTCTGTATTCTCCTTTGCACTGAAGAAAGCCACGTTACCTGAGGATACGCATCGTGTATCACAAGCTCAATAGCCCCAGAACAAGTTTTCAGTCACAGTTTTTCAAAGTAATAAAAATAATCCCTAGCATACTCTTTAGCCCAATTACATACTGCCATGTAGCTATCGCCCAGATCAACCTCCTGTCTCCGCTCAGCTGGGTTTAACCCTCCGCGTGTTATCTACAGATAAGGCTCACTTGTAATGCTAGATTCTAGCGGACATAAATGTGCATGAATCAGGATCAGATTGTCAACGTTTCAGTGCAGAGAGGTTAGTTTTCCTTTTCTTCCTGCTAAAGTGGCAGCGGTGTGGTAGGCTAAACTCTTAAAATTAGGTCAAGTCCAAAAAGAGAGCAAAAGAGAGAAACAGAAGAAACACAAGATATTTTATTTATTTAATTTGCTTTTTTTTTCCCTTTTACACAGAATACTTTTATTTCTTTTGCTTACAGGACATTTTATCTTTAACACTGTATGCACTAATACAGTAGATCTGCAATGTTACACTTAAAATACAAAAAAGTAACTGCATAGTTGGTAATCAGTTTACAGTTACAGTCAAAAATATTTAGATAACTGAAGAAATTAATATGAAATTTGTGATTTTTTTTTTTCCAGTTTAAAATTGTTTATTCACTATACAGTGGTGGCCAAAATTATTTGAACACTTGGCATAATTAAAAGGTTTCAGTTGTTTTTGTTGAATTGGCCAGTACAATTCCCATAAAAAGAACTACTGTACCTGCAATGGAAGGAATCTGCTGGAACATTAGTGTTAAGTTCAAGAAATATATTGACACTATGCCAGAGAGATGTGCTGCTGTAATTGCTGCAAAAGGTGGACATACCAAATATTAAAGTTAAAAGTGGATAAAAACTGTTCGACTCACTTCATCTGATATCTGTTGGGCACAGAGCAACCATCTGCATGTTTCACGAACATTATGAAATGAAATCATGTTTTAGAGGAAAAAAGACATTTTCAGATCTGTCAAGTGTTCTAATAATTTTGCCCACCACTGTATGTGAATTATGCAGTCTGAGGAATGTTTGGACAATGACAGCTGAAAAGCGTGATGAAACATGAATCTAGTAAATACCTCCCAACCTCGTCAACATAATAGTACACTACCATTTAAAAGTTAGGAGTGAGTACTTTTTTTTTTTTTTGACTAGGAAATGCATATTAGAATGATTTTTGAAGGATCATGTGACACAGAAGACTGGAATAATGACTGCCAGTTGAAAATTCATCTTTGTCATCACAGAAATGAGTTTACTTTTCCCAATATTAATGTTTTTATTGTATTTTTGATCAAATATATGCAGCCTTGCATATAATGTATGCAAATATATGCAGTTAGTAATGCACATACTCTTCAACTGTTGACGTGTTTATAGTTAGCTACCTGAACTACAATCATTTAACATCCTAAAGCACAGATATTTAAAGTTAACTTCACTGCCCCCTTGAGTTCTGAAGTTTCTAGCCACCACAGTTTGTCTGAACGATTTGCATTTTTGCACTGAATATTTCTATCCTAAAAGCAACATTTAGCTTTATTAATTCACAAAACAGAGACTTTCATAGAAACCAATAAGCCTTTAACAACATACAATATCCAGTTTTTTCTTATTCTCTGTCTCGGTTTTGCTTCACATTCATATTGAATGTTTGTTTATTTATAAGACGTACAGCATACGGTTACATGCCATCTTTAATATCCAGTCGAGCAGGCAGCACAATCACGCACACTTCCTAACAGCTGTTGGGCATGTAAGGAGGCGTACGTGAGTTGTGGTAAGCCTGTGAGCATGACATGATTGCAGTGTGTATCTTATCTGGGGCGGCTCCTCCTCGGGCTGTGTGTGTGTATGTGTAGGACCATTACTCCAGTGCCCAGCCATGCGTACACTCCTAATCTCAGCACTCTTTCACCCTCTCTCTTTCGCTCCCTGGAGACACTGGCGCTATCATCCTGGCTGCTTCTCAGACGGAGCACTAGTGCTGATTATCCGTCCGTACTCCACTCCGGACACATGTCCCCACAACACTGGTTCTAATGACATCACCGAAACCAAGCTGTACTATCAATTAGCATGTGCAAAAAAAAAAAAAAAACTGTCATTTACTCTCATGTCTATGGAAGACAAAATGAGATGCTTGTGAAAATGCCCAGGCTGCTCTTTTCCATGCAGTTAAAATGAACGCAAACTGGAGCTTTTAATCTACAAAAAGACAAAACAGCACCATAAAAGTGGTCCATACAAGTTTTGCACTATACTCAAAGCCTTTTGAAGTCATATACTGTGGTTTATTGGTGAATAATATTATATAGTATTGCTTTAGAACACTTAGACCATAGCAAATGAGTCATATGAACCACTTTTATGATACGTGTATGGTGCTTAAAAGAATAGTTCACCCAAAAATGAAAATTCTGTCATTAATTACTCTCATGTTGTTCCAAACCCGTAAGACCTTCGTTCATCTTCAGAACGCAAATTAAGATATTTTTGATGAAATCCAAGATCTTTCTGACCTTCCAAATAGGCAGCAACACAACTACCACATTCAAGGACCAGAAAGGTAGTAAGGACATCGGTAAAATGGTCCATGTGACATCAGTGGTTCAACCTTAATTTTATGAAGCTACGAGAATACTTTTTGTGTGCAAAGAAAACTAAATAATGACTTTATTCAACAAATTCTTCTCTTCCATGTCAGTCATCGACATACGTTCACGATAGTACCACAACACATATTTTAACAATTTCCTTACTACCTTTCTGGTCCTTGAACGTGGTAGTTGTGTTGCTGCCTATGGAGGGTTAGAAAGCTCTCGGATTTCATCAAAAATATCTTAATTTGTGTTCAGAAGATGAACAAAGGTTTTATTGGTTTGGCACGACATGAGGGTGAGTAATTAATGACAGAATTTTCATTTTTGGGTGAACTAACCTTTTAAGCATCTTTGTAAAGCTAAAAATCCATCATAAATGCATAGTAAAGAGTGACCAGCACAGTATTCACATTTTCTCCTTTTGTGTTTCACAGAAGAAAGCAAGTATTATAGATTTGTAATGACATGAGGATGAGTAAATGATGACAGAATTATAATTTTAAGTGAACTATTCCATTAAAAACAACACCACAGAATATCTCAAAATATTATCAGAGCAAGAAAGACAAGGCCTTCCAGCATCTGCTTTATGACAGGTGAAGATTAGCTGCATAAAAATAATGAATGGTAATGAAAATACCAATCCTTCGCAAACTTTCTTTGGGAAAGTGGGTGCGAGACAGCTGTGGCACAAGCGGAGCGTTAGGCACGTTATCGTAGCGTACCCGATGCTACTCCTTAATTCCACACTAGCATATTTGAGAGAGGTTTAACAATGTGAGGCACATTCATTATCACCTGGATAATTACCTGCCATTCTGCCTGTGTGTTTACATGTGTTTGGCGGAGCAGGTGTTAAAATATTTTGGCTGTTATTGCCGGGGTTGCTGATGAATTTGGTGGAGTCGGAGAGCTCTCCAGAGAGCTATTCAGCACTGTAAACACACATGTACACATTCACATGCACACACACTGGCACTAGCCAGGCAAAGAAAAAAGGAGAAGTGTGTGGCAAGCATATGGCTTACACAGTTGATGTACCCAGAATGCTTTTGCATATATAGTCATCCAAATTGTGTTTAATCCAAAAATTCATGGTCACAAAAAAGTGTTGGAGAAGGTACACTGAAACTGTAGCTTGCTAGACTAAAGCTAAATCATTTGATCCTATTTACTTTCTCGTTTCCGCTCTTATTGTGGAAGTGTATTGGTGTACTTTATAAAAAGAACTACTTGTCTTCATAATCGATCATCTAAATGTAATAACTTGCTCTTACACAGAAATTATTAAACTGTTTCCGCTGACGTCAATCTGAAAGTAGCAGCAGGAATTCCATTCCCAAACTCATGTTTGTAGACCCGCTAGCTTGCTGGGATATTGAAGAGGTCATGGTTGTACTTGAGGCATTTCACATCTCAAGCTCTTAAAATTTGTATTTGTTTTAGTGAACATGCACTCAGGTAAATAATGTTCTTTATTGTTAACACTGATTTAGTGAAAAAAGTGTCGATTTTTATTTTATTGTGTAGATTTCTAATTTATCTAACAAGTAAAATGATCAAAGTATAAACAATTTCAATGCAGTTAGCTTTTAGTAGTAACTCGCAGAGTAGCAAACTACTATTTTAAAAAGCAAAAGCTCGACTGTAGTTGAACTTCAAATGATGACTTTCAAAGCAGCTTGCTCAACACTGACTTGATTTCATATAGCCAGGTGCACTGCAAAAATCCCGTTTTAAAACACTTTTACAGTGTCACATGCACTAACCTTGCTTTCACCTGATCTTTCCTCTCTTTTTTTCCCCTCCTTTTTCTTGTTTTGGAACCAATTGCCTACTTGGGCAAAACAACTGAGCCGTCTCCATCAATTAGCCTTGACTTTGGACTTTCATTAAGAGTAATTGACTAATATCTGCAGTCAGTATGAAGAAAGACACTTTTAACTATCACGAAACAGTTTGTTAAGTAAGAACACATGTCTTGGCTCATACTACGCCTGCAAAAGGTCCCCAGTCCAATGCAAAACAGGTGCCTGCCATGTAATACCCTATTTAGCCCCAGGAGCAAAGGTTATCCAGCTAATAGCTTCCTAGTGGAGACTAAGGAAGAGCTGAAGACTAGGCCTGACCTAAACATCTGGGACATATTGCACATACTTGCAACATATGCTTCAGGTTCAATTAAAATGAGGCCTTGGCACATTTATCCATTTTTTTCCTTCCTTCATCCAGTATAAATGGGCCTTCCCTGATGTGATCTCATTATTTTACTGCTTGAACAAACAGAGGAGGTAATGAGAATGTGAGGTCATCGACAAACTGACATGGAGAAGAAAGTAAAGAGACGTAGACGGGGAAAAAAACTAAATTGGTGTTGAGGAGGAACTGAAAGTATGACAGTATTTCAGCTAATTTATAAATAGTGTTGCTTTTAAAGTATTTGCTTTTAGCATTGTAGACTGAAATAATTCTGCATCACTGTATTTTTCATCACATTGCTTTTGTGAGGCCTCATCTGTAGCATTGGTGATTCTGATTTATTTCAATGAAATTAACAAATATTAACAATAATTATTCATAATAATAATAATAAAAAGTTAGTTGATCAAACAAATGATTCACAATTTTAAGATAAATATTTACAGAAATGCTTCTGTTCACCACAACATTTTTACTTGTATTTGTGGGTTACACTTTATTTCGATAGTCCACATTAGACATTCTACTAACTATAAGTAACTTTGTAACTACATGTCAACTAATTCTCATTAATTTGCAACTACATATCTACTAACTCTCAGTAGGGTAGGTTTAGGGTTAGTAGAATAAGTTGACATAAACTTGCAAAGTTTCTCATACTCAGTATGATGTATGTTGTAGACCCATCAAAATAAAATGTTAGAAGATATTAAGCAGACAGTCTACTAATACTCTAATGACTGCTAGTTGACATGTAGTTGCAAAGTTACTTACCGTTAGTAGAATGTCTAAAGTGGACTATCGAAATAAAGTGTTACCTATATGTGTGCTTTCTAATTCATAAATAAATATTTCAATTGATTTTAATTTAGCTGTCATCCTAATTCGATTTTGGTTCAGATAAATGTTTTAATAGAACGTAACACTGACCATCCCACAAATTAATCATACAAATATTATTCAAAAGCAAAATACAAGACTGTGTCTTAAATGTCACATTAACAATCAAAATTTTAAATAGTTATGGTACAATTAAATTCTTAATTCATAGATATTCAATAATTAATATTTCATTTTTTTTGTTTAACTGGTGTTGTTAAAAAAGGAAACATATATTTAGTACATTTTTAGTAGTTTAATAATATTTTAACTGTAGTTTTCCCAAGATATAGTCTAATAATTAAAAGTAAAACTAAACAAAACTATGCATACCTATGCAAATAAGAAGGACAAAAGGACAAAGAGAGGACAAGTCTCTTCCACCCTCTCAACTGAAGCTAATCTGACACAAAGAACAACAGACCCTTGACAACATTAATACAGATTTTCAGTTCAT
The DNA here is from genome assembly GCF_936440315.1 of Barbus barbus. Taxonomy (NCBI): domain Eukaryota; kingdom Metazoa; phylum Chordata; class Actinopteri; order Cypriniformes; family Cyprinidae; genus Barbus; species Barbus barbus. Next base: position 20,200,272 of record NC_136734.1, on the reverse strand, counting down.
TCTTCTATCCACACACTGTACATATACTTGAGGCTCTTTGAAAGTCCACTAAGGAGAAATGTCAGTAAGATGTCAAAGGTTATGTTTTCATCTCAAGTCTACACTGCTCCAAAATGTTCTTGTTAACATTATTGTTGTCCCATTTCCAGACAAAGTGCTAAAAGCACATAAGTGCTGGTATTTTGGCAGGCAATAACATGAATCTGCCAGCTCAGAAATATTAAAATGCTTCCTCACGAAAGCTACTGGGGCATTTGGCTTGGGGTCATTTGAATGCTATTAATTGCACTTCACAGGCCTTGAGAAATATCAGAAGCTCAACATAGAGACCCTGAAGCCAAGTTTATTTATGCCTATGTGATTCCTCTTTATTCTGAGTAGAAAGGAAACATGTACTGCTACTCTGTATAGACTTCAGACACTAGCAGCTCTGACAGACTAGCTGTGGACCTGGCAGAAAGCATTAAATACACAAGAAAACAATGACATACTGGTATTTGAGTGAGGTCAAACACAATAAATAATACATTTTCATTGTATTTCACTTTAGAGAAGAGCATTTGAGCATTAAATATACATCTGTGTTGGAATACATGTTTGTGAGTGGCATCGATAATTACCTTGTCATCTCTGTCAAAGTCTTCCTCCTCGTCCTCCAGCAAATCCTCCACAGCTTGCTGATGTGCATTGCGAAGAGCAGAACAAAAGAGAGCAGGAAAAAAGAAGGGGTAAAAACAAAGAGAAAATCAATTTCACATGTACACTTAGGAACATCTCCACATGTTCAAGTGAAAACAAATGATAGCACACAGTCCTTGGATAGAAAGCAAACCCTCCGAGTGTGACCTCAGTCGCTAAAGTCATCAGTTGTGTCCTCTTGTCCATAAGGTTAAAACCTCAATAGAGCCTCTGGCAAAGGAAGGCTGATGATATAGAACGTTAACTATGTGCTTCAGTGGACCAGATCCAGGCCAACAATAGTCCCTTCAAAACCCCTTCAGGTTTTCATACTTAACTCAAGCACACAAAGAGCTGTACGCCCATGACCTCGAGAAATGCTGCTGGCTTCTTGATTCTCCCAGAAGAACATGTGAACACAGACCAGTGAAAATGATGAAAAGAGTGATGCCGAGAATATTGAGAGCAAGATAGAGGGCAAGGAATCAACGAATGTTTAGATAAACATTGATTTCATTTTGCAATCTAGAACTGTGCAAGAACTGCAGGCTCAAAACCTTGAAAGACTCAATTATATGCTTGCTTACATCTGAGAATCATCAGTGGTTCTTGCTACAGAAACAGTTACTATTATTCAAAATTATTTGAATATTTATTTAATTGCTGTCTAAACAGCCAGACATTTTTAAGAGCATACAAATGTTACTTTATTATGATATAACTACATTTTAAAAATATACATATATCGTGTATATCGCTCCCAACCATACTGTATCTACAGATCAGAATATCACAGGTGAACACTTCTGATTTAGACTAGTAAGCAACCACTTCATAAACCCTAGCAACACTCTAACCACAGTAGCAACACACTACACAACCACTCGAAACCACTTATCAATGCATAGTAACCACCTAACAACTACAAACTACACACAACATCATAGCCAAGGGTTTTGTACAGACAAGCACTATTTAAATGTTTTTGCAAAATTAAAAATAACTTATTGCAGTGCTAAAAGGATCAAATAAACCAAAATGTATAGGGTTCACATCACTTTCATATGTTCTTGGGAAACTGCAGTCACTGATATAATAAGAGCTGTTTACAGAATCTAAAATATGCCACACATGTTTTAGTCTCACAAACAGAAAAAAATCCTTCCTGTGTGAGCTAATAATTTGGTGGCATTAATTATTCAGATCTCATTGGCTTGTTAATCAGAACTGTATACACCAAAATAATCAGACGATATGTTGGCACACAAATAAAGAGTTTATCTCGGTCAACTGAAAATATTATATCTGGCCTCAGTGGCTTACGGAAGCCCAGAGGAGTGTGTATCACATGTCTGTTTTTGTTGCCGGAGGACTGAAAAGACATAGATCATTATTTCTCTTCTTGTGGTTCCTCCTGTCAATCCCGCATCAAAGCTTCAAGGTCATGTGTGTGCTATTTACATACGACAACTCGGGCATCTGAAAACACCAAAAAGCTATCAAGGGAGGAATACATCTTTTTGATGATTTTTTTTCTGGCTCCATGCATTTTATCAGTTTTTTTGTGACATCCAAAAATTGTTACTTAGCAAACAATAGCTTTTGTTCCTTTGTTTTGTCTAAAAGAGAGAGTGTATGGCTGCTATAAGCCTCTTATGTAAATGCAGCCTGCGGCAGAAACAAAAGGAGGGTTCAGGATAGATACACGCAGTGTTGTGAGGAGACTAGCGATGGTGTTTTGCACTAGCCTAATAGCACACGAATCAACTCAAAGAGTGATGTTGCTCCGGCGCTAGGTTAGCCAGAGGTCATATGCTGGGTAAAGATCTTGGAGGAAGTTGAACTTCAAGCAAACCCGTGGTAGCATGAACTCGAAAGTTTGGCAGTCAATATGTCTCACTTGCAGACAGAAATTCAGACTAAAATAGCATCAGAGCCAGACTTTAAGTCCATTGTTTGGCCTTTCGGTTAACAGCGGCACCATCTCCAGACCAGCGCCATGACATCCATCCTGGCGAGTTAATGCACTTTCTCTTGCCTTCTGCCATGACTGGAGAAAGAACCCTGCTATCTGCGCTTTTAATTCTAACCTTCCCCGTGACAGGTGCGCTGGGAATAGACGCCCTAGCTAGACAAGCCATCCAACATGAAGATATGCACTTTCATTTTTTTCCCTGCCTCCTAGCTCTCGTGCTTTCCCCTCCTCCAGCTCTTCTTTGAAATGTGAGACATCTCTAGCGTCTCCAGCTGCTCAGGGGCTGGCCCTGCTTTGTATGCCGCGTGTGGACCAGAGGCCCGGGAGAGCCCAGGCCTGGAAGGCTGATAAGGGCTCTCGCCGGAGCACATCGAGCCCAAACAGCCTCTTCACAGGCTGTCAGAGCCCTGCTGGTCAGAGGTAGGGCTTGAGTTTTTGCCAGCACCGGCTGACTGTGGTCTGACCTCTGCAGGGGCTCGAGTCAAAGAGTACGACTATTGGCGCTCGAATAAACTCTGCCGGTTCAGTTTGGGCAAAGTGTTACATTTCAATAAAAGCGGTCACGATTCAAATATGAGGACAATGGGCAAAATAATTGCTGGGATGTGTGGGAGAGGGACGGAGCAGCCAGTACGTCTCTTTGGGGCTGAGTTTTACAGGGCACACAGGCCGGCAAGAGGACGCACCAGGGTCGTGAGTATCCAGAAGCCGCGGGAGTCAGCGGTGCCGTCAGTCCCACGGCCCGAGCTCTACTGTAATCCGCAGCAGCCCTGAACCCACAGGACCCAGAAAAACACTCTGGCTTTCTGTTCCGTAAATAAAACCCCGGTTTCCCAAGACAAGCCTGCGTCAACAATGGCAGCAGCAGCCGTGACAAAAATCACTCTGCGCTGCAGTGTTGTTATCAAAATCACGGGTACAAAAGTTCACAAAGACGAAGTTCAGGAGCTGCCAAAGTTGCTCCCCACCTCGCCTCCAACCTCGCCTGTGAGCCGTGGCGGCACAGGGGAAATCAGCAGGGCAACAAACGCTGCCAGTTCAAAGTGACGTGACCTTTTGATTTTGTCACCTGTCAGGGGCTGGCACGGAGGAGCGGAGACGTGTCTGCCAGGCGCGGGTGAAGCGCTGTCTCGCTAACGGGGGCACAGCGCTGGAAGAGGTGGTACCACTGAGGTGGATTAAAAGGCCTAGAGCACCTCTCTGCTCTTCTTCTCACTCTTCCTCATCCTCTCCCGGCCCTGCCGTCACACTTCTTGCTTTTTTGTTGTCCCCGTTGAGCCTGCAGCTGAAACACCAGCCTGTGAGTAAGACAAGCTCTACCATGAAGCGCCTCTAGGAGCACGGCTGGCAGACAGACTCTCGCTCTGGTTCTCTTTATGTTGCCGTTTCGTGATTGACACTGGAGGTGGGCTTGACAGGCCTTCGTTTCCCCCCACAGCAGCCCACCTGTACCAGCGTATCCTTTATTCATGAAGCTCCATCCAGGCTGTTTGTTTTTCAAATTACACACGCTGGAAGAAAAAGACAAAACACAACTCAAACCAGACAAAACAAAAGGTGGGAAAAAGTTTATTTGCTAACTTGCTTTCTGTGCCATGCTAAACATTGACACTGTTAGTAGTCATGATATAAACAAACAGACTAAGAACAAACAGCTATAGATTTGATCTTGTCAGTCTTCATATGTTTCCGAAAACATTAAAGTAAAGGTGAAGGGTAATTTTTCACCCCTGGCAGCATCAAGTGAAATCGCAAGACTAACTGTTTACAAACTGGTCTCCCAAACACATCTACCGGCCTGTCTTATTCAGAAAACAAGGAATCTCACCCTCCAATCACAGTATTAGTTGAACCAGACATTTACATGATGGATCACTCAAACAAATACAGCAGTGCTCATGCTTGTTGAAAAGTCATTTGCATGGGATTTATTTTAATTTTTTAACATTTACATTTTCACACATTTTTTAAGTAAGTACATTTTTGTTATTGAGCTTATTGTACGAGATTCAATCATTCATATGTTTGAATATTGTTTACCTTCTTTCATAATCAAAATGGTGAAACGTCAGACTTTTCTCAGGTGATGCATGCTGGACTTCTCCAAACATTTTCCAATTATCCATTTTACTCAGATGTACATCCCCAATGTACAAAAAAAAAAAAAATTCACTACTGCCATTACATTGTTACTTTAAATGAGGGACCTTGTTCTTTATAACATCTCTTACTGGAAACATGTTCACATCATGTTCACCATGGTTGACAGGTGGTTGTCTACAGGCATAAGTCAAAGGATGTTTCTGCTGCCTTCTTCGATACGATACGAAGTTTATTTTAAAATATTTTAGAATTTGCCAAGTAAAAATCGTAAGTCTGATCACATTGAAAAAATATCACATCTCTCCACAATAAAACTACAAATCATTAGTGCCCATTTCATAAACTGTGAGGGATGATTTACACGTTGATATCTGAATTGAATTTTCCCCCTTAATAGAACTACTTTTAACATAAAGAAACAATCTTATAGAATCACAAAACTATTTTTGTTAAATTAATTAAACTCATTTTCAGCATTACATCAAACATACCAGAGGAAATATCTTGCGTTGCACATTTGGGGCCTTTAGGTTGAGAACCACTGATTTTGCTTAAAACCTTACACCCAAATATGAGCTGCAGCAATATTCACAAAAAAACAGGCTGTGAAAAAATGATTAACCTTTTAAAATATGCCAGAGGAAAATGGAAAAACTGCGAGCTTGCTAGAGGACACGGTGAGAGTAACCCTGACAATTAAGACCTTCTCTCCCACCACTGACAAGGTTGCCGAGAAAGAACCTCGAATGCCTAATTGCGCTTGAGCTAGTGAAAGAGATGTCACTATGTTCCTCCAGCTCTGACAGTATATGCTATAATTAACACCTTCAAAACATCTGGTAAACTGTTTTCCAGGCCAGTGAATTCAGCAGCCCGGGTCTTCTAGGGCCGGCCATGGGCTTAACTCCCCTCTATTCACACACCGAGCTGTCCGACGCTTGACTGAGCCTCAGCGGCCACACTGAAGCCCACCTGAACGCTTCCGGGTCTCCAAACAAAAGTAGGTGAGGGGTGGTGTTAGGGTGGTGAGGACTGCCTCTCTGCAGGAGGTAAGCAAGCCACTGACAGCTGCTGTCAGAACAGCTTGGCTAGCTGTGTCAGTGCTCCCTTAACTTCAGGTTAAGAGAGGTGCGCTTGCACTCCCTACCAGTAGGTGGCTCTTCTGAAAGTGCTGGAGACAGTGCAGCTGCTTTGTTCAAAGAGGAAACCTAGTGCCGCTTTAGAAATCATAGCTTTCCATCACCTGCTGATGATCGACAGGCATAGTTCAAAAGTCACATCCTTTTGTCTTGCTTCTAAACCCGTGTTTATTTTTCCATTGTCTATTCATTCTGACACAAAAACCAATACCGTGGCACTACGCGGCAGCCAGACTAGCTAAGCTTCTGTTGATTTAAAACAACGGTTTGGGAGTGTAGTCTAGTGTTTAGTGCACAGCCATTCCAGATGGTAAAAAGGATCTTTAACAATAACAGGCCGTGACAGCGAGGTCAGGTATCTGGTGGAAGGGTGGCAGGCGGAGAACAGCAAAAGAATACGAGAGTCAGGGGTCAGCTGTCTACAGGTTAAGAGTTGAGCTGGCATGTCACATCTAGAGGTAACAAGTCCCTTCAAGAAATGTGACAGCTGAAGTGGGTTTCTGTTTTCCCAGAATATACTAGGCTGTGGACATCAGGGGTATAACAGACAAGGGATAATATTCAGTCACACTGAAGAGGGTTGATTTTAAATAATAACCAGCTATTATTCTGTGATAATGACAGCTTCTTACTAAAAAATAAATGCCAATATTGATTTAATATTATATGTAGAATTAATATTAGTAGTATATGTCCCACAACCCTGAACAATAGAATTTGGAGAATATATGGTGGTGAATGTTTAATTGTATACTGTATTTATGGTAAACAAAGAAAACTGGTTAATTTTTTATAATATATTTTTAATGACATTATATAATATTAATAAACGTGTGTACGTGTGTGTGTGTGTGTGTGTGTATGTATGTATATATATATATATATAATAAAATGTAATAAAAATTCAATTAAAAAAATAGTCTGTAATGTAATAAAAAAGTGATTATAACTGAAGCTGAAAAGTCTATTAAGAAAGAGAGACAGAGAGAGAGAATATGCCTGTAAAAAATTTCTGTGCAGCTTTTGTTCCTACCTAGAGTCTCACTTTTACCTTCCTTTTCCATGCATACAGAATATTTGAGTGCACACGATCTTCCACTGCATTCTGTGCATGAGACATGCTGCATCACATTACAAAACCTTGCGATGCTGATAGTCAGATGTCATACAAACACTTGGAAAAGTTTTAGAGTAAGTCTTGCCATTTAGGCTGGCCAGCATTTCCGTTTCTCATTTCTGTCTGTATCAGTAACAAAAAAAAACAGCTTGGACTGTTGGAGCACCGCAGCCTGCATTTATGTGTCAGCAGGTTTAGCACAGAGCTACAGTTAGAGTTATCTGAAATGACATCCTGCCAAGCAACAGGGAGCCTGGAATCTGTACTGTAGTGATGAAAGCATGAATTGGACACTTCCACTGGGGGAATATTAGTCCTTTCAAAAGTACATCAGTTCTCTGAGTGTGTATTTATGAAAATAAAGCACAAACTGTAAACTCAGAAAGCATGGGTTTATGTAAACGGCTGCATTGATTTCAGATAACAAGCTAGCAGCTAACAAACAGCTTTAAGCTTCAAATTTATATATATATATATATATATATATATATATAAGGGGAAGGATATATATATATATGTGTGTGTGTGTGTGTGTGTGTGTGTATAGCTAACAATAACAGCTAGGAGTGAAAAAAAAGAATGACATCGGGTACTAATCATTACACACACACTTAAAGACACCTAAATTCCTTCCCCTTAAGTTCATAGTAAAGCACAGGGAAACAGTGTCCAAGCTCAGGCTCATCAGTGAGTTTGAGGCTAATGGAAAGCATGTGTGTGTGTGTGTGTGTGTGTGTGTTTACTGTTTCTGAACTCTCTTGCTCTCACCAGCCCGTGTGTTGTGGTTACAGTCGTCAAAATGCAGAACAATGGACTGTTAGAGAGCAGAGGAGATGTGGATAGAGGAATAATGGGTTAAAGGCATTACCTCGGACTCTAGCCCTCTCATGTGTCTTAAATCCACAGGTCCTGACAGTATCACCTCTGACCCATTACCTAGTTCTGAATCCCTAACTTCTGACCCAACTGGCTTAAAACAAAGAAAGAAAACACACACACACATGTTTGTTTTTGTGAAAAGTGTGGACATCCCATAGGCATAATGGTTTTTATACTGTACAAACTGTGTGTGCTATTGCCCTATACCTACCCTAGACCTAAACTTAGCCCTCACTTAGCCCTGTGCATTTCAACTTTCCCCCAAAAAAACCTCACTCTGTATGATTTATAAGCGAAGTGGAGACATGGGTCAATGTCCTGAAAAGTCACCTTCACCTTGTAATACCTGTGTTATACCTGTGTCATTATACAAATTTATGTCCTCATTTGTCACAAAAACGCATGCACACACACACACACACACTTCACTAAATCATCACACAAGCTCATTACACATAAATGTAATTTATATTACTAAAATACATCATAAAGTAGTGTGTGTGTGTGTGTGTGTGTGTGTGTGCATGTTTATGTGGTTTATGAGGACACAAATTTGTATAATGACATGGGTATGACAGAGGTATTGCAATATGAAGGTGGTTTATGAGGACACTGCCTATGTTCCCGTAATTCAAAAGGCTTAAAAAACATACTAAATGGTGTTTTTTTGAAAATCTAAAAATGCACAAAGTCTCCTGTGAGGGCTAAGTTTAGGTGTAGGGTTGGTGTAGGGCAATAGCACACACAGTTTGTTCAGTATAAAAACCATTACACCTATGGAGAGTCCCCATAAACCACAAAAACCAACGTGTGTGTGTGTGTGTGTGTATGATAAATCAGTTTTTTTTTTTTTATCATATTTATATCTATATTTATATTTATTATCGCAATTTTGGGGGTAATACATTACAAGTAACGTGAGTTACATAATAATAATACTTTTTTCAAGTAACTAGTAAAGTAACGCATTGCTTTTTAATTTACAAGAAAATATCTGAGTTACTTTTTCAAAAAAGTAACGCCAGTTAATTTTTCCCATTTATTGACTGACAGTGCGCTGTGAACATGCTGTTGCTGTAGTTCCAGATTAAATGTGAATGTGCATTAATTCATTCCACTCGCAAAAAACAGATTTAGTATTCATCAAAATGAATTAAAACAGTGAAATGCAAACTCAGAATATGACGCAAACCAGCAATAATTAAATGTTAAACAACACAAATGTATCTAATCCCATTTTATTAACCGATGTCTTTGCTGCCGACCTTTGATGATCCAGTTCAACCATACTAATAAGCAAAAATGACTTTAGATAAACTAACAGATGTGCTTGATTGTTTTTTTATTGCTGAAGAGTGTTGAACCTTCTTCTCCTGCGTTCTACTTTACAGACGTCAATTTACTTTTCCTTCAGCCTGAGGTTTATTCATCACACTTTTTGGTGTGAAAGGGCTTTTACGTTTGCTATAATTAGAACTTCTTATTAAAAACAATCAAGCCCTGCTCATATTTAAAAAGTAACGCAAAAGTAACACAAAAGTAAAGTAACGTATTACTTTCCATAAAAAGTAGCTAAATAATGTAATTAGTTACTTTTTAGGGAGTAACGCAATATTGTAATGCATTACTTTTAAAAGTAACTTTCCCCAACACTGCATGCAATACCATTACATGCGGTATAATATAGCATAAACCCATTAACATATGATTAAACATTTACCACCACAGATTAAATAAAAAAGACATATCAAAAAAGATTTTTTCCATATTATCTATCCATTAAAATATATTTATTTTTGTTTTATTTCTTTATAAATGATTGATTTTCATCTAAAAACAGGAGTAAAGGTGTATCAGTATTGACATAGTAAATAATAAATAGGCTACTCAGACAAGCCTACATAAATGAATCAGAGCTGGTGAGCTTTTGCGTTTTTGCAAACAATGTCGCCATCTACAGGACAACATAATTACGGTACAGACACTGTCTTAAGGTCCTTCAGTTCTTGCTACTTTTTTGGCCCCTGTTCTTTGCTAAATTTGACAAAGAGTGTCTCAAAGTATGATATTTAAAAAAAATATATATCAGAGACCCTATAACAGTGAAACTTTGATTGCTTATATTCAGGACACTCAAAAAAATGTAGTTCATATGCTTGTCCCAATTAATCAAAGGATATCCTAGATATTTCAGATATATATAATGGGACTATTCCTGGTAAAAACGTATGTATACCCTGAAATAGTAATCTACAGTTAATTTACTCTCTACTTTGTGTGGTGACAATTTTATTCAATTACTGTATGAAGTTCTCAAACTCCAACTAAATGACTTTCAAAAATCTACACTGATATACAATCGAGTCCATTCAATTAACTTCAAGGTGAGCTCTTTTTATACCTTAAAATTCTTTAAGCCCACACATTCAGTCAAACAGCAGCATCAAATGACACAAGACAATGAAATCAAAGCAACACTGTAATGAAAGTGCTGCAGAGCATTTTGATACTTTCTAAACATACGTGTGCATGATTTAAAAAATGTCCTCTTCATAATGACACTGCGCTGACACTTTTTAATTAAAACAATTAAATAAATAAACAGCTTGGAGTGCCACGCAGAAATGCTTGAGTTCCCACCTGTTCCGTACTTAGAAAAACAATCATTTTCAAAAGTTTTTATGAGTGCTGAATGAGCCAAAATATTTGGAATTCTGATAATGTTTTAATACTCAAAATATATTCAATACAAAAGGAAAGGGTGCATTTAAATGTACTAGATAGAAATGCAGGTGCAGGACACTGTGTGACAGAACTCACCACATCTCCCTGTCTTGTGTCCTTCCCTGAAGCAATGAGAATGTAGTTCCAGGCCAGCGGCATCAGGAGAACCAGCGGGACCATATAGAGCTCAAAATTCCACACAACCACAACGAAAAGCTACAGAAAGAGAGAACAAAATGAATGAACAAACTAAAAGAAAGAACATCGTTCTGGAGATGCATTTATAAAACACACATTGAAACACATCAACAATCATTTGGCTGGGTTCTAAACTATGTCAGTTTTTCAAAAACAAAAATCCGAAAGCTCAAAAAGACCAACATTTGTGATTTATTGCACCTTTTTATATATTTTTGGGAAAACTGTTAGAAAATGCAATTTCTCTAATCTCTAAATTGAATTTCTTCATATCTAAATTCGTTTTTTTATTGGATACCTACAGAACACCTGACAACCAGTAATACATAACAGTAACACATTGATTATTTTTCACAGTCTGTCATGTGTGAGCACAGATGATGCTTTTAAAGTCTTTCAGTGTGAAAACACAATGAATGAGTCAATCATCTGCAACAAAAATCTCATTCTCTTTAAATAACATTATAAAGGCTCAAAATATTAAGCAAAAGGCATGTTTCTGGTCTTACTCTATAGTAAATGTGACTTTACTGCCCAGAGGGAAACAGAAGCTGGCCATAAAAAGAATAAAACACGGTGTAGCAATTGTATATTTTTATTTACTGAAAAATCTAACTAAACTAATTACTGTGAGCACTAACTTTATATACTGCCGACAGCTCATTTTTGAAAGAGCTGTAAAATACAATGAATAGACCCAAAAATGTTTTCTAGTAAAGTACAACAAATAAATACATCAAACCAAAATGAAAAATCTCCAAACTTTGTTTATGTGAGACATATTTACAGCTAAGCAAAATTCACAGTATCACAGCCATGACAATATTATTCACAGATAATATAAAAGAATCTGCCAGATTGAGAAGGCTGATGAGCATTAGAGTTTACACTAATAAATGTTAATGTTAACCCAACTGAATACAAAAAGATCAAACGTGATATTCAGTATTCAGTATGTAAAATAAATCAAGTATCCTCACACAGTATATGAAATGCATCCACAGAGAGGCTATTATACATAAAGACCTCGTGACATTTGAAAAGTTTACATAACATTAAATCAGACTGGACCGGACATGCCCACAAACACACATGCAGAGCAGTGGAAAATCTGGGAATCTTGCAGAAACAGGTCAGATGTATTTCCGTGCCCTTCACACTATCCATTACAGCACTGTTACCCAATGCGCACACACTGAACATTTCAACGAGGGGAAAAAAGACACGGGGCACAAATTAGGCACCTCTAATGTGCATAATATATGTACTATCACCACTGGTTCAAATGCTATCTTTAAATGACCTCTTTCACAATTTTAATATTAAAGCATCAAATAAGTTTTGAAGAACTGAATACAAATAAGCCACATTTAAATAAAGCAGAAAACAATGGTTCAATACAGTTAAAAAATGTAAATCAAGCACTTAATATGCTATAAAGGAACTAATCTGAGAATTTGCATATAGCAAAATGTGTAATATGCACAAGCTGCTAACAGAAAAACACTGTTCAATAAAAAAAATTAAAAATAAAAATACTGTAACATTTGGTATTTTAGTACCTGCTCCTATACAGCAAACACATTTCTTGCAAAATTCAGCAAAACATCTGTAGCTTGTCCCATTAATTAGAGCAAAATATATTTTTCAGACAAAGTAATTAGGATTTCATCACTTTGAATTAATATCTTCCATCTGTGCATTCATAAAATCATAATGACTTAATTTAGTATTAAAAATATTTCAAATATAACAGATCAGCCTTCAGCAAACTTTGACAGATTACAAAATACACTCATTGGAATTTAAAACTACGCCAAAGAAGTCATTCCTGAATCTATCGCTCACAAAGAAAATCCATTTCTTTGTCTCTACTCTACAGCGTCCATCTTGTTTTCATATGCCTATAGTGGTTCCTTAACCTGTCACTGGACTCCGTTCTTAAGTTTGGTTATTCTAGCTGAGGGCCAGAGTCTGATTGACAGCTGATGTTAGCCGACACCTCGCCTGCTTGGAAGTGACCCTTCTCTCTTTCACACAACCCAGCGGCCAAGAGAGAGATGCCCAGAGCTGTGGGGCCATTCTTCCAGCCTAGACACTCATATCACCCCCACCACCCCCCATCCCCCCCACAGGGAGCTCTCCTCAGGGAGGGAACGGCCACGGACCCCAAACTGAAGCAAACTGAAAGGGAAAGAAAAAAGTTTGGATGATAGAGAGGAAAAGGAGAAACTGAATCTGCGAACACACGACAAGAGGCTTTGTCAGAGCGCATCCAGGTATTCGTAGTCGGTTCAGTAGCTTTGGCGGCCATTCCGGAGCCACGGCGTTCAGTTTCCTGTACTTCAGAGCCTCAGTGTTTCGCTCAGGGCACGTACTGTAACCTCTCCACCTGCATGGATCCCGTCTTACAATGACAATGAATGACCAACAGTAACCTAATACAAACCATGACATTTATTCATTAAACGGCATCTGAAATGTAATTTCCTGTCAGTCCATTAATCTACAAAAAGCACCGAAAGAAATCCACAAATAACTATTGCTGTTACCATCAATATCTATTATAGTTTAACTTTGGTTCGGTGTAATATAACAGGACAACAAGGATTCTTGTCCAAGACAAAGACATCACAAAGATGATTTTCTTTTATTAGAAGAAAATGCTTACGTCTATTGCTTAAATAATTCCTTTTTTTCTAAAATTAGGGTATGTTAGAATAAAAAAGTTTTTATGTATGAAGTTAATAGAAAAGAAGTGAATCTGAAGCATGATGAAAGAATGCCTACACAGTGTGTGTTTTGTTTCACTTCCCTAATGAATTTGACTAAGCGGAATATCAAACAACTAAGTGATATTAGCATTTTCATACACGCTACATCCATCTCTAACATCAAGTAGCATGTAAATTTGATTTCATTTTAAATATCTATTTGATTTTATCCAAGCGAAAGCACTTGAGATTAAGTCCCTTAACAAAAGCCGTTGCTCTAACTGGGAGAAAGCTCTGGATCGGCCAAGTGTTTCAGCATCTCGCTGGATTTTTGGAATGGAGGACGGACACGTTTTGGCAGCCAATTTCAATATCATTTTGGCACTTTGTGTTGTGGAGTGCAGGCTTGAGCACTTCAGAGCAGGCATTTGAGAATTAGCACATTAAAAGTGTGTTACCAACACAGCCTACAACAGCCCCTGTACTTGGACTTCAGAAATTAAGTCATCACATTGTGTTGATTATTTTAAATAGTGCCAACGGTGGGTAGATATACGCCAAATGAGAGGCTGATTATGGACGTCAATAACTCATCTGCTTTTTGGCTGGACTCATTAGGTGGGGATGTTTGAACTGAGTGATGCCGCACTGCCATCTTCTGGCATGTCGTGTAATGCTTTCGTTTGTTGACTTTCAGACTCGGTGTGATTTGATCTAAATCTAATTAGAAAGTTCTTGAAAAAGAGCATTCTTAAAACATGTGCTCAATCAGGAAATCTTCACTATTGGCTAGTGATTAAAACACTAGAACAGTTCATGTCAGCTTTCAAAATGTTCAGCTTAAACATATTAAGGTCTAACAACTAAATCTGTGGTATTTCATTTATACATTATAATAATGAAAAGAAAAGAAATAATAATTAAAATTAATTTTCAAAAGAAAATATCATAATTTCATCATTAAAAAATACAAAATAACAGAAATCCACATGCAACATAAATCTGGGGTCCTATGGGATACATTGCTCCATAGAAGCCGAAACATTATGTATTTTATTTTATTTAGTATATATATAATATATATATATTATTTTTTTAAATATATAAATATTTTTCTTTATTGTATTAATATAAAAGTTATATTTTACTGAGTCAAAGTTATATTTTTTTATTTATTGAGTTGAAATAAATTTTGGGTGTTATATTAACAGATTAAGCTGAATTCAATATATACCATTTTTCCTAATTTGTCACAAAACAATAAATAAAACATTCTTAGAGCTATTGGCTGACAGGTGACATGGAGCAGAAAGGTGCCACCTTGTAGCACACCACGGTTTTCCTGTCTCTTTTTTTTGGGGCGGGTGTATTTTATCTAAATGCAAAGCAGGTGAAGGCTGCTCCAGTTTCCTGTAGTAGTAGCTCTCTTGTCTGGGTGCTCCCACTGATAAGAGTCCTACTTTGCCCCACATAAAGGAGCTGGGTATCATTTCCTTACCTCTCCCCTTCCAATATATCTCCCTCTCCGTACCCTCTACACACACACACCACTCTTATTCCCCACGACACACAATACCTGCTCTATTGGCTCCCAATTCAAGGCCAAATTGCAGGTAGAGTTACGGCAAATTTGTTTGGAGGAAGAGTCTGTGCGGGAGCAATAAGGAGCTGGAGGGGTAGAGTGGCGCGCGGGGAGGGCTGGCACAGAGCGGTCTTTATGAGCACCACTCTGCCAGCCAGAACAATGGCCCATATTCACCCAGCACAAACGCTCAGCTTACAGGTGTTCATGGAGAGGGGAGGCAGACGCGCACAAACACTCACGCGGACACCCACGCGCACTTGAACAAGCGCACACACGCACACATACTCTCAGAGCTTTGTCCATTGTGAATATGCCATGAGCTGTGTCGTCTTGACTAGCCGGCCATGTGTGATTATGAATGTAGGGCTCACAAAAGTTAACACACATGTAAAGATGGAAATTAGCAGTGATGACTGTTGCCCATTGGTCGTCAAACATCAATTCATATTTTCATTCTGCAAAGACACATTCAATTGAACAATTATGACAGTAAAGATTAGTATTGTTACTAAAATTTCATAAACTATGTTCCTTTGAACTTTCTATTTATTAAACAATTCTGAAAAAAAAGAATCACTGTTTCTACAAAAATATTAGGAAGCACAACAATGTTTTAGCCAATGATGGCTGTTGGCCATTTGTTGTCAAATAAATTAATACTTTCAATCAGCAAGGATGCATTAAACTGATCAAAAGTGACAGCAAATAATTTCTATTGTTACAAAATATTTCAAATAAACTGAATTTTCTATTTATCAAAGTATCCTGAAAAAATAATCATATCCACAAAAATATTAAGCAGCACAACTGGTTTCCACATTGATAATTAAAAAATAATAATAAAATAAAAAATCTGCCACTGCTTGTCAAATAGATAGTCCCCCGCAAGTAACAGTAAAGATATTTATAGCTCTTTTGAACTTTGTATACATCAAAGAAACTTTAAAAAGAGAAAAATATTAAAAAGCACAACTGTTTTCAACATTGATAATAAGAAATGTATCAGCCAAGGATGGCTGTCAGTCATTGGTCGTCAAACAGATAGTCCCACCCCCTAACTATTGCCATTGCATGGTTGTGTCAAGCGGGTATGGCTGCCTAAAAGTTTTCAACATAAAAATGGCGTACTTTGCATATTAAACTAAGATCCAGCATAATGTTTTACTTACACGCTTCACCTTTAAGAAAAAAGGAGCAGAGTATTTGGAGCACCAGCAAACAAACAAAAAAAATCTTTGGAAGAGTTTCTGCAACAAAATCCCAACAACATAAACAAAAACACCAATACAACCTCAAAACCTAAGCTAAAAACAAGAACTCTAAAATGTCAAAAAGGCACAGACCTAAAAATACCAGAATAGCAAATCACAAGGCTTGCCACCGCTCGCAGCTGGTTTTATCTGCGCATCGCGAGCAGCCCCTTTGCTTTGGCTAACCTTTGTGCGGCAAGCACTGGAGGTTCTGTAACTCTTGAATGCAAAATCACCTCCGCTGGTGTCTGACTATTGTATTCTTTTGGCTTACAACTGTCAGCGCCTGACAGAACGGCACAGATGTGTGTCTCAGCGCAGCGGTGAAGGCTCACCTGAACCAGATGGCTGGTGATAAAGAAAGAAATCAGTGTGATGATTAAGGGAGCTCTTAAGGAGGGAGATTTAGACGGCAAAGAATAACATTACCAGCTAATGGGACAACTGTGAAGAAAATACAACAAAGAAGTTACAAAAAAACACTTTTTTTCTTCTTTTTTAAAGCTATTTTTTATAACTTTGGTAGATCAGGTCAGACGTACTGAACTGAATGTGACTGAATAATATTTTTTATAGTAGCATCTGAACATTAAGAACAAATGTAATGTAATTGTTTTTTGTTTTATTCTCCTCAAACCTCTTGACATTTCTTCCTCTGACATTTTCATTGATGTTTTTTCCCCTGACAACCATGAAGGAAAAGAAAAAAAAAGTTCAACTAAAATGTTAGCTGATCGATACAGCTGTCCCTCCGCTCACACGTGTGCCCTCGGATTTTGCTTTCGAAAGTGTACCGAAATTAAAATGTGTCAAGCAGCAAATGTTAATGGCCTACCCAGTGACACTTAAAGACACACGAGTCCCGAAACAGACAGGCCTTACAGCAAATTATGCAGCATCACAGGCAAAGATTAGCCAGCTTGTCCTGTGCTATCATTTAGTCACACGGCCCACTCACAAAGGGTGTCCTTTTCATGAAGGTTCAACTGTCCAATTGCAATCTGAAGGTGCACCACGCTATTGCTGGAGGATGTCAAAGACAAATGGGCAAAATTCTGGACATTTTTAGCACAACAGACGGAGAGATGGGAAATGCGTGCACAGGAACTAATGGATCGCCACAGAACCTGTCACTATATTTTATAAAGTCCAGTGTATGCGAAGTGACCCCAGAAAGTATTTGGGCACTTAAAACACACTTAAAGTGTTTGAAAAACCCTGAATTAGAAACAAAATACCAAATCAAGTGGCAATTATTTTTAAGAAAATATACAGAAATGCACTTTTGAAGCAAAAACTTTAAAAGAAAAAATTTTGTTAGGTATTAAATGATAAAACAGTGTATACTGTTGTATGATATACTGTTAAAAGTAATGATAAATGTACATTATGTGGATACTTTCTGGTTAGTGGATCATGTTCAGAGTTAATGTGATGAACTACATCTATGGTTACTCATGTGTGATCCGAGGAGAACTTACTTACTTCATTCACTCATTCACTAAAGTGACCTTGGGATGTATTGGTTGCAAAAATGGCTTAGAAAAATGATGCTAACTCTGAGAAAAGAAACGGATCTCCTTTGCAGATTCAAATCTGCTATTGATAACACAATACCAGTGTACTCTTCTCAGAGTTAACGTCACTTTTGTGAAGCATTTTTGCAATCAATTTATCCCAAGAATGTATAAAGTTCTCCTCAGTTCATGAATGAGTAAACACAGGTGTGGTTTGAACATGATCCACTAACATTTGACAGTCCCACTTTATATTAAGTTTTTATGATGTGGGTGGTGATGGCGCAGTGGATAAGACACATGCACATTTGGTGTGAGAGACCCGGGTTCGAATTCACTGTGAGACACCAATGTGTCCCTGAGCAAGACACTTAACCCCTAGTTGCTCCAGAGGCGTGCGACCTCTGACATATATAGCAATTGTAAGTCGCGCTGGATAAAAGCGTCAGCTAAATGAATAAATGTAAATTAAGTGGCCTTAACTACTATGTACTTACATAAAAAAATAAGTACAATGTACTTATTGTGTTCATACTGTATTGCAAAACATGATTACACTTTATTTTAAGGTGTCCCTTGTTACAGTGTAATTATACATTTAACTACTGAGTAATATTAATTAACCACATGTACTATATGTTTAGGATTAGGGTTTGGCTTAGGGTTACTTGCATGTAACTATGCATACTTAATTGTTATAATAATAGTAAAAACAAGTAACGTGTAACAAGGACATCATAAATAAAGTGTTACCCAAAACACTTTTGCTGCTATTGAGGTGGGATACAGATAAGGTTAGGGACAGGTTTGGTGGTATGGGTAGGTTTAAGGGTGGGGTTAGGTGTAAGGGATATTTCAACAGTGTAATTATAAATGTAATTACAGAAATTAATTACAGATGTAATTACATGCAGGTATTTTTAAAAATATAAGTACAATGTAACACAATAAGTACACTGTGTCAAAAGATTCATTTAAATGTAAGTACATAGTAGTTAAGGCCACTTAATATAAAGTGGGATCCATTTGACAACCAAAAAAATATCCAGATATTTACTTATATTTTAAAATCTGATATAATGAAATTCAACTGTTGCCAAACACAAATGTGTCCAAATACATTCTGGAGCCGCTGTATGTGACTGCTGGTGTGGTTGAATTCATACTGGTCCTTACCAGAAAGGCACAGATGCTCCTCTGAAAAGACTCCCACTCAAAGCAGCTGTTGATATAGCAGCCAGCATTGATCAGGAACATTATACAGTGCCTCACTCTGTTGAAGTTCTGCAGCAGCAGCTGAGTGACAGAACAAGAGACAACATTTCACAATTAAACTGATTCACACTGAGAAAACAAATATACTAAAATTATATTCATTTTTTAAACTATGTACACTACCATTAAAAATATTTTTAAAGACATTAATACTATCATTCAGCGAAAAGTTTATACTTTTGCTTGTCAATAGTGACAGCATAGACATTTACAATGTTACAAAAGATTTGCATTTTAAATAAATACTGTTTTTTTACTTTACATTTATCAAAGAATGAAAAAAAAGAATCACACTTTATGTGATTCTTCATTAAATAGCTATAGTTTCAACATTGATCATAATAACAAATGCTTTTTGAGCACCAAATCAGCATATTAAAATGATTTCTGACGGATCATGTGATGCTGAGGAATGGAGTAAGGGCTGCTTAAAATTCAGCTTTGCCAGAAAAGCAATAAATTACATTTAAAATTTTAGTAAAATAGAAAGCAGTTATTTTACATTTTAATATTTCACAATCAGAAAAGAAATCTGTACTGTATACAGTAAAAAAAAATCTTTACTGTATTTGTGATTTAATCAATGCAGCTTTGGGGAGCATACAAAAACTTGTTTTTATCTTACAGGCCCCAAACTTTTGAACAGTAGTGTATATAATATGCATTTTAAATGATCATAATTTGATGTGGAAAAATCTTAGGTCTAACAGCACTAGAATAACTGAAGTTCAACATTTAGAAATAATCGGAAAACTACTTTTTAATGATGTTGTTAGGGAATACCACTGAAAATACGATACTAGACCAAATTAATGAAGAAAAAAAAAAATCACAAATTAGAGAAAACCAAACCATATCTATCTTTGTATTTGTATGAGTAGGAAGGAATTATTTATTTATTTACTTATTTATGCCTCTTTAATAAAATGGTCTTCTTCATGTTTTTGAGTGCGGGTGAACTGCAAATGACCGCTTCTTCCTATGTTCACGGGAAGATCAAAAGCTCCTGGTCGCATAATGGCTTTAAAACGCTATGGCTTTTATCATAGTAAATATCCACATTTACCGTGGTGAAGTGTAGGATTCGGGCTATCCCTTTAAAATAGGCCATTTGTGTTTGTCATTTGGGACTAATCAAAGTACATTCGAGGTGAAATGCAAAACCAAACTACTAAAGAATAAAATATGTCCGAGATGTTCGACGAAATGAGCTTCAACTGTTGAGGAGACAGTATCAAGAAGCAAAAGCAAATCTTGTGGAGATAAATTTGATATGTTGCCCTCGCCGTTCAGTTTTTGTGCAAGTCTTGCTGTCTCACTCACAAACAGTTTTGGTGGGGGGGCAAATTCCCACCAAAAAGTGCAGAGTGGGCACTTTCTAGCATGCATTCAGTGCGTGACAGATAGAGAGAGAGTGTGTGTGTTTGTCCCAAGCAGTGTCTCAGTGACAGGTCTGATATGGGACAACCCCTACAATTCAGCTCTTTGTCAGGGATGGGGGGGGGGGGGGACATTGAACAGGGTGACAAAAAGAAGCACAGCAGAAGAACCACTGAGGTCCAAACTAAAGGATGGCCAATCTACTTATGCACCCCCAGCGTTGACAGCTTGACATTTCTATTCAGCACCTCCAGAAGAGAAGGAAGAGACAAGGAGAATGAACGAGAGAGAGGGGGAAGACGAGGAGAAAGATGCTGCTGTCTACAACTTGTGTTGGGCGAGATTTTATTAATGTCTTCAACAAAGGTGCGATTAAAGTGCTCTCGTTACCTGTTTGGACACTCGTGGCTCCTCCTCGATGTATTTCTGTTCGATGGGAATCAAAGTTCTCATGCCAGCTTTTACCTGCAACATATAAACTTCATGCGTAATTGAATGCAATAATCCACCGTCGAGATCAAGACGTGATCATGATGCATCATTAACAATCTAATATATCAAGACATCCCTCCATTTCACACACTCCACACCACACGGCCATGTGACGCTCTCTCACACTCCCGCCTAAAATGGCGGACGGACACACACAGCGTTACACAGACGCACAAATAAAAGGCTGAGGAAAGGGGAGTCTTCAGTAATTAAAAGAGAGACAGACAGCCCGGGAGAGGCTGAAGAGAACAAGCAGATAAAGAAGTAAAAAACGCTAGAAAAAAGCAAGCGAGAAAAAGAGAGTGGGACTTACAACGTTATAAATCACGTCTATTTCGAGAAAGATGACCCCTTTGGTTGGCCCTGTCAGTTCCTTGCTTTTCAAGGCGTAAGCTTTGCGTTCTCCATTTTGGATCTGCGGGAGAGGGACATGACAGCCGTCTGTCTGGCAATACCCAGCTGAATACACTCTCCATGTGACCTTTGAACCCCAGCTGCTGCATCTGACAGAGAGCCCAAAACAACTGTGGCGGCTCTGACAAGTACCTGTTCATTACGGCCCGACCACTGTCAGCCGCAAATGAACTATCCTGGGGAATCAGCCTGGGAGCGCACATTGCGTCCCCCCTTATCTTTTCTTTTATTCTCTGTTTTTGTTAGTAGCTTTTTTTCCCCCAGTGTTTTTCTCACTTTCACATCTTACTCTATGATTACTAAAATCAAAAAAGGTTAGACACATGCTTTGTTGATTTTTCCCCAATTTTTTGAAAACTTTTTTTTGTATGCATGTGTGTTTTTCACACTTTTACATTTTACTCTATGATTTCTAAAATCAATGCATAAATAAATATATATATATATATATATATATATATATCAATTAAAAGATACATTTTTAGTGCATTTGTCCAAACTCAAACTGATTTATTGTTGTAAGAAAAAGTCTGCAAGCTCAAAACTTACATTTAACAACGGAATGGCCACTTTGCCCAAGAAGTCGGCACTTCGGTCTCTGTCTTCGTCATAGACAGTCACCTCTAAGACTGAGTGGATGTCTTTCACATTGCTAGTTGAAGAAAAAAAGGGGTAGGTGAAGAAGTCATTGACTAATATTAAACACTGAAAAGATCTTTCAAGTCATGACAAAAAATGTGATTCATCTAAATCCTTGGTGACGATCTCCATTGTGCTGGGGTTAAAAAAAGATGCTGCAATTCTCCATTTGAAATGCTATCTTAGAAAAGTAGGCTAAAGAGGAGAAGTCTAATGAAAGAAAATGAGGTTATTCTTTAAGAGATGAGCGCTCCAAGGAGAGGCTAGATTACCCAGCTTTCCATGGGAATTCACAAATGAATTTCCAGCCGTGAAGATTGAAAGATTATTAAAAAAAAACATCAATGGAACAACCTCTACATATCGAACTAATATAAGAAATTATGTATGGCACATTATCAAACGGCACAATGGCTGTATTTGCAGAGGGAGTGTAATCTTGAACAAAAGTTCATTTTCTTCTTAAAGAAAAAGTTTACTTATGTGTCACATTTTCAACTACCAATACAAAGCTTAATTAAATAATCCTGACTACATTATCCTGTAATCCTCGGCTCTCAGATGTATCTCTGTAAACCACATAGCTCTTAAGTACAGTATTAATAACTAAGCTTCTTCAATATAATGGGTAGAAAAAATATATATTTCTCCGTTCAATTTTTTCCGCCCAATTTAAATTTTTAAAAATATATATACATTTTAAACTAGCTAAATTAACTGCAATTATCATATTCTATGCATACTTTAAAATATTTCAATTTTAGACATTCACGTTTTTTTCTATCAGTATTTTGTTTATCAGTATTGCAGGTGACTTGAAAATATATCATAAATTGTCAGACTAAAAATATGAGATTATATGCAAATGCTAGCACTCTCTCGCACATGCATATACACGCTTTTGACACTTACAACGTGAAGACTTTGTTCCACTCTGGGTTGAGGTTTTTGTACACGGTGTGCGTCTGTAACCGATCGTTGCTGAGCTCCACAACACAGAAGGGGTCACTCTTGCCTGTGAGGGACACACACACACACACACACATTAACTTTATCAGTTTCGCTGTATTTACTGTGGTGTAATCCACTGGGTGGTGCGCTGGGGGGAAAACTACCTGATAAAGGTGATGGGACAACGAGCCTGAAGGGCTGGATCAAACCACACTGCTGTCTTTACCCAAACTAAAGCTTCAGCAGCAACTTATCACTGTGGAGCTGATTTGATATATTCATTTTGTCCCCGTGTGGAGTCGTTTGCTGTTGTTACACCGATACAGTGGTTTTCACACAGTTAGATAAGCATTTCAGCCTTTGTGCTGCCCTAGAGCACCGTGAGGACATCTCTATCTCTGTCTGGTGTGAACACACACACATAGCTGATCGCAGATGGAGGACAGATGGGAATGATGACTTAAATGTATATGGACTGAATAAGGGAAATTTGTAGAAAACTTTCCGGGTAAAATATATGGAGATCATTGTAGATATTATCATGAGGCTGTTTCCAGTTGCTGACAGGGCATTCATATTGACAAATTAAAATGTCTTGAAGTGAGACACTTTTTAATAATCCTTTTTATCAATATATTTTTAAAAGTTCAATGGAATATTATAAGTCATGTACAAAATATATTATTATAAGAAGTTGACTCTAGAGACATATTTATATAATCCTCTGTCCTACATGCTTTGAAATCAGCTAATTATATACACATGTAAATAAATGTTTGTAATTTAAAGGAATATTGTTCTCAACGAAAACTTAAACAACAAACTCTTCATATTAGCTTTGATCTAAACTTTTTGAATCATTAAACAAATCTCTAAACAAAACAATTGGGAGCACTTTTGTTGTTTGTTACAGAGCATCATTTTTAAAAGCTGGGGCAAAAAATAACATCCATAATGGTAATTTTTTAACGTGCTGCAAAGTTCAAATGCAGTATAAAATAATTCACTTTTCTGCATGTGAATAAAAGAAGGAAAGACATTTAGTTGACAAGCAAAATAAATGTCACAATGATCAATGGAAAGTCCTTGCTGTCACCAAGCATATCAATTTGAGGGGTATATTGATCAGACTGAATATATACTTAATTCATTTTTTTTTATTTAAATGCAGTGATTACACTATGATGTGTCTGATATAATAAAATAAGTTATATTGTATAATTTCTTTAAATATGTATTTTTATGGTGTATTAGAAAACAAATCTGCAAAACAAGTTACAGAAATTCAGTTAGGAGATAAAATTATGGATTCAAATTTTCTCTTTACTTTGTTTAAAAATATTTTGTAAAAAAAAAAATAAAAGAATTAAATCCTCTTCCTAATTTCAAGCACTCATTTACAATATATTCACACAAATACTTAATTTGCCTTTGACTTCCTGTAATTGTGAATATTTTCATCATTCAAAAATAATTTTCATCTGCATAAATTATTGTATATTGATAGGCACAGGAATGTACCAGCCTATTCAATATCCTCACGGTGACACTCGGTCATCCTCTGCGACAAACTACTACGTGTTCGTGAGGCAGCTGTCTGAGCAAATTACACGCTTCGCACTGAATGAAACTTTGACTCCCCAGGTGTGGCCGAGCAGATGCTATCTGTGGGTTAATTCTGGGCAAATCCTCACAGACCGGCGAGATGAGTTCAACCTGTTTGAATTTGATGAGCGTGCGGCACGCTGACGTACAAAACGGTAATTACATTTTTCAGGTCTGGAAGGCATTTTAAATTAAATGCAGGAACGGTGTTAAGCAGAAGTACCTGCATGAGAGGAGCATTTAACCGCCCATAGGATTATCATATACAAACACACGGGTGGCAGCAAGGGCAGAACAGTTCCTACTGTTGTTAGAAAACTGATTGTTAATAAAATTTCCGACTGCCAGAGTAATGTCTGCATCCGAAGTGATCTATGTGAAGTATTGAGTGGCTCTATTCAAAAGGAAAGCAGTCTCCTGTCCCTAAATACTGTTGGTTTTACACACTGTCACCATTTATCCTGCTGGCCTGGAGTGGAGGCACTCCAGATAAAAGCCTCAATTAATTACAATGAAAAACAGACAGAAAGGAGGGGTGGGACAAAAAAACCACATTCGGTGTTGCAAGAAAGAGAACTAAGATTTCCCTCTCTTTTTCTTTTTCTCTCGGCCACATTATCTTTTATGTTCACTCTCCTTGCCTTCCACTTTTCCTGGACTCTCCCTGTCTCTAGTGAGCTCTCTATTAGAGGAGGCACTGTTCCGTGGCCCGTAACCTTGTTGGCTGACACCTCGGTGCCAGGGCCGATTGAGACGGTGAGTCCGTGAGTGAGCCGGGGCTCTTAGAAAAGCTTTGTGCGCCGGCGCTTTGTGGCGGGAGAGGAGTGTGAAATCAGAGCTCATGAGGAGGCCACGGTTCCCCTGGGAACGCCAGACCGAGCTACGAGGTCAACGTAGTGGGCCGGACCCCCGGAGAGGAGCGAGTAAAGGGGCGATTGCAGAACTGTTCAGCGAGCAGGAAGGGGGAGGCTGAAGGGTGTGAGAGGGGAGGGGGGTGGTCTGCCATTGAGCATGTCTTAATTAAAGGCGTCGATTAGGCGATTAGAGAGACAGCAAACGCAAAGCGCTTAACGGAGAGGAACCTCACGAGATGCTCCACCTTAAGAGTGACGGTGCTAATGACCTCTACGTCTCTGCTGCTAATTCTCTCTGTCTCTCACTCTCTCCCTCTGTCTTTTCGCTCTTTGTCGCTGTTGTTTATTTCTGCTGCCTCACACCTTGTCTGCAACCGATTGTGTAGCCTTGATTAATATTCTTGTGCTGCAATTCTCAGCTTCGTTTCCCACACAAGTGGTCAAATCAGAACTGGCGGTGCCTGCAAAATCTTTAAAGCTAAGCACATATTTTTCAATGTTCAATATTTTTATCTGTTTGTCTGACCAGTGGTAGATGATTTGGAGTGTTTGAGATGAACCATAGTATTTGTGATTCTGTTTGATGTCAGTGGTGCAGAAATTACACTCTTCATTTTTAAAGAAATAATTCACTTAAAAATTAACATTCTGTCATCATTTAATTATCACGGCTTTCCAAAGTGGAATGACTGTCTTTTTAGTGTCCAACACAAACAGAAATACTAAGTAGAGTGTTCAAGCTGGGGGGTTTTTTCTATAAAATGAAAATGTGGCAGGCATTTGAAAGATTGTTTTCTAGATACTGTAACTCTTTAGTGTTCAATGAAAGAAACAAACTCATGTGGGTTTGTAGCTACATGATGGTGCATAAATTATTTTGTTTTATTTTGTGGTGAACTAAATGTTTGGGGTAAGATTTTTTCAAAGAAGTCTCTTATGCTCACCTGCATATATTTGATTGAAAATACAAAAAAAAAAAATATATATATATATATATAATATAATATGTACATTTAAAATAACCGTAATCTATTTTAATATATTTTCAAATGAAATTTATTCCTGTGATGGCAAAGCTAAATTTTCAACAGTTATTACTCATATTATTCTTAAAAATCAGTCTAATATACTGATGTTTAGTAAACATTTTCTCATTTTTTATCATTGATATTATTGTTGTTGAACAGTATTTATTTCTGTGGAAATGTGATACGTTTTTTCAGGATTCCTTGATGAATAGAAAGTTTAAAAGAACGGAATTTATTTGAAATAGAAATCGTTTGAAACATTATAACTTTTTATAAGTTTAATGCATCATCGTTTTAAAAAAGTATTCATTTCTTTAAAAAAAGAAACTTACCCCAAACCCTAATGGTAGTGTGTTCCTTTAAGCAATGTCAAGTCACATAGAAATATCTTTTTTGAATAAAACACACATAAGCTGATTCAGTTGCAATGAGGTCACAGTTTCAAGAAAAACAGCCAGAAAAAGAACAAAAAACAAAAACTAATACATCTAGATGCATTTTAATTCTGTTGTAGCATTAATAAATGACCCAAGGTAAGTGTGTTTATGTCTCACTCCGATTCTGAATAAGAATCAACTCACTGCACCGTCTCCAATCTTTTTTTCAACTTGATAATATCTAGTGCCAGAAACTAGGCCTGTCCACTGCAGACCTAATTAAAAGTAAGAATTAATGGAAACCGGAGCAGACGCACAAGAATAAAAAAAAATATGTTTAAGAGACACAATGATCTCAGAAACCAACGATCCATTAGCACAGAGCAGAATGCAATATTATCAGCCTTCTGCTGACCATTCCAAGGGAAATGATAGGCTTTATCAGTAACTGCGGAAAACAGAGTGACAAATCATATGTCAGGATCACTGTATGTGTGTGTGGAAGGTTTTTCTTACCTGTAACATCAGCTGCCATCAGCCCCTCTGCTCGGATCACCTTCACCTGCACCATGCCCACGTCTTTAATATTGTGAAAGGATCTGAGCAGACTCTGTTGAGGTCAAAGAAGAAAAAAGCATTTGCGAGTATAAGAAGTCCCGTATCCACACAGCTGAAGAATATACAGTGGTCCAAAGAACCATTTGAACACTTAAATTGTTCCAATTTTACGTTACAATGTATAATTTTTACTGCATACAATAACAAAATATTGATTTTTCTAGACCTTTTCTTTGAACTAACTTGACCTAAAAAACTTGTTTTGCTTGTGTTTGTGCAATATATCATTAAAATACATTAAATGACACTTTGTACTATATGAAATAAATATAAAACGATATTCCATTACATAATATATAATGGAATATTATATAAGTGTGGCATTAGCATTTAAATATTTTTTCTATATACTTTGTAAGCTTTAGAAATGCACTACTTACTGAAATAAAATTATATAAATAAAAAGCAAAAAACAATCAACCAGCAATTTGTCTAGATGGGCGATAGAGGAATATTACATTACTTTAAATCAGTCATAGTTGAAACTTTATAAACCTGTTTAAGAAGCCAAGATTAATCCTTACACGTGATCTAGAACAAATCCAGATGCATATAATATAAAATGCAAATGCTTATACAAAGTACAATATTCTATTTCACATGAGTGAGAAGAAGAAAACAAATGAATAAAATAAAACAAATGTCAGAGAGCATGTGTATATACTCACATACACGTTCCTCCGAAAAATAATTTCTTTCAGTTTCAGATAACTATGTGAGCAATTAAACGAAAAGAAAAACAGAAAATACTAGCAGAGACGCCACTAAAACTGTAAATCTTCGGGATGTGGATAAACTGCTCAAAGACAAGTGCATCAGCAAAGACACTTAAGCATGATTTATGAGCGAGTTAATTACGCTCATACTGATAAAAGCCTCTCATTGAGAGACCATAATACTCCATTACAGTTCCTTTGTGTGTCTTTTGTAGCATTAAAGGGGCTGACATTTAGCCACGAAACAAACTAGGCATCACACACTAACTGTGTGGTCACAGCATGAACAATTTCTCTCTCCCCGACTCGTTTTTTCGCCACATTTTATAGTGTGTACCGTTTTGTCAAACAAAAAGAATAGCAAAAACATGCATATAGTAATTAAATATATAAAAAATGGCAAACAGAAGAAATAGAGAGCAAACAGACTTGTGTTTAGGATTTTTCTTCTGAGAAAAAAAAAAGAGTTTCAAGAGATCTCAACAACAACAACAAAAAAGAATCTAATATCTATTATATTTTTCTAAAACAGAATTATATTTCATAACTGTAATATCTCACATTTTTAAGGTCTAAACTATTATTCTAACAAATATCCTAAAGTTAAAAGTTAAAAGGGAAACAAAGCTTAGAAGTCTCCTGAGCTATAAAAGAGCAACCACAGAGAATTAAAACTTTCCGTGTCTACTAAATGCACAGTAATGAAAAGTTAAATTCAATTAAATTAAATATGCCTGTACATCTCTGCCCTCCATATGAACCGCAGTAAAAGTTGAAGAAACTTGTGACATTTTCCAGACGGACACTTTGAAATGTGAGTGAATAGAGCTGGACTGATAGAGATGACACAATCTCACTGGTGTGCCGTCAAAAGCACTGGAGACCTCACTTTAATTCTCTTTTTGGCAATAAGCCCTACACATACCCAGAGGAATAATTATAATTTGAATTTCTCAAGTCGGGGCCAGGCTGCAGACTTAATTCATTATACACTCGGACTGGCTTTGCCTGTTACGAACGATATTATTGTTGAAAATCCTCTGATAGCAAACGAGTGAAGAGGGGGAAAAAAAATCAAGTGATGATTGAGGGGGAAAATTTATTTTTACACATACATTCAATACATGATTTCTCAGTAGATATTAAGGGCTTGTTATTTATGATTATTGCAGCCTTGAAGAAAAGTGGCAGATTTTTTGGGTAGGGAGCTGGTGCATTTCCATAGCAGAGGAATTTCAGATTTGCAAAGGGTGCTGGCTTTTCAGACCCCTCAAAAGACAGGCAAGGAGATTGAAAAGCTCAGGAGATGAGGCCTCTTTATTTTTTTAATGAAAGGCTATTTTCCCACCCACCTCGGCTTTGGGGCTGGCAAGGCAAGGCCAACTCATATGGTACTCTGAGGAGGAGAGCGGTTTAGTCCCATTACAGGAAAGGGGTAGTGCATAAACACTTGCGCACACACACACATACACACACAGAGCCCCTTCTAACCCCCAACCAGACAGTAGGGACCGAAAAGGGAGAGAAGGGGAGGGGTGAGATGGCGGGGCTGTGTCTTGAGTGACAGCTTGTCACCGTGACGTCTTATTCCATCTCTGTTGGGGAGAAAATGAATGTCACCGCGCGGAGCCTTATGACTCGCTGTCATCTCGCAGGCGCTCACCTTTTATCAATGCTCTAAATAACATTTCAAGCCCACCGTCTCCAGCCGGACAATCGGGGACATTAAATCGGATGACTGTGAAATGTCATAATAAAAATGGAATGCTAACAGCTTCCACCCCCCTCTTCCCTGCCTCCCTCTTTTGCTGCTCTCTCACTCTTTTCCTCCTACTTCCCGTCCTTACACACACACATTGCTGTACTTGTTCACATTTTGATTTGGAAGCAAGTGACAGGGCCAGAGAGGAACTGTGCGCCTCCACTTCAGCAGAGGTCACCCTGGCCCTGATGCCATTAACGTCCATTACACACGAGTCGCCCGCACACGCCCGGCTACTATTAAAATGCATAATTTCGCTCTGCTTACAACAACAGCTGTGAAGCGCAGATACAGTCTTCCTCTCTGGGAATATTGAGAAATAACTGCTTAAAGACTGACAGCCGTGAGCTCCGAAAAAGATGCAATCGTATTTGAGGCTTATCTTTTTCATTTTTTTTTTTTTTTAAATCGAGAAGGACTAAAAGAACATGATTAAATGCAACTATGAATAGAAAAGAGATTTAAGCACTAAGATGTTTCTGAAACACAAAGGCTTAAATTTATAGTTATAGTTATTCATTAATTCACATCTATTAATGTTACTTAATGAATAAATTTAATATGAGTTCTATTAGTATTACTACTATTTTACTAGTGTTCATTTTAAATACATGTCAATTAATTTTTTTTATAAATTAATGAACATGAATACATTTATTATTATTAATTATATTGTTCAATGATTATTAGTTTATGCATTTATTAAATGTAAAAAAAACGCATTACTATTATTACTGTGATTATTAGTATTACTATTGTTACTATAATATTGCCGTTAGCTCATCAGTTACTAGTTTTATGTAAGTAAATAAATAAATCCATTCTGTACAATGCTGTACAAGTATTGCTCATTTTTAACTATTGCCTTAATTAATTGTACACATACAACCTTACTGTAAAGTCTTATACATATTTATTGTGCACACAGAAAAATAAAGCCAATTCAAGTTTAGGCAGATATGTCTACATAAATGAAAATCTTGCATGTTAGTAAATGAAAGAGCTGGAGATGTGACGTGACGTGCTGAATGACAGGTAGACGACAACAGACATCTTCATTCTCTGCCATTAACACACCTTGACAAGGCTCCCGGGCCCACACACCCTATATGCAAAGCGCTGAAAGTCATCTGATATGCCTCCTCCACTTTAATGATGTATCTGAGGCTGGTGCAATGCTGCATTAAAAGACTTAATTGCATTCTGTGCAAACCCCCCCCCCCCCCCCCCCCCCAAACCCCCATCCCCGCCAAGTGAGGACATCCACAGTTTAAATTGGTAGCATCTGCAGTTTCACAGCATCTCTATACCTCAGACACCCAGCCTACCCCCCCAAACCTCCTGCTCTTAAACACTTTATTTGTTTGGAAGACATCAGCAGCCTCCTAGCACTTTAACACAGAGCGTTGATAACTAGTTATGGGCGTTTTGCGCCGCATTTCGGTTATCCTCAGACAGCTGATCATACAAATGTTGGAAGCCCACACTCTCACACTGGCCCTGTCTATCTTGCATATGAGTGGACCACCACCTTGCCCGAGCTAATCTGTTTAAGGCGTATTGTGCGGCACTAACACTGGCACTTTCTGTTATCTGCCACGCTTGATAAAGTGCATCTTTATTAAATTCCCTTCTGTGAACGGGTGTCAAGAAGGGAACCGGGAATATGCTAATAGCAGGGACAAATTAATGTCCTTTTTTTTTGGAATCCACTCCTCCATTTAGCCCCCCATCTTCTCTTGAGCATATCTGTCCCTATCGGACTGCAGGCTAGGGTGCTAATGAATGCCTGGATGCATAGTACAAGGTGGGGGAGCAGGTGGGAAACAAGGGAGTGGAACATCTATCCTTTACCACTAGAAAAAAAAGACTGGTGTTGTGCAAGGTGAAATAGCTTTTTTTTTTCATTTTGCTCACCAGCCCCTCCCATCTCAGCGACCAGTATCCCATCTTTCCCCCCTTTCTTGCCAGAAGATGCAAAATTCTCCTTTCAATTCTGGTCCAACAGCTCCCCCTAGTGGACTTGGTGTGACAAGGTGGCGTCGGAGAGCCCGACGGCGCTAACCCGTTTTACGCATGGATATGTAGGTCACCTGTCCGCCGTTTGGCCTGTGGAGTGTTTTCCACCGGTACTTAACCGAAGATCAAACACACCTCCCAGCATGACTTTCCACTTCAATTAGAGCAAAGTATTGCGCACAAACCTGTGTTTCGCCAAGAACCAGGTTAGCGAAACACGCTGGGCCCGCGGAAGCAAACCTAAACATGTTGGGGCTCTTAAAACAGTCGCAATTCAAGAGCTTCTTCTGTCACGTTACCCCCGAGAGCAGCTGTATCGAGTGTGAACAAAAAGTGGCCCTTTTGTTTCAGCCCTGTCCCTCACTATTGGCATGTAAAGAGGTGGCAGAGAGCTGCAAATAGCGGCGAATGAAGGGTTAACAGGCTAAAGACAAAGCGAGAGGCTGAAAGCATTGTGCTAGAGTGAGGACTGAAGGGCCTCGGGGCCATGATGGGCCAAAGGCCTCCGCATAGGGACACTGGGCTCCTTTCAGCCCGGGCCTTTCAAGAGCACACCCTGCCTGAAAAGAGCCTGTCACAGCCCCCCGCTACTGCTCTCCTTCACAGCTCTCTATCCCAATCAGCTCCTCTCTCCCTTTCCTCAGAGAACGGGGAGGCCCGATCCTTCTCTCTGCAGGCCTGAACCAATCTCTGGCCCCCAGAGGTTGAGCGCTTTTCAAAAGGAGGTCATATCGCTGAGGTTCTGCCAGGTCTGAGAACCCGACGCCAACTGAGACGCAATTCAGCTCCGTCTATGCATATGAGGCACATATACACTGAGAGAGAACATTTCAATACGGTACTTTATCAGAACACTACATTTGATGGGCTGAGAGATGTGCTGTCACTTTAAAACACTTCCTAGATGACTCTACAGTGACGTTCATTGACGTTTCTCGTCAAAGATTCAGTCAACAGCTCAATGGAAATCACCTCAAAGGTTGTCTTTTGGAAGTCCTGTTTATGCTACCAAAATTTTGTAATACCCCATTTCACCAAAAAGTCATGTCACACATAATCATGACCGATTGTTTAAGTTATCGAACACTGGTGTCACTTCAGAGCACTCTAGCACATCCCTAATAGCAGAATATATTCAATTTAGCAAGTGTTATGTTGAGGTGCTTAATATTTAAAACATCTCAATAAATGAATCATCAATAACACTTTACTTACAGCTTTTATGTATAATGCATTGCAAAGGGTTATTAAAGGGTATAATGCATTAAAAGTATTCATAATTTTATCAATATATCATAAATAATTATAACTGAATTTAAAATGCATAGTGTAACAAAGAATTGTTATAAAAAGTGTTATAATGTATTAACTGTGGTTACAGTTACTCATGAGATTGTATAATGCATTATAAGGTGCATTACAAGGCATAATTAATGCATTAAAACTACTTTTATAATGCATTCTACATATTTTAAGTAAAATGTTACTGAATCATCAAGACAGGCTGAAAGTTTTCCTAACTTTAGGAGGCTATTTATGCACATTCTTAGGAACTTTCTGGATTTTTTTTATGAACATTCTTTTTAGAAATTCAAATTTCTAAAAAGTTTTTTTTTTTCAGAACAATTCAAGAAGACAAAAATAAAAATATTTTTAAGAATTTTTTTGGGGGGGGTGGGAATAAAAAAGTTCTTAACTTTATTATTAAGGTGGAAAATAAGAATATAGCAGTTAAGAAGAATGTTAAGAATTCATCTTTCTTGAATCTTGCCACTGGTTTTTGGTGACAAAAAATAAATAAAAATAAATAAAAAAGCAGTCTTTGCTACCATAGAAAGGTCTATTCACACCCAACCTGCATTTTCAGCTTGTATTTTTAAAAACTAAGTAAAAGGAATTTCTATTGTCAGGTGGAGACAAGGGAGTTTCCATTGGCTATTGTTTTATACTGAGTAATGATATTTTCTATCCCTAACTCTCATTGTTTATACTGTGCTAATGATCATTTCTATGCCTAGCATTTTAAGTGCACTCAAAGTGTTTTGAATATGAGAGTTTGTCCTTACGTATCTGTGGAGAATCTCCTTCCTCTCATGTTGGTCGTCCAGTATGTTAACAGACAGGTCAGCGATGGAGACAGCAGCCGAGGCTGTGAGAGTGACCAGCAGCACCAGTGTGCCCTCACCCTCCAGCAGAGGCAGGTCCAGTCTGTGTGTGCACTCCTTTGAGAGAAGAGAGAGGTCCACCTGGCACCTGACACACATGCAACACCATCATCATTATCATGTTGTCTTACAGGATATCACGTGCATGACAAGAAAAAGACACAGCAGAATAGAGAAAAAGAAACCTAAACAAAATAAATGGGTGTTTCCTTAACTGCTGGCACTTCTGACCCTGTGGACATTTAAAAATTAAAGTCCTTAAACACTGTCATAAACAAATGTCATTTCCACCACAACTCATAACCTTCATTTTGTAATGGAAAGAACATTAATGGAAAATTAATTTCTCTTATAAAATGTTCACCTCCTTTTTTTATCGCATTTGATGGAAGTGCATCTTAAGCTCCTCACTGACTCTCATCTCCTCTGTAAACAACTATACTAAGCTGGTTGTGTTAAAAATGTCAGCACAACAAACTCAAACACTCTGTAAATGTGAAGTTTATTGGTGATAATTACACCAAAATGTGTAGAGGACATGACAGGTTTTTTGGTCGAGGAAGCAGCTGGTTGCCACAACACAGCTTTGCTCATAAATATTTATGATCAGTTATTAAATTAGTTTGTTTGAATATTTTCATTTCACTTTTGGCTGTTTTGATAAAAGATCTGCATTATGTATTGATTCTAAGAGATTTGTAGTAAATAATTTGCTAATTTCCAAGTCAAACCTGGAATTTTACGTATTATTTATTCATTCATTCATTCATTGAACAAAATGAATAATTTTACTCAGCAGGAACTGTAAATGAGACCTATTTTAATGTGATTATTATTAATAATAGGTAAAGCAATCCTGTTACATTCAAATATCTTTTAAAAAAAATCAGAAGTAACCAATCGCTTTTTTTCAACTTCCACCTTGCATTAACAGTAACAACAAAAAGTGCATGAGCAAGAAAAAACCACAAGAGAGAAAACGGCTGAACAATTGCACTAGAATACAGTTTGGTCCCAGCAAATACATATGTAAATATTCCTTCACATGTTCCCACTGTGACAATGTGTTCTACTCTACAGGAACATCATGCAGGTACTGAAAGCAATTCAATTGATCTTGAATGAAGTAACTAATGTGGAGTTCAGTGCTGGGGCAGGCTGGACAACTCATGGTCAGAGAGGACTCAAGTAGATGAGCGTTTAACAGAGGGAAATAGCCAATTACAAGAATGCCACCTGACTGATTCTGACATGCCACCTCTATGAACAGGAGGACTGGTGTAAGGAACAGACAGGAAACTAAGAAAACTCCGCTGCCTCATTCTCACATCGCACAGCCATTAACTCTACTGTCAATCACTCCTAATGGGGTTTTGCCAGAGTCTGCGATTTTCAAACTCTCTCCCTCTCTCACACACACAGGAACTGTCTATGAGAGGACAGTTTGAAGAATGAATGACTTTAGCTGTAACATACCGTACAGCAAACCTGTTCTTTAACAGTATTAGACTTGTGATTGGTCAATGACAGTATTTTGCAGTCAACTTTTATATATATATACATACATATACACACAGCGGAGTACAAAGTACAAAGAAAACAAAACAAATAAGTTCAGAAATTAAGTTATGCGTAATAATATGGAATGAATAATATGGAAAGTATTGAACACATGAAGAAAGGGAGGTTCAAAAAGGCATGGAAGACCAAGACACCAGCTGAATTCTATCAGTAATTAGAAAGCAATCCTTCTCCTAGTCAGTGGAAATTAATATTAGCTGGTTCAGTCCCAACACCTACAGTACCAGGATGATGATGATATAACAAGGGTGGATATTTCAGCAAGACAATGATCCCAGACACAGCCAAGAAAACTCTCAGTTGGTTTCAGAAAAAGAAAATAAAGCTCCTAGAATGGCCCAGCCAATCAACTGACTTGAATCCAACGGAAAATAAGAACTAAAGATCAGAGTTCATAGAAGAGGCCCATGGAACTTTCAAGACTCTGTGGAAGAATGGGCCAAAATCACACCTAAGCAATGCATGCAACTAGGAGGCATCTTGAAGCAGTTACCAACAAAAGCTTTTGTACAGCTTTTGTACAAAGTATTAAATAAATTTCAGTAGTTCAATACTTTTTTCCCTGTGTCATTCCATTTTATTACACATGACTTAATTTCTATTTGTTTTGTTTTCTTTGTATGTATGGATTACTTTGCTTGTTACCTACATCTGGTGAAGATTTCAAGTCAACAGCACCTCTAGAAATATATTTACTGAGAAAAATGGTGACGTGATCAATACTTATTTTACTCGCTGTATTTATATATACTATATATATATACAGTTGAAGTCAAAATTTTACATACACCTTTCAGAATCTGCAAAATGTTAATTATTTTACCAAAATAAGAGGGATCATACACAATGCATGTTATTTTTTACTTAGTACTGACCTGAATAAGACATTTCACATAAAAGATGTTTACATATAGTTCACAAGAGAAAATAATAGTTGAATTGATAAAAATGACCCCGTTCAAAAGTTTACATACACTTGATTCTTAATACTGTGTTGTTACCTGAACGATCCAAAGCTGTGTTTTTTTTTTTTTTGCTTAGTGACAGTTGTTCATGAGTCCCTTGTTTGTCCTGAACAGTTAAACTGCCTGCTGTTCTTCAGAAAAATCCTTCAGGTCCCACAAATTCTTTGGTTTTCCAGCATTTTTGTGTTTTTGAACCCTTTCCAACAATAACTGTATGATTTTGAGATTCATCTTTTCCCACTGAGAACAACACATGTATATATATATATATATATATGTGTGTGTGTGTGTGTGTGTGTGTGTGTGCACCTGGTATTCATCACGTCCTGGGGACCAAATGTCCCCACAAGGATAGTAATACCAGTAAATCTTAATCTTGTGGGGACATTTTTTGGTCCCCATGAGGAAACAAGCTTATAAATCATACAGCATAAAGTTTTTTGAAAATCTAAAAATGCAGCATGTTTCCTGTGAGGGCTAAGTTTAGGTGTAGGGTTGGTGTAGGACAATAGCACATACAGATTGTACAGTATAAAAACCATTACGCCTATGGGATGTCCCCATAAAACATGGAAACCCAACATGTTTGTGTGTGTGTGTGTGTGTGTGTGTGTGTGACAGGTAAATTGTGTAAATACTTATCACTGTGTTGTCGCTAATAAAAATACATATGTATTTTTTATGTATGTATTTATTTGGAAAGCAGCTTTGCTTTGAGGTCCTTAACAAATTGTCAGGGTTTATTTTCCATCAATTATTGGCTATGAAACATACTGTATGTACACTTTTAAAATTAAAACCTAAAAACTCTATATAAAGACTTTGGTTTTTGTTAATGTATCAAATCATTTGTCACAGCATTTACTGTACATATAATTGCTCTTTTGTTGTTTAAGATTGTTTCTATTGTCCTCATTTGTAAGTCGCTTTGGATTAAAGTGTCTGCTAAATGACTAAATGTAAATGCATTGTAAATGTTAATCAAATTAGACTATGAGAGTGTGAGAACAACACAAAAAAGTCAAGTGAATGACCAACCTGCCCATAAAATCATCTTTTTTCCCTGCATCTTTGTCCCAGATGGTGATATCAATAAAACCGCCCTGCTCATCATACAGGTGGAAGTCAAACTGCTCTCTCCACTGGGGGTTTAGTGTTTTTGGTATTGTCTGCATAGAAGGAAAGAAGCACACTTGATCAGAATTTACCTTACATGAAAGAAAAATTCTCAAATGAACAAGTAACTTAAATAAAGCTCATGCTGACCATACCTTACTTTTGTACTTTTGATAACCCATTCTGAATTTGACATAAGGGTCACTGAGGCCATTGGCGTCCATAGGCTGGAGGTCACGGGCCTCGATAAGGCTGATGCTAACAATGCCTCTCCACAACTGAGCCTTTCTGTGAACGTCTGATAACCTCAGACTCTGATGCTGCAAAGTGACAAAAACACATCCATATACACACTCACGTCAGGCAAGATACAATCCAATGTGAAGAGAAAGTCAGTGAAGTTAAAGCTGAATGGCAGACAGTGTGTTTGTGGTCAGAAATGTGATGTGAAAACTGTGCAGCAACATGGAAGACACATATTTTGGGGACACAGCATGTAAGGACAACATACACACAGAGAGTGACGGCACTGAAAAGACACAGACAAACACAGACAATGTGTGTCAACGGTATCTTTCCATGAGTAAAACATGAATATACACCACTGTGCAAAATTTTGGGGTTGGCAAGATTTTTAAATGTTTTGAAAGACATCTCTGCTGCATTTATTTGATCAAAAATGCAGTAAAAACACTAATAGTGTGAAATATTACTACAACTGAAAATACTGTAACATTAAAATGTCTGTAGTGTAAAATAATAATAATAATAACAATAATAAATAAATAAATATCTATCTATATATATATATATATATATATATAGATCTATATCTATATATATATATATATATATATATATATATACAGTATCTCACAGAAGTGAGTACACCCCTCACATTTTTGTAAATATTTTATTATTTCTTTTAATGTGACAACACTGAAGAAATGACACTTTGCTACAATGTAAAGTAGTGAGTGTACAGCTTGTATAACAGTGTAAATTTGCTGTCCCCTCAAAATAACTCAACACACAGCCATTAATGTCTAAACTGCTGGCCACAAAAGTGAGTACACCCCTAAGTGAAAATGTTCAAATTGGGCCCAATTAGCCATTTTCTCTCCCCGGGGTCATGTGACTCGTTAGTGTTACAAGGTCTCAGGTGTGAATGGAGAGCAGGTGTGTTAAATTTGGTGTTATCGCTCTCACTCTCTCATACTGGTCACTGGAAGTTCAACATGGCACCTCATGGCAAAGAACTCTCTGAGGATCTGAAAAAAAAGAATTGTTGCTCTACATAAAGATGGCGTAGGCTATAAGAAGATTGCCAAGACCCTGAAACTGAGCTGCAGCACGGTGGCCAAGACCATACAGCGGTTTAACAGGACAGGTTCCACTCAGCACAGGCCTCACCATGGTCGACCAAAGAAGTTAAGTGCACGGGCTCAGCGTCATATCCAGAGGTTGTGTTTGGGGAAATAGACGTGTGAGTGCTGCCAGCATTGCTGCAGAGGTTGAAGGGGTGGGGGTGAGCCTGTCAGTACTCAAGACCATATGCCGCACACTGCATAAAATTGGTCTGCATGGCTGTCGTCTCAGAAGGAAGCCTCTTCTAAAGATGATGCATAAGAAAGCCCGCAAACAGTTTTCTGAAGACAAGCAGACGAAGGACATAGATTACTGGAAACATGTCCTGTGGTCTGATGAGACCAAGATAAACTTATTTGGTTCAGATGGTGTCAAGCATGTGTGGTGGCAACCAGGTGAGGAGTACAAAGACAAGTGTGTCTTGCCTATAGTCAAGCATGGTGGTGGGAGTGTCATGGTCCGAGGCTGCATGAGTGCTGCCGGCACTGGGGAGCTACAGTTCATTGAGGAAACCATGAATGCCAACATGTACTGTGACAAACTGATGCAGAGACTGGGCCGCAGGGCAGTATTCCAACATGATAACGACCCCAAACACACCTCCAAGACGACCACTGCCTTGCTAAAGAAGCTGAGGGTAAAGGTGATGGACTGGCCAAGCATGTCTCCAGACCTAAACCCTATTGAGCATCTGTGGGGCATCCTCAAACAGAAGGTGGAGGAGCACAAGGTCTCTAGCATTCACCAGCTCCGTGATGTCATCATGGAGGAGTGGAAGAGGACTCCAGTGGCAACCT
The DNA here is from genome assembly GCF_936440315.1 of Barbus barbus. Taxonomy (NCBI): domain Eukaryota; kingdom Metazoa; phylum Chordata; class Actinopteri; order Cypriniformes; family Cyprinidae; genus Barbus; species Barbus barbus. The sequence goes on along the minus strand of NC_136734.1, from coordinate 20,160,271 downwards.
GTGAAGCTTTCACCTTTATTTTATTTTTTTATATAGCGCTTTTAACAATACAGATTGTGTCAAAACACTTAACAGTATCAAATTGGAGGATAGAGTGTCAGTAATGTATAATAATAAGATTAAACACTCAATTTTCAGTTAAAGGCATTTCATTATTGAATTCAGAGATGTCATTGCTTAGCTCAGTTTAGTTTAAATAGTATCTGTGAAATCAAATTGACGATAATCGCTAGAAATTAAATGTCCCCAACAGAGCAAGCCAGAGGCGACAGTGGCAAGGAACCAAAACTCCCTCTGTGACAGAATGGAGGAAAAAAAAAACTTGGGAGAAACCAGGCTCAGTCGGGGGGCCAGTTCTCCTCTGGCCAAACCTGTGAAGCTCTGGTGAACTCCATGTCCAAGAGGGTTAAGGCAGCGCTGGAAAATAATGGTGTCAAAATATTGACACTTTGGGCCCAATTTGAACATTTTCACTTAGGGGTGTACTCACTTTTGTGGCCAGCAGTTTTTACATTAATGGCTGTGTGTTGAGGTATTTTGAGGGGAAAGCAAATTTACACTGTTATACAAGCTGTACACTCACTACTTTACATTGTAGCAAAGTGTCATTTCTTCAGTGTTGTCACATTAAAAGATAAAATATTTACAAAAATATGAGGGGTGTACTCACTTCTGTGAGATACTGTGTATATATATATATATATATATATATATATATCTCAATCTCTCACTACTGCACATAAATACTTTTCTTTTTTTTAATGTTGCGGTGAATTATAACCTGAGATTCTCCCAATGACTCCAAAGACTGCAGACACATGCAGTCTTTTAGTATCAGATAACTGAGGTCTGAAACAAACTATTTTAATAGATATCTATGTGCTTAATTTGGAGTCCTTATTAATGTGTTTCTTGTTCAAAATGCATATTCATTCAACTCTGAGCAAACCTGCTCTGAGAAAAACACACAGCGTTGATGTTAAAAGCAGGCAGCTAATGACGTTCTCTACAGATATTAGTGTGATACGCTGACTGAACACTGTAAAATGACTCTTTTACATGAGCATTCAGACCTCTAATGTGATCTTTGGACATGATGCCGACCAAAAACAAGCAGCTCGTGACCAAAGAAGGCTGCACTTCCTCAGTGAAATGATGATTAAAAGAAATGAAAGTATAAAACCATGAAGCAGATTAAGAAAGTAGAACTGGAAGTAAGTATAATTTTGACAAACATCTGTGTTAGCATTAATTTTGTTCTTCCATGCACTTCAGGGTGAAGTTTTCTTTATATTTATATATCTTAGCAGAAGTTTTAATTTAGGAGACGTATCAATTACAAATCCCACTTGATTTGCATCTACAGAGCTCATCGTTTACAGTATTTTGGAAATGAAACAGATATAGGGAGTATAAATAGAAGAAACACCCAAGTGTGCACCGCGAGCGATGTAAAAGTAGTTATCGTAGCGCTGTTACAGTATTCCCGAGACCCAGCCAACATGGCCCACTTTGGAGCTTCAAAGGCTTGGGTGGGGTAAGCCTTTCAGCAGGACGTCCTTATCCACATGCTGGAGAGCCACTTTCATGTTTCTGGGCCTCTCTGAAAGTTGGGCTCCAACATTAGCCAAAACAAAACAGGAGTTACTTGACCTCTGCTGGAACATGCAACTGAGAGCTGTGCATTTTGTTCTCTTGAGTAGCGCAAATCAATGCAACTAGGCTGTGTGTTAGAAATGCCTTAAACTGGGACTTCACTTGAAGACCACATATTACCATTGAAACTATAAGACTTTCACTTAATGGACAACAGAGAGGTCTGCTGTACACATGCATGCATGAATCAGAGACAAAGAGAGTAGTATGTTATTCCTGTCCAAGACCAGCATGCCACTTTCATACTAGACAATCCATTCACAACACATGGAAGAAGAAAAAGTACAAAAAAAAACTATAACAGAATTTCAACTTATAGATTAATAATGAGGTGGATGAAGAACAGCTTGACATTAAAAAAAATGTCTCAAACTAAAAAGTAGAGAAATTAGATTGTTAGGTTACCTGCTCTTTTAAGAATTATTTGAACTATTTAAAGAATATTTACTATTTAAATATATTTACTCAGATATTTATAGCTTTTATTATTACTTAAAAAAATATATTTTAATTGAATATTTCATTTTGTTATGTGCTTTTCTCATTTCATTCTTCTTTTTAATATTACTTTTTAGTTTAAATTTATGTTTATTTCAGTTTTAGTTTGAGTTCAGATTTATTTTATTTATTTCCAGGTAGTAATTTAAGTGTTTCAACTTAAATACATTTTTAGTTACTTGCCAAGTTTTTAATCAAATTTTTATATTATTTTTTATTTACTTTATTAACAAAAAAAAAGGTTTTAATAGTTTCCGTTTTAGTTCATGATAGTAACTCTGATATATAATAAATATATTACACAAAAATATCAAATTCAGAAATCAACATCGTCACCTCGATGGATGGATAAAGCATTGAAATAAACAGCAACAAATTTGTTAAATAACAATAATAATTAAAAATATATATATATTTTGCACAGACCCACCAAAAAATATACTACAATACCATCAAATAAAATAAAATAATTAAGCTTCAAATTAGGCTAAATATGCATCATTTTCATGTTAAGAAAAGAAGTTTGTGTACACATAGCTTTACATATGCAAAATCACCAGGTTATATAAATGGTTGCTCTCACATCCTGTTTGACTACAAAAATAAAGTGCAAAATCTCCTGACAGAACACTGCAACACATGCACCGTGCAGTCGATGCAATATGAAGATGACAAAAAGAGTATGCTTTATTTTCTCGTTCAATTGCTGCAATACACAAAGGAAACTCTGGCGGCCCTGAATTTGTATCTGGAACTGATTGCTAATTTCAGCCTGAAAGGCAGGGCAAATTGGTGCCCGGCACTCGACAAAGGTTCATTTTCTTATTTGTACACTAGATGGCAGTGTTTCTTACCCTGTATATTACAGCACTTGCAGGCGATTTTACGACTGAAACGAAAAAGGTAAGTGAGGGAAAAAAGAAAAAGGGCTGGGGATCACGGCCCCCTTCAGTCTGAGCAGAGAACTGCAGAAGGCAGGGATCAGGTGGGACATGCTGTTATTACCTTACTGGATCGTTTCCAGCTCCTTCTCATAAGCATGGTCTGTGAATGAGACAAAGCGTTATAAAGCCACCCCTTGCCCTCTCTAACAGGGTGTTAGAGGTGAACCTGACATCCTGTCTGGATACTGTTCAGAAGAGTCAAGGGGTCATAAGGAGGCAGCCCGGGGAAGCTATGGTTGGGGGGGCAGCCATTATAAGCTAATAAAATCACTAAATCACACACAAACAAAGAAAATGTTGTCATTCAAAGCTTTGTTAGTTCACTAACACAAAGATACACTGGCACACTCACACATATCTGTGATGTTATAAGTGTTATAAGTTACTGGATCATACAGTAAGTATATGTTGTTTATTAGGGGACTTTTTAAAAAGTCTATATCTTGCAGTTCTGCATAAAACCCCATTATTTCCCTATAAACTTACAGCGCCCTTGTTATCCTGTTAGCGTTCCAACGTACTGCCTGTGGTACACTTTGTGCTTAGTTAAATTTTATAGGAATGCTTTATACATGCTGAGCAATAATTACTCTTTCGTCCTGAGCATTACTGAATGCACAAATGTGACGTATGACTGCATAACACTGCAAGTAAAGTGAGGGTGTGTTTGCTAGGGCACACTAGCTGACTAACGGATAACTGGACTCATTTTCCTCTCATTGAAATTCTGCATGCCAATCCTAAGAATATTCTTTAGACAACAGATTTCTCTTTGATGTATGCCAAAAAAAAAAAAGGCATTTCCAAATCAGACACTGGTTCAGCCAACCCAGAGAATGCATTTGGAATCTTCTGTACTGCAATAAGATGAGTGATAATATATGAAGCCAAATAAAACCCTATACCACTGTTCAAAATGTTTTAACTTTTAAGTGTAAATCAAAGAAAGCACTAGATTAAAAAATAAAAAATAAAAAAATAAAAAAATAAAAAAATTAGATACAGAGCTTCCACACCTCTTGACCAATACATTTCCAAGGTTTTACCATGATGTACTTGTTTGATGTACTTCAGTTCACAGTTCAGATCAAACACATCACCTTGAAAAACAGAGACATAATAAAAAACTAAATTAAAAAACTCACTGCTTCCCTGAAGTCTCCCTCTTTTGGAATAAGTGTGACTGCCAGTTCCAGTGAACCCAGGTCATGGTTGGGATAGTGGGGATCTTTGAGGTCAAGGGTCACATCCAAGGTCCTAAAAGGGAGAGAGAACCTACAGCATGAACAATCAAAATCCTGCCACGCTCAATCACTGGGTTCTACATTTCTTACAACAGCATTCGTGTGTTTGTGTGTGTGTGTGTGTATATATATATATATATATATATATATATATATATATATATATATATATATATATATATATATATATATATATATATATATATAGACACATATATACATACACACACACACACACTATATAAACACAAGGGGGCAGCGGTGTCAAAGTAAATTAATTGATATTACGACACTTGAGATTGTGTTTCAGATTGGTAAATGTGTCACAAAGCATCAGAAGACCTTTGGTGCTCCAGGGACTCTAAATAGAGATATGCAGAGCCCATAAAGTCATCCTGCAGCCCGAAGTCATAGTCAAAGACCTGTAGAGGAAGGAAAACACCCAACAGTAAGGCATGTCATTTCACACGACAAACTGTAGTGACTGTAAAGCCAGCATACATTATATTGACTCTTTACAGTTCCATCAATTAAAACACATTCCATTAAATTAAAACACATTAAATAATCACTAACGACTAAGCAGCCATTAAAAGTCAATTTAATGACTGGAACAAAGCACTCTGACTACATTTACAATCATTTACCTTCACGTAGAGTGGCTCTCTCAAACTCTCCACCAGCAGACTGACTTTCTCATCCCATACTGGGTTCAGGTTCTTGTGGATCGTTTTGCTGCGGAAAACCTCCTTCCCTGCTATCTTAAACTTCACATATGGATCACTGGTCCCTGTAAATACAACAAAAATCCACAATACATTTGACAGTTTTTCAAGAGAAACTTTGGTAAAAAAAAAAAAATGTTTCTTCTACAAAATTAGACCAGCTTAGTTTATAATAAATAGTACTTAGGAAGCCCTTTTAAAAATACTGCAAAATTCACTGAAAAAAAATAATTGGAACTGAATTTGCATTCTCCACTCAATTCCAAATTCTACACAGCCCTTCTGGTAACTATACTTAAAATTCTACATCATCTCGTTATATAACAGTCTCAGAATGAGATGATGCAAAAACAATGGTTATTTTTGAAAAACATATACTGTTGCTAATATGCACATATTCATTATCTAGCCTCTTTTTCTCTCGCTGTAGGGCTTTTTCTTTCTCATGGAGTAGTTGTCTATGGTGTGTAAAAATGGGTCTGAAAGAGTGGAGGCAAAGAGACTTGGGTCATGTGACCTTAACTGTCAGCCCTTATTGGCTCAAGCACTAAAGTGAGTGAGGATGAGTGTGCTGTGTGAAGCCAAGGGCAGTCTGAATACAGTGAGCACAACCATAAACAAACAAATACACTAATGAGTAATAATCAACATGACAGAGGCTCCTGAAATTGCCAAAGCAACATCCTGACATTTGACTCAATTAGTTTGCACTTTGCAGTATAATATAGTACAGTTCCTAAAAGAGAGCACTAGATGTCACTGTATGTTCAATGGAAAATCTGCACATAGCCCTGCATGTCACCTGACCTGCTCTATCTGCAGTGGATCAGGAACTTTAAAGTATTCTGAGCCATGAAGAAGCATAGCATAACATTAGGGCTGCAACAACTAATCGATAAAATCGATTATTATCGATTATGAAAATCATCATAATTAATCGGGTCTGCCCACAGTGCACGTCCAACTTCAGCTGGTTAGTCAAATTACGGCACTGAATAATGCATTTCTATGGACAAAATGCATCTAAAAATAGTGGAGGAAACAGAATGAGATTCTGCCGGAGAAGCACGTGATCCAAGCTGCCCAAAACATGATAATTCTTTATTTTAAGCTTTAAGTTAATGCATAAGAGTAATGGCTTGCCCTGTCAGGCGCTTTGACAGATGCGTGTGCGTCCTCAGCGCAAAAACGTTCAGTTTACGGTCATATCCTTATCTATAAATGCCACAAATTCACGCGAGCATTTCCATTTTTGCATAAAGGTCCGTCCTGACAGTCTGTGTTAAGTTTAAAAGCGAATGAGCGCCGGCGCGGCGGGCGCGCGCACGCGCGTCAGACGGACAGAACACAGTAGAGAGGGAGACAATTAATAGGCTTTTCAGCGCAAACATATCCACTGTGCTGAATTATCTGTTGTTGAAAGTTAATTTAAGGTTTAAAATAAATTAAAATATTTTATGAGAGTAGGAACTTTAAAGGGATAACAGCGTGTAATTGTCTGTCTGAATATAAACATGAGACGCTCCATAACGGCCTTTTACAGGATAAAGAAATGACGAGGTGACTGTGATCAAAGTAGTTCCTGCAGAACATTACTCTTACCTGTTGGTTAACACTGAGTTTGTGTTTTTATTCGTCTTTATTATTATCTTTATTATTTTAATAGAGGTTTAAACTATGTTAAATTTTTGCAATGCTTAACAAATTTATGTAAGTTTTTTAACAATGTGTTTATGTAAGGTTTGTGCCACTGCTGCTCTAAAGTAACAGTATTGGTGATAACCAAAATCATTTTTCGGCTTTCTGTACTGGTTAGTACTCCAATATGTGTAAGCTCTTTAGTAACAGTAGTAGGCTATTTTTAATGCTATAATATCATTATTGCTGTTATCTATGAAAGAAAACCAGAGCACTTATTTTTTTTTATTTTTTTTTATTTGAGTATTTTTTTTTCGCGATACCCAATTGCAGTCAAAAAGTACATAAACAATACCAGCAAGAATGCAAGCTGTTATGAGGACATTTTTTATTATTATGTCCAATAAATGACAATAACATTTTTAAATTTAAACAAATTTTTGACAAATTTCTAAAATATGTTTTCTCTTTATTATGATAAGTGGTCTAATAAATTAAGCACTGTATGTTTTCATAGCATTCAGTTGTCACGTTTGTTTGAAGGACATTGGGCAGAATGTGGAATAGTATTTTTTTTGGTCAATATTTTTTTAATCCGATTAATCGATTAATCGAAAGAATAATCGGCCAACTAATCGATTATCAAAATGATCGTTAGTTGCAGCCCTACATAACATCTTGCAAAATACCACACTGAGGAAGATATGTGGTTTAATATAAAAAAATATGGCATCATTCTTTACAAATAAATGAGGAGCAGCAACATTTATAAAAAAAAAACTGAATCTTGATCAAATTTATCAAGAAACTATTTAGATGCAAATGCTGCTATAACAAGTAATTAACATTCTGTGCGGAAAATAAATGCAACAAATAAATGGACAATCAAACAGTCTGTTGTGCCAAACCACAGTAAACACAGTATCCGGAATGGAACCACTCTTGTAAGCGATCCCTTAGGTTTCATTACGTTGACAAAGACAAACATCAATGCCAGGGGAATTGTCAATATTTTAACTAAATGAAGTGTGGTTTTTACCTGAAATCGACTACATAATTTTTAAATTCAGCTCACATTCTGCTCTGCAGGAACTTGCGTGTCCCTGTGCAGAGATCCAGTGTCAGCAATAAAAAGAGTAAATATGATTATACATTAGTATATTGTGTGAGAAAAAGACCAAATTCATGTTTACTTAGCTTACAAATTTCATATATTCAAATTTGGCACATTATTATTAATGTACCAATGGCATTATTAGAATATACTGTACTGATCTGAAGCAGATGAGATTATGTGTATAAAAAGTCACATATGAAAAGTTTTATGGTATGTTTTGTCATTTTTGGAAGCCCATGGTCACTTTTCACTTTTATATTACAGTAAAAATATTAATGAAAAAGTCCATGGGATTTGAAACTGTTAGGTTACCAACATTCTTCTCTTTACATTCCACAGATCAAAGAAAAGCATAGAGGTTTGGAACAACATGTGAGTAAATGATGAAAGAATTTTCAGTTTGGGGTGAACTGTCCCTTTAAAGCCTTTTGCAGTATAGGTATCTATATCAACACACTCATCTCCAGACTGGAGTGCATGATACAAGTGAGAAGAGTATTGGTGTGGGCATGTTAGCAGTGGCAAACGACAGCTCCATAAGCAGTCACTTCAGTTATATCAGCTCGCTGACAGGGAATCCCCATTCAACACCTCTGCAGTGTGTAACTCTCAATGCCCATCATAATCTATCAGTCTCTGAGGGAAGCCTCTGTAATGTCATTAGATCAGTGCTGACTGCTGAGACATTTAGTACGGTAATCAAACATGCTCCTGTAGATCTGTATCACAGCATGCTGCACTCTCAGCACGGTCACTGTCCAAATGCATCCAAAAAAATAAAAAATACACACACACATGAAAACAAAGCTTCAGTTAAGCAAACCTCTAGATGCAAATCTCCACAGGCATTAGATCTAATAACCAATTTGCATTCACATTCACTGTCTTTATATACCACTGAAATGCATCCCTTCATTCAGGAGATGCAGAGATACCAAGACGGGGTGTTATTTTCCTATTCATCCACCCCTAAAGCCAATCCCAATGCTCTTTCAACCACTGAGTCATTCATCTAAATAATACAATAAACTGCATTCAAATTCAAAAGGAGTCAGTGACTCTAGATAATGGCTCTGGTTAAGCAATGTGTTCGCCTCTGGATGTTGATGCCCAGCTGTGAATTATGTTGGTGCACCATTAGAGATAGCTGAAAGACAACAGTTTTTTTTTCATGTCTTTACTTCAGGATAAAGGAATAAAAGCCAAAGAGGACCTGACGTGAATATCAAACACAATGCATAGTAATAAAACAATAAAACCCAGATTTCCAATGTGGTCTCTGACTTTTTTAGTAGAAATGTAGCATGATGGACAGAATATTGCAGAACAAAAAGATAAATAATAAAGAAAGGGGAGGGGGAATCCTTCTTTGCAGCACTGAACTATATATCTGAAACTGTCTGTGGTGGAAAAAAGCTTGGGGGGGGGGGGGTTTAGGTGCTGACACATAAACTGTGGGTCTGATGAATGACACATCTCTGCCCTTGACAGCCATCTGCAGCACAGCGTTCAGCATTATAGGAAATGAAAGACGTTTATCATTAATCTGACTAAAAACGGTAAAATCTGTGGTCAGAAATTATTTCTCATCAGCCACAATGAAAGATGGACAGAATAGGGGACTTTCCCTGAGTACATTCACAGTCGCATTAATCAAACTGCCCTCCACAACACTTGAGTGAGCAGGAAGTAGAGGTGCTCAGAGAAATCCGTTCACAGAAGATCAATAGATGTTTTGAATGAATGAGATACTGCGTATGATTGCAGGGTCATAGTGTGCTGACCGGTGAGCGAATCCTCCTCTGCTGATCAGTAGCATACATTAGACACCTGCACATTTGCTCTCCAACTGCATTTTTATGGACCTATAAAACTTGTGCCACTGTCAGTCTAAAAGGCTTGAGAGTTTGAAATTGAAGACTACTTTCTTGGCCAGAAACCAAGGAACAGTAGTAATGGATAATTTTATTGTTTGTTTGTTAATGAGGATGACCTGAGTTCAAAACCAGCTAATGTAATTTCTTGACCCCAACCCTGCTCTAAAATACAGTTTAAAACTAAGCCTTTGTTGGTTTAAGCTGTTTTTCCACCAATAGGATTTTCCTTGTTTCCTCCATTGAAACAACCCAAATACATTTTATTTTTAAAATGCATTTTTCTTCTTATAAAATACGCTTTTAGTGGCTTCATTTAGTGTTTTGCGTAGAGATTTGGTTCAACTAAGTTACTGTATATAAATATATATATATATATATATATATATATATATATATATATATAAACAAGCTATGACATAATATAAATTAATTATTAGTGATGAGTCATGAAGTGCTCTGACTGACAGATTCATACTGACAAATTTTTTGTCACAGTGCCAGTGTGAGCACTGTGATGACAGTAAAGCAGATTACTCAGATTTACTGTAACTCAAAGAATGCAAAGGCCAAGATAATTAAATATTCTTCTTGTGCTAATTTGTATACTTCTACAAAATACATGATGTGTTTGTAGTCGTAAGTGTGACTGCTGTTTACAGTCTGACTATCACTGGGCCATCCAGACATTCAAATCAGCTGAATTTGCTCGTAGCAAACAAAGAAACCGATGCAGAGAAATCAAATTAATTACTTTGTTTTTCAAGTAAAGTATTGCATTTAAAAAAATGTAGCTTGAATATATAAATGTGTGTGTGTGTGTGTTGTAATTCCAAATCATTGTTTATATTTAAATGGATAATTCCCCCAAACATGCAAATTCTGTCATTAATTACTCACTCTCATGTCATTCCAAACCCATAAGACCTTTGTTCATCTTCAGAACACAAATTAAGATATTTTTTATGAAATCTGAGAGTTTTCTGACCCTGCATAGACTACCACGTTCAAGGACATCGATAAAATAGTCAGTGGTTCAACCATAATGTTATGAAACTACGAGAATATTTTTTATGCGCAAAGAAAAAAATAACGACTTTATTCAACAATTTCTTCTCTTCTGTGTCAGTCTTCGATTTATGCATTTTCACGATGTATGCATGTGGTGCTGCTGACACAGGAGCCAGCATTTTGACGTAGAACCCGTCAACCTGTGAGTTATGTTGGTGCACCATGAGAGATACAACCAGAATTCCGGAAATGTTGGACTGTTTTTCAAATTTGAATAAAATGAAAACTAAAAGACTTTCAAATCACATGAGACAGTATTTTATTATAATAGAACATAGATAATATAACAAATGTTTAAACTGAGAAATTTTAAAATTTTATGCACAAAATCAGCTCATTTCAAATTTGATGACTGCTACAGGTCTCAAAATATTTGGGATGGGGGCATGTTTACCATGGTGTAGCATCTCCTCTTCTTTTCAAAACAGTTTGAAGACATCTGGGCATTGAGGTTATGAGTTTCTGGAGTTTTGGTGTTGGAATTTGGTCCCATTCTTGCCTGATATAGGTTTCCAGCTGCTGAAGAGTTCATGGTCCTCTTTGGCGTATTTTTCATTTAACGATGGGCTAAATGTCCCCGGACTCTTCTACTACGAAGCCATGCTGTTGTAATAGCTGCAGTATGTTGTTTTGCATTGACCTGCTGAAACACACGTAATCTGGAGGGGAGCATATGTTGCTCTAAAACCTTTATATACCTTTCAGCATTCATAGTGCCTTCCAAAAAATGCAAGCTGCCATACTGTATGCACTTATGCACCCCCATACCATAGACACGGCGTCTGTGATTTCCAACAAGAATGTCAAATTTGGACTCATCTGACCATAGAACACTTTTCCACTTTGAAACACTTGGCCCACAGGACATGACGGCGCTTCTGGACCATGTTCACATATGGCTTCCTTTTTGCATGATAGAGCTTTAGTTGGCATCTGCAGATGTCATGGCGTATTGTGTTTACCGACACAATTCCTGGGCCCATTTAGTAATGTCAATGAAAGAATCATGCCAATGAGTGATGCAATGCCGTCAGAGGGCCCGAAGGCCATGGGCATCCAACAAAGGTCTTTGGCCTTGTCCCTTACGCACAGAGATTTCTCCAGTTTCTCTGAAACTTTTGATGATGTTATGCACTGTAGATGATGAGATTTGCAAAGCCGTTGCAATTTGACATTGAGGAACGTTGTTTTTAAAGTATTCCACAATATTTTTACGCACTCTTTCACAGATCGGAGAGCCTCTGCCCATCTTTACTTCTAAGAGACTCTGCCTCTCTAAGACATCCCTTTTATGTTACAGACCTGATGTCAATTATCTTAATTAGTTGCTAGATGTTCTCCCAGCTGAATCTTTTCAAAGTTTCTTGCTTTTTCAGCCCTTTGTTGCCCCCATGCCAACTTTTGTGAGATCTGTAGCAGTCATCAAATTTGAAATGAGCTCTTTTAGTGGATAAAAGTGTAAAATTTCTCAGTTTAAACATTTGTTATGTTATCTGTGTTCTATTGTGAATAAAATATTGTCTCATGTGATTTGAAAGTCTTTTAGTTTTCATTTTATTCAAATTTAAAAAAAACCGTCCCAACATTTCTGGAATTCAGGTTGTAGAAGTAAATTTTCATGTCTTTACTTCAAGATAAAGGAATAAAAACCAAAGAAGACCAGATATGAATATCAAATAGAAGACATGCACGTCATTCATACCACATAAACACATCACAGACTGTGGAATTGCCTTTGCCAGCAATGACGACACACACTGACAAACTGGCACTGAATCCTGGCTGGTGAGCAAAACTAAAGAGCTGATCATGGACTTTAGGAAGAGACAGCAGCGGCCCTACACTCATCTTATGATCAGTGGGACCCCTGTGGAGAGGGTGAGTAGCTTCAAGTACCTCGGTGTAAACATCTCCGAGAACCTGACTTGGACTACACACATCCAAACACAGGTTAAGAAAGCCAGGCAAAGACTGTACCACCTGCGACAGCTGAGGAAATTCAGGGTCTCACCAGCAATCCTGAAAACTTTCTATTCAGGGACCATAGAAAGTGTATTGACTCAGTGCATCTCAGTGTGGTATGGAAACAGCTCCAATCAGGACTGCAAAGCACTACAGAGAGTTGTGCGCTTAGCTGAGCACATCTCAGGGTCTGTTCTCCCTCTCTGCAGGACATCTACCTCAAACGCTGCAAAAATAGAGCTGTCAAAATCATCAAGGACTCAAATCACCCTGGTAACCATCTATTCACTTTGCTTCCATCTGGTAAGCGCTTCCGTAGCCTGATGGCAAAAACTGAGAGACTTAGGAGGAGCTTCTTCCCCCAGGCCATCAGGCTCCTAAACTCTAACTCTGTCTCATAACATCACATGACTCCATGTAAATATCACTATATCAATAAGCTATTCATAATTTTTCTCTACCTCATATTGCTGCTATTTAAATACCCTGTACAACTTTTTTGCACATTCCTCTTATATTACTATTTTATTCTTTTATTTTTTCTACTTTTCTTTTTCTTAATATTTGTATTCTATATAATTGCACTGTCCTTGGAGCGGACCTGACTTACATTTCACTGCTGGTTATACTCTGTATAGTTGTGTATGTTACGAATAAAAAAAATCTTGAATCTTGGTAGCCGTTTCAATTGAGCAGCAATTTTATACAGTATAGACCAAAAGACAAATGTCATGTCCGTTTTAGTGGCCCATAAGCTGTGGCCATTTCAGAAACAGCACAGTTGTCATAAAAGTAGCTATAATAACCACCAACAGAAAAAGCAGGATCTTACTCTAGATACATTTCCTTGAATGAAGCCATGTAGCCACCAAGGGGAAATGTGATGTTGTTAAATGTATTATCTTGTTCTGTTTTAGCCCAAATTGTGTATGACAGCCTGGGGGTATTTCAGAAAGCAGGTTATGTGACACTCCCAGGGTTGTTTGTGGATGACTAAACAAATAAACTCAAACTATAGCATAAAGCAATATATATATTTTTTTACTCTATTTACTCATTCTGCATTCAAAACCTTATTTATTTATGTATGTACATATTTATTGCAGCTGGATGATTTCTATATAATATAGCACATATATATAGACTGTTTTTTATTTATATATTTTTTTATTCTTATATTTAGCATCAAACATACATTATGATTCTTGTTCACTGTAATAAAAAATGATGAAAGATTAAAAATTTAAATGTAAAATGAAAAATTATTGCATCACTGCCACCATGTTTTGTTTTGTTTTGCTTTGCTTTTGGCATGGTACCATGGTAATGGCAGGGCTTTTTAGACATTGTACCATTTTAAAAGCATGTGTTGTTGGACGTGCATTTTATATAAGTGAAATTCCATGGTACAGTATATGAATAGTTTTATGGGGGTCATCAACATTGTGACTGTATGTTGGCTGTACTATTAGTAGTAAAGTTAAAGAAAAAGACATTTTCTTCAAGCTAGCTGAGTTTTCTTGTGTTACCAATGATAAGTTAAAGTTGTAATTTGAGGTGGGGATACAATATCCTGCAGTAATTTCCTCTCATGAGCTCAGAGACCAAGCACTGATGGAATTTTGATGGAAGTCATGTGATTGCCCACAGAATCCATCCAGTTCATTAAGACCCACAGATGCAATAGTTTGTGTAAAATTTAAAGCACAGCATGAATGATGGTCTGAAGTCTCTCAGTCTCAAAACAGACCCACATTCTACTGTGTCCCCCAGCATCAGTGTGTGCCAACATGCTCTTAGCGCTTGTTAAAATCACCCACCAGCAGTCAGTAAGCTCTGATGTATCAACAAATAATAAGTGGGCCATTGTGATACAGGTCACACCTCAACATATTCTGCCAACCAACAACACATGACTCAGAGAGTGAGACCACAGAATTGATGATTTGATGATGGTAAAGCAATCACACCACCACATAGTAACAGAAAAAACATAAAGGAAAATACCACCCACATTTTTATTTTTATTTTTTGGATAGAGGACTCATATTTTAGCCAGAAGCAACAATTTAAAGTTAAAAACATCTTGATGGTTTGTTTATTACAAAAATGTGGATTATTGTGATGTTTTATCAGCTGTTTGGACTCTCATTCTGATGGCACCCATTCACTACTAAAAAACCCCCCACCAAAATAAGCACCTGTGGATGCTTTTTAGGACAAGACGGGGTGAGACAAAATTCATTTTCTTTTCTGTATGAAAAACAATCACAGGCTGTATTATCTAATTAGAAAAAGGCCTCTCTGTTGCATATTCATAATTACCCTCCCAAAAATCGCAACGGGCCAAGAGCGTTTTAAAAAAAAAGGTCATTGAATAATGCACACAGAGTCATAATTAAGCTAAATTATTCAATCCGATTTCCCAGAGCTCTGACTGATTGCTGTCATTGGCAGGAAATTTGGAAATTGCACTCAGGCACTGATACAGCTCCATCTCCTTCAGTAGACCTACTTAAGACTGGTCCTCTGGGGCCCTGTGATGGCACAGACTTTCAGCCCTGTCACTCACTACACCCATTCTGTACACATTAGGTCATTTAAGTGATACCCTCCTTGTGGAAAAAATAAATAAATAAAAACAAAAGTGTCTGATTACACACCACTATGAATCCAAGGGAAGCTATTCAGTCTTATGTGAACATAAATATTATTTACAGGTGCACTAAAGGTGCACATCCTTAAAGGTGCCCTAAAAACACTGTTTTATTTTACATGGAGCCACTCATCTTATGAGGGCCGACATAAGATCACATGACTAGTCAGATGGATAATAATCACTTTATTTTGGCAGCCTCCTTATCTATTAACTTTTTTTGGCAGAATGAACTAATCATGGCTCATGTTGAATAACATATTCATCAGGGCATAGCATGATGCTACATCCGCACCACAAGGTGGCTAAAAGAACTTAAAAGTAAATACTTTACAATAAGGTTCAATTTAAACTTTAACATTTCTAATAACATGGAAGCTGGTTTGCATGCGGTTTTGATCATATTTGATACAACAGGCTTTTGTTGCTCATGTATTCATGTCAAACTGAGCAAAAATATTGAATTTGGTGCAGTTGCTGATATTTATGTGCCCAAAAAGTAAGATGAAATTCTGACAGATTGTAAGTCAATGAAATCCTTATAACTGTCACAACACACACTCTGGAGCAGGGAACAAGGAGGCGAGGAACTTCAAAACACTTAGGCTTTATTTTAACAAACTCAGGGATCGCTGGAGGGATTCGTGTGAAAACCACACGAAGACGATCAGACCAGACGCAGGGCTTATGAAGGGCAGACTAAACTAGATAATTAACAACACAGGGCTGGGAACAAATGAACTAATAAAGACATGAAACGGGGACAGGGACGGGAAGACCAAATATGGGCATGGAAACACAGGAAGCACGTGGAAACACAAGACACAGGGAAACAAAGTCTGACAATAACAGTATGTCAAACTACTTTCATAAAATGCATATAAATATCAGTTCTCACTCTATATTTCCCAATAATATGACTAAGGTGATATTTAAATGCTTATTTATTTATTTATTTAAGTAATAAACTGTCAAGAAGGCGTGTAGTAAATTGGATACAACAGGTTTTTCAGTAAATCATATTACATTTGGGGCCTTGGAAATTTGTGCATCAAATATGATATGATAAACAGTAGGCTTATAAGGTTATATTCTGAACACATTCAGTCATACGGAGTAATTTGATCTATATAAAGATTTTGTTGTCAAACTCCTGCCTCTGTGTAGTTTATTCACTTCTATTTTTCTTTTTTACAGCAACAAGAGCTACACTATAGTCAAGCCTTTTATTACGAACCAATACATTGAGCCCCCAAAATGAGAGACACATAAGGGATTTGAAGTATAAAACTCTCCTGTCAACTCTAATAAATGTATTAAAAACGTTTGAGGTTTTATCTGAGATACGTCTTTTTCCATTTTCTTTCTCTAAAATATGAGACGGTTCACAGGCTGGGTTCAGATTGGCTGTCAGGCGTCTGGATATTTAAGACGGTGCTGAAGAAAAGAAGCCTTTCAATAGCACATGGAAAAAGAAGAGAGATGTGTTCAATTCCCTTCACATCTCCAGCATACTCCATTACCCAGCATGCCCCACGACAGCAATGGATTGATGACTGCAGCAGTTTCTACTGTTATTCAGTCTGGTGATCTTGCTCAAGTGTGTATGTTTGTGTGAGTGTGTGAATGCAGTTATAGCACAGCATGCAGCTATGAATGCAGAGTAAGTTCACACGCTTTAATGCAGATCTAATGCAGCAAGTATACTTGACAACACTAGGCTAAATATAAAAATACACATTAACATTCAAAAGTCTGAGATTTTTTTTAATATATATTTTTGTGAAAATACTGAAATATTATTACAATAACAACTGTTTTCTATTTAAATATATATTAAAATATAATTTATTCCTGTGATGGCCTAAATTAATTTTCAGTATCATTACCTCAGCCTTTAGTATCACATGATCCTTCAGAAATCATTCTAATACGCTGATTTGCAGCTCAAGAAAAATAAACAATGTTGAAATCAGTTGTGCTGTTTAATATTTTTGTGCAGGCCATGATACATTTTTAATGAAAAGAAAGTTCAAAATAGCTTGTGTATTTTAAATGGAAATCTTTTGTGGCATAAATGTTTTTACTTTCACTTTTGACCAATTTAATGTGTCCTTTGTGTTTAAACAAAATGAAAAATAAAAACCTTACTTACCCCAAACTTTTGAACAGTAGTGTATATAAACATAATATTTTCCTATTTTCTTTCCCTCCTCCGTAGCTCCCATTTTTCACACACAATTCATATTTAAAACTGGTGGTTATAGGGCAAATGTGACAACTAATGCCATTCACTGCTAGTGTCACTAATGTCAAGCATGCCACATTGCATTCCCAAATAATTTGGGCTATGGTTGGAGGAGAAAATATTAGGCAAATGAGTAAAATTTCAGGGGGAAAAAATCTGTTCCACTCACAGACCTTTAGAAACTCACACAAGCTGTATGGACTACTTTTAGTGTTTTTATTGTTCTATTTGTAGCTTGACAGCACCTGGTCAGTGCATGCTTTTATATTGTGCAGACATGAACTTTTCTCAAAAAATCTTTTTTTAAGTGTTCTACAGAAGAATAAAAAAATCATCGTCGTAAATGTAGTCCCTTAATTCTCGTAGGTTCATTTTGCTTCATTACATTAAAAAAGCTCATTAAAACTAAGCAGTTTAGCAAGTTGGTGACAGATTTGCGTTTGTTTGTTAGATTATGTCCATACTAAGGAGTAATAGGCTACATTTACACCTAGTTATTTCATGTGTTTTTACAAGAGCTGTTAACGTTAACGCGTTAACATGTGATTAATTCAAAACCCTTAACGCGTTAAAATAATTTAACCCAAAATTACTAAACACTTTTCCCGATTTTGCTTCTCTGTTTGCAATCAGATCATTTTAAGCTGCTAAACTCTGGGAAAGTTTTCAGTCCAGTGATCCAGCAAGCGAATCCATTCAAGCAATTAGTCCAAAACAGGGCTAATGTAAAGAAAACTAGGCTGATTGCATAAGAAATGGCGGAGAGAATAGACACTCACGTTGCGTTTTCAGTAAATTATTAATTCCAGTGTGTTTTGCTCAAGCTCTGTGATTGTTTCTGACGAGCACGAGAGCTCACTTGCACATCGCGCAGTGTGAAATACACACTGAACGTAACGGCAAAACATCCCACCACTGTATGATATGCAAACTACGTTTTCTCGGCTGGATAAAGCAAACCAGCTCATTTTGATGTTTGAGATTTGATGGTTGAGGATTGCAATCAAGGTAAAGATAACATGGTGTCTGAAAATACACCATGTTTGAGTGGTCTTGACGCACAGATCATATGTTGTATTCGTGCACAGACACATTTCAGTGCATTCACATTGTTTCCACACACATTCAGGATAATGTTATGATTTGTCTTGTGTATGTTGATGTGTTTAGTCAGTGTGCACAAATGTATCAATTATATGAACTTGTTATATCATTTGGTTTTATTTGGTGTCCCTTTGGAGTCTCCCAAGTGTCCTTTTTTTTTTTTTTAAGATATCTAAATTTATCTTGAAATAAGCTTGCAGAAAAGACAGTTGTTACGTGTTTGCCCTTATTTGGTTTTGTTCCGGTTCTCATTAGTTCATTTGTCTAATCATCATTTAGTTCACCTGTGTTTATTAATCTTCTTGTTTACTCTTTTGTTTCCTGTTCTCTGCTGGTCCCGTGAAAGCCCTCCCTCTCCTGGGTTCCCCAAGTCAGCCACCCGAGTCTCCTGATCCGCCCTGGAGACTTCCCTTGTCTCCGCCTTGCTCTGGCCCTGCTCCAGCCTCCAGGGCGCCTGCCGCCGCTCCCCGGTAGAACTTCTGCGGCACGAGACGTGCCTTCCGGGAGGGGGGCGATATGTTACGTGTTTGCCCTTCTAGTTTCCTGTTTGCCCTTATTTGGTTTTGTTCCGGTTCTCATTAGTTCATTTGTCTAATCATCATTTAGTTCACCTGTGTTTATTAATAATCTTGTTTACTCCTTTGTTTCCTGCTCTTTATAAGCATTCAGTTTCATTGCAGACTTGGTCCGATCTCAGTTACGTTTAGAGTGTGTGTTTTCCTCTATCCTGAGTTTACTATTAAATGTTACTTCTTATGAAACCTCCTGATGTCTCCAGCTCCTTCCTTCCTTGACACTCCTTTACAATAGTAAATAATGACAAAATTAACGTATTAAGTAAGATAAATGGTATATGCTTAATTTCATGATAAGTGTGCAATTAATTGCGATTAATCACACAAAAAGGGTGCGATTAATCGCGATTAAAAAATGTATCTATTGACAGACCTAGTTTTTACTGATTGGATATCTATCTGATTTGTTAAAATGGTTTCATTACACTTTGTTTTGTCTCCACAAAACAGATATAAATCCGATCTTCAATTCTATTCTAAATTAGTTTTTTATGCAAATTTGACGGAGTTCACCTGAATGAAAGCCTAAGATATGCTCTGCATTTTATTCATCATCATCTAATTTCAAGATCAAAGACCATGGAGAGAGGCAGCATCAGCACTGGTAATATAATAGTCTCACTACTTATAATGAAGATGACTGTGTTTTGAGCATCTGTGGCAGTTTGCACGTAGGCCTGCTGAAGAGATACTCAGCTACTCATTCGTGGCAATGCGTGTTGCATTAGCGCTGTCATATCTGACTATGACATGTCATATAGCCTATAACACGCTCTCACACATTTAGTATTTTAACATTTGTGGTTTCAACAACCAGATGCATTTACACTTGTCCAGCTTTGTCTGGAATGTGCCTCAGACCACCTCCTGAAGTGGTTTGAGCGATCGGCTTTAAATCATTCTCCAAAGTGTTTTGGAGGGCATTACACCTGGTCTTTTCATGATCAGTTATCCGATCAGAGAAAATGCATGAAGTGACCATGTGTAAACAAGCCCATAAATGCAGTGATTTCAATGTGTGTGATTAAGATCATGTTTTTAGAGAGAGGTAAACTGCCAAGACAGAAAATGCAAATGTTAAGTCACGAAGCGCTGCAGTATAATGAGCAATAATAGTAGAGGAAGGAGTGTGAATGTGTGGTTTCATAAAAACAACCCCTGTCTCTCATTAACTCAACACAGTATGAGTAATATTGCAAAAACAAGACAAATACTCAAACATTGTAGTTTCATAACTTCAGAGTATCGTGTCCATGGAACATTCTGCAATACCAGTGCATCACTCAGCAGGAGTGGTCATTTTCTGATTAATCTCACACATTACATTTATAATTTTGCTATAACTGAGCGGCTAGACTGTAAAAATGTCCACCAGAGGTTTTTCACTGTTTTTCACTTCCTCCACACATACACACACCATCAGATCATTAACAGATGCTGACAGATGGATTTCAATGCCAGAGAAAGACAACAGGAAACAATGAAACATCACAACATCCCTGATATTATAATCCTGGATCAGTTTCTGCCAAGCTGTCCACACCATTCTAACAAACACACAAAATCCTCCATAACTCAAGGTTAAAACCAGCATAACACACAGAGTCTGCAACCTAAAAGTAAGAACAGACTCAACACTGTCATTCATCACTGCTGCCCCTGTTTGTCTTCTTCACACATGCTGCTCTCAGAGCATGTCTGTTTCTTTCTGACAGTGAAATGAGAGGAATATATAAGTGCTATAACCACGCTATCTGGCTATAAAGCGTGTATTTCTCCATTGACAGTTATTCAAAGATAGAAGTACATTCACACTTTTTGGTTTTGTTTTGTTTTTGTTTTTTAAAAACAACATACATTAACATGCAAAAATTAGGGGTCAATAATATTTAGTTTTAATAAATTATAATTATAATTAATTATAATTAAAATTAATTTCTAAATAAATTATAATTTATTCAGCATGGACACATTAATTTAAAGTGTTGGTAAAGACTTATAATATTATGAAAGAATTCTATTTCCAAATAAAATATGTTGTTTTGAACGTACTATTCATCAAAGAATCCTGGAAAAAAATTGTATAGCAGTACCCACAGAATATCAAGGAGCACAACAATTTTCAACAGTTCAAAAAAAAAAAGAAAGAAAAAAGTTTTTTAAAGCACTAAATCGGCCTATTAGAATGATGAGTAATGGAGTGATGACTGCTTAAAATACACTAAAACACAAAACAGTTCTTTTAAGTTGTAATAATATTTTGTAATATTACAAATAAATGCAGTCTTGGTGAGCATAAAGCACAGCTTTAAAAAAACAAATCATACTGACCCCAAACTTCTAATATTCCATTATAGTATACTAAATCCTTTCTATTCAGAAAATATTAGATTAGTACTGCCAATACTTGAACATTTACTAATATTTAAATATTTGCTAAGTAACACTTTACAGTAACGTCTCATTGGTTATCTTGTTTGCTAACAATGATCAATACATTTTTACAGCATTATTCATTATTATTTATTATATTACACTACATTAACTGGCATTTAAACTTGTAAAGTGTTATAATTTCCTTTGATAACTTAACTTCCATAAATTACAAAATGTGATTAGGATTAGGTCATTGAAAATGATTATAACCTTTGTCATGAAATCTAATTTACATAAGGAAAAGTGGCACATTTACTCCAGTATGGCACATTCAAAAGGAAATTCATCTACAGCACAAACAACAGATTCTACATCTCAAATGTCAGAATATAACCTGCCTAAACTGTCCAGATTCAATCAGGTTTCCTGAATAGAAAGCATCTGTCTTTTTTGAACAACTGGTCTGTGGTTTGAGCTGTGGTTTGTATATAATCAACAAAAACTTTAACAACATTAGCATTACTATGATATTTCAGGGTCACAATGATACATTAGCTATATTATCTGTGTAAATTAGGTATAAGAAAAGAATCAAACAAATTATGGTGATTAATATTATAAACAGGGAAGACCTAAATCTAGTCCAACATGCATTTCTGAGGCCCATGGCTGAGCTGAGAGCTGCAGATACCACAGAGCATGTGGAAATCCTCCAGTAAAGCACATCCTGTTTAATTAGACAAGATACACACAGTGCAAATGGAAAGCAGCAGTGGTCACCGACTTGTAGAGAGTGCTGGTTGGGTGCTCAAAGATGATAAACACTGCAATGCTAATTTATACAAGTCAATGCAGAAGCCAGATAAAACAGAGAAATGTTTGTGTTTAAAAGTCAAATTTGCAAAATATACACAAAGTATAATTTTAGCTATTCAAATTTAAAACAATATGTGGATGAATAATATTAATCTCAGCCATGTATTGTATTATATGTGGAGGAAAGCGTGAGTTTTTTCCTCTCAAGAATTACTCAGGATTTCTCTTAAGGGAGCCTATGACTGACTGTATGACTCACACAGAGCAGAATCTCGAGTCTCGAGGGCAGGTGAGCTGCCGAGGTCTTCGCTCATTATTTTAGCGTGTGTGTCTATTTGGGGCGAGTCAAAAAGAGAGAGAGACAAAGAGCGTATGAACAGATCTGCTGCACCATCCATCAGCCCCTAATGAGACCATTACTGCTCTAGCCTGTCCCTCTGACATTCAAAAGCACTAATGCCCATCTACAGCAGGTCTGGAGTAATGGGCAGGAATGTAGACTCATCATCTGCTGAACTCAAGGCTCTGCTGTTTGCTGGGATGCACATAAGTCAAGTTGGCCAGAGCAGAAGACCTATTTAGCCCTGACTATTTTTGCTTGTTCACTCTGCAAACTATCTCTCTCAGATTTAGAAAACGTTTCATGCTAGCATAACAAAAAGGGGGCGCTAGAGATTCAAACTATGATTTAAACTACAAACATTCACTATGATTTTGCTTAAGGTGCAAAATTAAAAGGATAGCTCATCCAAAAATCAACATTGGCTCCCAACATTTAGACATCAAAACATCTTTGATGTTCAACATGAGAAAGTCATTCATACAGGTTTTGAATGGACATAATGACACAATTTTCATTTTGGGGTGAATTATCCCTTTAAGTAACATTATGAATATCACATTGATTTTAATATACATTTTAATTGGCCATTCAGTTTCCTAAAGTCATTAGGCTAATGTAGACTCAAGAATGTATCAGACTTATTTAAATCATTATGTAAAAATATTTTACAATTTCTGTATGGTATGAATTAAAATGGGAATATTATTTATTCTTGCTTTCAGTGACACACCGAGGAAACCATACTTCTTTTATTTTTATTTTATCTTTTGCTTACTGAATTAAATGTATTTATTTGTTTATTCAAAATTGTTATAATGATTTATTTCACTGGAAAATCCAGAGCAAAATAAAGAGCCAAAGCCTTATTTATTTAAAAAAAAAAAAAGATGATTATATTAATATATATATATTTATTGTGTGTGTGTGTGTGTGTGTGTGTGTGTGTGTGTGTGTGCACATTTTTGTGACAAATGAGGACATAAATTTGTATAATGACACAGGTATGAGACAGGTATTAAAGGTGAAGGTGACTTTTCAGGACATTGACCCATGTCCCCACTTTTCAAAACGCTTATAAATCATACAGAGTGAGTTTTTGGGGGGGAAAGTACAAATGCACAGTGTTTGATTTAAGGGCTAAGTTTAGGTATAGGGCAATAGCACATACAGTTTGTACAGTATAAAAATCATTATGCCTATGGGATGTCCCCACTTTTCACAAAAACAAACGTGTGTGTGTGTGTGTGTGTGTGTGTGTAAAAAAAAAAAAAAAAAAAAAAAAATCAAACTGATAAAAATCTGTATCAAAGCAAATCAATTTTTTTTTTGTTTTAAAGATAATATATACTGTATATACACATTATATTTCTTTCCTTTTTTAATGACTTTTGTTGAACCTAAAAATGAATTAGTAGCTTCTTTGAATAAAACTAGTTTATTTAAATGTCACCTGCAGAATTTTGACAAAATTCTACAATACAAAATGAGCTCAACAGAACCTCCGAAATGTAGAAAATTCAGATCACACGAAAAGAAGTTAATAAATAAATTTGGTAAAAAGGGCACATACCTCCCCTGTCCCTGATGGCCAGATTATTGCCCTTCTTCAACACAATGTCCAGCTGATACATTCCTGGCTTTGACGGGGGAGGAAGTTCTTCATTACTTGGCTCCACAATGTTGATGCCCTACAGGAGGAGAGGAAACAGTGAGGTGGTCAAACAAGGCCTATGTACACACTGCACCAAGATCTCATGCACATACTTCAGGAAATCTATACCCAGTTTAATGCTTAATGTTATGAAGACTTAGAACATGAAGTGTTGGTACATCAGCTTCTCCCACCAATACAGTGCAGCTCAATAGAATAGAAATAGCTCTTCTTTAAGGCTCCCTCTCTTGACTGTAAGATACAGCAGCAGAGAGAAGAAAGGACGTTTGCATTTCACTCTGCCCTCACAGTTGCATAATCATTCTGCCTCTACCATTCCAAATCCAGACCTCACAACCTTGAGATGTTCAAAAGAACCACAGTCTTCACTTGCCTTCCTTCTGAGAAACTTCAGGCTATAGTTCTGTGAAGGTCTGGAAATGTAAATTCTCTGCTAATGTTGTTGTAATAAGACTATTTAACAGTTACTCTGCCTCTGAGCAGGGCATCAGACCTTGACAAAGTATCAAAGAGAAACATTAAATCCCAATTAAACTGCAACAGAAGATAGAAAGCTAATTTCCTGAAGGCTGTAGGGATAACCATTAGCAGTTGTTTGATTTACAATGTTTTTCCCTTATTAAACATGGAGCTAGTTTGTTACTCAATAAGAACTTCTTATTATTTAAAGCTCCTCAGTTTCCAGTCTGCCTCTATCTGTCTTCACTACACATACCCTGCACGATCAGAGGCATGTGAAATCTAGCATTTATATTAAAACGATAACTCTGCAAATTTCCATTAAAGTGCTGTCACCAGTTTCTTGTAATAAGAAATATGCAGTGTATGCAGGGTGTATGCTAATAATCTTTATGTGACTCTCACACAAACATTCACAATATGAAACACTAAATAAAACAGCTAATTAGCTGCCGATGTAACAATGTGCTGTTAGTATTTTTTTTCCACATACAATTAAATTAAATGAAATAATTAAAAAATAAAATAATTGAAAAATTTAATTAAATTAAATTAAATAAAAAATCTTGAATATTACTTTTGAAAAATGCAGTGGGGACCAAAATCTGAAACCACACAGAAAATTTCAATTCATTAAATGAATTAATATGTGAAAAATCACTCATCTACTCTCTGCCAAGAGGAATTTATTTTCATATTTTTTTCTTTTTGCTTCATAAGAAAGAGTTCATCTCGAATAAAACAGCACCCTGACACTACTGTCACTCAACAAACACTGTTTATTAATCAGTCTTACAGAATGACAAGAAGTTTGGAAAGTAATTGTGCCCTCAGGTCCTTGTTATTGTTGTGTTTGAAAATTTCATTTCAGTTTCAATTTGTTCATTATGACAAATTCTAGCGTCTAGCCATAGCTGGCTTCAGGAGCATTAGGGATATGAGACAAACAGAGGGCAAACATTAAACGTTTGAAGTAAGGAAGTTTCGATCAAATTTTTTGAGTCACATTCTATTATTAAGCATTAGACAATAACAGAGCCCAAGACTTTTTAAATTCTTTATGTAATAATAATTCTTTGTGTTATAAAGCAGAACATAACAGGGTGATATAGTAAAGGAGTCATTTATTATCCACTGCAAATGGACATGACTGAATTTGTACGTGAAAATGTGGACTTGCAAGTTTATGATATCACAGTCACATAATGTTATTGTATTATTTCACTGAAACATTAAAATTACATTATGGTTGGGGAATAATTCAGAAACACCCACAATATAGAGCAAAAAAAAAAATTATAATAATGAATATTTCAAAATAGACTGATCTCCGCTGAGAATTAAATCTGCATGTTTCAGGATTGTGTAATCTCTTTTTTATTTTTAAAATCACACAAACAAATATGAAATATTATGTGAATTCCCTATTTATTATGTCTCCATATAGTCCAGAATTTTACATATGCTTTATTAATTTCACATGATAACATTTTAAGTCATTTACAAAAGCATAAAGATATTTTTTCCTGGTTTAAATGCAATTTTGAGTCCTAGACTATTTAGTCCTATGGTAGATGTGTTTAGCAGTTTAATGTAGGCACTGGCATACATTTCAGCATACAACATTTAGTTCACTTATTCCTAAGGTCAGTCTTCATTATTAGCCGACACACCTATGGGTTTCTGCTGAGTGCATCATTTAATAGAGACACACACTCATGAATGCAGTTTAACCTTTAGATGATACAGTTGTACTTATAAGTCACACCAGACAGCATCTCTCTAAATTAAAAAAAGTAATAAAATTATTCAGCTGCCTCAAACAACTTTCTGCTATAAATACATTCATATGTGCTGCTACTGTTATACAACTATATTCTTTCCTTTTCTGAAATATATGAACATAATCCTCTTTCCTAAATGCAAACATCAGGTGACACAGCTGTGTCCATTTGCAAGAGCTAATGAGCTTCTTTTTTCTTATTATATAGTAACCTGGCAAGACAATAACCCAAAATCAACTGAAGCAATGTCTATGAAATCTATACAGGTGTGTGTAGGCAAAGCTGTCTGTACAGCCCAGAACAAAGTCTAAAACCATACTGTATCACAATTTACTTATATTTATATTGCTAGACTATTGTTGCAGTTTGAGAGGTGGTAAATTGATACCTCTTGGACCTATTGTTTGTTATGTGAACAAAACACATTACTCATAGAGTCAATATTGTCAAGAGCAGCTACAAAATAAATATTTACTAAATAGTATGAATAGTATGACGATCCATAAAGGTAAACAAAAGCTCCTTCTCTTACCTTTCGCTTATGTCTCTCCAGGGTCAAAAAGCATTTAGCGGAACTGATCAGAGCTTTGCATAATAAGCGTCTCTCATGAATAAGTGATGACGGTGATGAAGTTTCAGCCTCTGGAGCCTTACATACAGTAAAGAGCTTATAATGACCAGGATGTAGGATATTCCACTCCACAGGTACATGGACATCATTTCACTGGACAGATGGCTCGGGTAAGAGAGAGGTCATTACGGTAGAATGAGAAAGTAAAAAGAAGACGTTTTTGAGAAATACACTAAGAGTTAAATGTACAACTGTATCTGTGGTAGTCAATTTACATTTATATTCAATAGATTCTTTCATTTCTTAGATTTATCTTTGATTCTTTCATTTATTTGCTGTATTGTATTAAAAAACGGATCATTGTTTGTTTGTTTGATTGGTTGGTTTATTATTTATTGTTTTTGTTGTTGTTTTGTCCCCAAAGTAATGACTATTTGTAAGTCAAATAAATAAAATATTATTATTTTGTAATATTATTATTAAAATATAAACTGATATGATATTTTAACATTATTTCTCAGGCCTAACTTTGCCTCTGCATTTCAGGGAATTTATTATTACTATTATAATAATGTACCAAAAATAATTACTATTGGTAGGTCAAACAAACTTTATTTATTTACTTACTTATTTATGGGGGCTGTTTTGTCTCAAAACAAACAACTCTTTGTTGATATAATTTGCTAGTAACTGCAATTTCTTTACTTTCCTGTTAAAAAAAAACCCTTAGAAACAATAAAACAAACAGCACTTAGATATGTTCAAGTCCTATTAGACATACTCCATCTATAAGAATGGAGTAACCAACCAAACACATCCAAAGTGACATTAAGTCATCATCCCTGCATGCCTGATCTCTGCTGTGTATATGAGACTGCCAGCTCAGTTTACAAAATGTCATTGTAATGGTTCTTTCACAACCATGGTTCAGTGGTTAACTGGTAAAAGTTTAATAACATTGATAATTGATGTGAAATATGTGAAATCCTGGGAGCTTCGTCACAGAGGCATTTTCCATGGCATGGCGGTTCTTCACAGTGTTATCTGGACACATACGGTGGGTTGTGTATAGGTGGAGCAGCATGAAATAATAGATGTGCTCTTATTTGGCTATGGAGGACAAATTTGTTTATTTCCACACACTGCAGGTGGCAAGAGATAAATTGCATTTGCATTGGTGCCTTTTTTTAAAGGTTAGCCGAGAGCGGTTCAGATGTAGGTCATGCTAGTGGAGATGTACAGAGACAGGAGGATAGTTCACCCAAAATGAAAATTCTATCATCATTTACTCACAGTTATTTTGTTCCAACCCTGTATGATGTTATTTCCTCATTGGAACACAAAAGGAAATGCATCCAGTGAAAATGAGTGATGGCCACAGCTGTCAAGCTCCAAAACAGATGTGCTATAGGCCTATTCCACACTTTTCTAACGCCATTCGATAACTTTGTGTGAACAGACCTTAAAATAAGTGGTTATTCACTAACAATCTTCTCTTCATTCACTAAAGCTCTCAAATCTGATTTACATTTGCATACTCAAATACTGTATGGTTCATCAAGATTTGTCATGTCAAGTTAGACAGCAGTAAAGCAGTACTGATTCTCGTGTGTCTTGTAACAGATCGTGACATTGCAAATTTTATACAAAACACACAAAGCTATTCAATGACTTCACATGACTTTTAATAAAGTCTTTGTCATATGGACTACTTTCATGGCACTTTTATGACATTTTACATTTTACAGGAACTGGTCATCATTCACTTTCATTCACGTGCATGGAAAAGAGCAGCATGAACATCCTATTAAATATCTCCTTATATGTTCTACAGTAAAATGAATATCACATGAAAGTGACCGAAGAAGTGACTGAGAGAATTTTAATTTTTGGGTCAACTATTCCTTTACTTTGTGAGACTATTTACACATTAAACTCACAATAATGTTCATATACACTTTCCTTTTCCGCTGTGCAACATATAAACTCTGGACATGATTGGACTGTCTCCATAATTCTGTTTGACCACCATGATTAATAAATGTGACTGAAATATAATCAACCTCTATTTGCGACGTTGACAGGCTGCCATCAGGCTAAGGGCTTTGGATAACAACAAATGTGTCATGAGCCACTACAGTAATTTAAGTTGCAAACACTGATAGATATGTTTTAAGAGAGAAAGAAATGAAAATGCCAATACTATGGTACATTGATGTATGCCATAGTAATCAGTTATTACCATATTCACAAAAACATATTTAGGCCTAAATTTAAAACGTATGTATTTGAAATTTGTATGTCCATCCATTTGGAATACACAGTTTCAACATAAACCAGGGGTGTCCAGTCATGCTCCTGGAGGGCCAACATTTCAACACACTTGCCTGGACGTTTCTAGTGTGTTTCAAGGCTTTGATTAGTTTGATCAGGTGTGGTTAATTAGGATTGGAGCAAAACTCTGCAAGACAATAGCCCTCAAGGCACTCAAGGAAATGCATATTTGTTTCATGCTGGGTAGAAAGAAGAACAGGAATATGATGAAAATAACGCATCAAAAGAGCAACAAAACACAACCTCTAACCTAAACATGACCGGACAACTGGGAACTGAAAAGACTACAACTACAAAGCAAAAGAGGATAATAATGATAAACACAGATCAAATGAATCACCACAACAATATGAATGAATAGTGGAATAGTGAAAATCTAACAAAGGAACATGGAAACTAAAGAATACAAAATAAAAGTCCGTGAACTAACTGAACATGTATGTGTGACAATTTGTCAGTCATAATAAAACCAGTATGAAATTGAATGTGTTTAAAATACACAATGACTAGGTTTATATTTATCATATTTTAACCATGTTCATATTTTTTTAACTGAATAATTGTTTTCACAATTAACAGATTTATGCTGATTGTAAGCTATTTGAATAAATGTACTGTATGAACTAGTTTAGATGCAAATAGTTAATAATAAACTATGCCATCATTTTTTTGAGTGCAGAAATCTTAACTGTTCCTTACCCGTTTTATTTACATATTATTGAAAAGTTTTTTATTAGCTTATTTGTTTACATTAAAACTGTGTAATCCAATTGAATGTAGCTTTTTATCCAATTCAAACACATAAATCTTAAATTTGATGGTATTCACACAGTATATACCAAGGTATAATACTTCAAACAAATCTATAATATTATGGTACATGCCCAAAAACATTCTTTATGGTTAATGTTGTTTATTTCCTAAAGAAACAGACCTGCTATATAGAAACCCACAATAACACCAGTAACAGTGCAAACGAAGATGCAGTACAGCATATCAGAGCTTCACCTGAGTAATATCACCAAACACTGTGCTTAAAGGAAACTTGCCCCATTAAGCATGGGTTTCACGTAATGCCTGGTTTCCTAGTAAAACTGACCCATGATCCTTTATAACTGCAGCTATTTTCCATACAAACAGTGTAGGTCACAGGCCCATCAATAGTCCATTCATCACTTTCCTAACCTGAGCACAGTTTCCCAGGCTTTTTATATCTTTACAAAGACCTAAAATCAATTGAGGTTTACACCTACTGGTCATTAGTATTAAATGAATAGTACAACCTAAAGGTTACCATTAAAAATGACACGATCTGTCACCTCTTCTCTTATATTCAATCACAAGCAGCAACCAGTTACGTTTTTCCAGACCATTCGGTGTAGGCATTTCATTATCAATAAAATGTAAAAGTACATGTATAATTTCAGTTAATGTACTGTAGGTAGACAATCACAGTTCAGTATTCAGTCACGAGTCATAATCAAGTGTTTTACTCCAGTACTTTCACTGTAGAGGATTCCCTCAGCAGGATTACATCACCAAAGGTTAGTATACATAATGTATGCAGTTCTCCTTTCAAAAGACTGGTATTATTAAACATTCATGTGGAAAACAGAAAAACCCATCCTAGAAAGCAAAGGAATTGCAAGGTGGGTTTATCACAAACTCAATCCGTTTCCAACAAGGAGCCTTTTCAGCTGTTTTTTAAAGCACATGAATGTACACCTATTTGAAGCCATAATTGAAACCTTTTTCAGCAGGAAGACAGAGGTTAGCTAAAAAAACAATGCCAACATTTTCAGAGAGAGTTCTGGGACCAAATAATTGTACCAAGTACAAAGTGACTCCAAGTGCTCCTTTGAATGCCTTGCAATCTTCTTTTCACTTTACAGGGATAGATAAAGTCTCAAAGCAATGCAATGTCTCCTCGGTTAATGGATTCTAAGAGCTGGTGAGACTTATCTGTCACTGATCATTTCAGCCTATCCATCAGTGACCCGCAACACAGGACGTGATGCAGCTCTCAAAAATATCATTCATTACTATCTTAAGAAATCAACACGTCATCCATTGTTTTCAGTTGTTTGTCTTAATTTAATGGTTTGCATGCATTTGTAAAAAATTGAAATAATTTTATATAAATGTATACTTTCATTGGAGCACCTAATGCCACCCCTACCCTAAACCAACCCACTTATGAACAATATAAAACACGTAGCAGGCAAATAAAAGTACAGTCACAGGTATTTATTGCAAAACCTGACCATAAAAAAGCTGTATAAAACCATTACAAACAAGTTGTGTTGCGCTTTATTGTCATTCCGCTACATGTGGGAACATACAGTGGAACGAAATGTCGTGTCTCGCAGGACCACGGTGCTACATAAATACAGACATACAACAATGAAGTAAAAAAACACTATAAACCTATACACAACTAACCTACTGACAGATTTAACTATAAGTATACTATATATAAGTATTTACCCTATACAAACTAAAGAATAAAGGATAAAAAATACAAACTATACGAATGCTTCACATAAATATTACCCTATACAAACTAAAAAATAGAAGATAAAAAATACAAACTATACGAATGCTTCACAAATACTGTACATGTGCAAAGAGAGACATTTGAGTCAGCAGCTGGTTGGGGAACAGTGCAGGATGATTTGTAGTGCATGAGCATGTAAACATACATATATTGCTGAGTCTTTTGTGGGATTGTGTACACGCAGCAGTGTGTGTAAGTGTCCATAGTGCACATAGTGTAAAGTGTCCATAGTGTAAAGAAGATGCGAAGAATAAAATGTAAAAGTAGTTATTATTAATAGTTATTATTAACTATTTGCATCTAAACTAGTTCATACAGTACATTTATCTTTATGCGAAGAAGAGATTAAAACAGAAGGCTGAAAGTGATCCCGCTCCATTAACGTGCTCACATCTCATTCAAAAAGATACTCCCGTAGCATGACGCAATTGGTCACGAGACACACAAGAACCAATAGCATTTCACAATCAAAGCTGATGTAAGGCTTCTTCTGGCGGCATTTTTTGCATTCGAGCACAGAGCCTGCATACAGAAAGAGCTTTACGGCAGACGGAGACGGAGATCGCGTCTATTCCTTTCACAAATCAATCGTTTTGCCTCGGAGGACTTGGAATATTCATATTTTTTTAATATATTATGGCTGTAGTTATGCCTGCCAGTTATATCCTGTGTTTTATTGACAAATGGTAGGTTTAATAATGAAATAATGAAAAATAATGAAAAGTTTGGAATATGGCATAAGAGTGACATTTAAATGTTGTTCAAGCATTTTGTTTGAAAAGTTTCTATGGTGAAAAAAAAATGCATCAGATAAGCAAAGGCTTGCTGAGAAAGCCTCTGTAGATCAATCTAAACATTTCTGAAACCAGACAGCTTTCAGAACTCTTCCAATGCACCCTAGTTTATGAACTACATTATTCACATTTATGGTTTCATTTTGAAGCGTCGCTCTCCATCACACTGAAAGCCACTGTATTTGTTTCGCACTTTTACAGCACAGGGAAAGGAGTCATTTATTATTTGCAGGAGAACTACGTCCAGACACACACTCTCTCTCTCACACACACACACACACACACACACACACACACAAACGCATACTCGTGCTGCACACATACTTTGTTTGTGATTTCAGTCATCCACTGAAAGATCCATCCATTTAGCAGCAGGTCTTTTCATCCAGCCACAGGCACTGAAATCACATCCGCTTATTGGCAGTAAGTAAACCAATAATAGACTGCAACAAAGGCAGTACTGTGTATTGCACTATATGTTCAGCTAAAAAAGTGAAACGTGTTAGTCAAGAACAAAAAAGCAACAAAGAGCATATGCAAGAATAACAGCTGTGCTAACCACTGAAAAATAAAAAGGTACATTTAAGGTACATCTCTTAAGGTACAAAAGTTATGTACCACAACACATTTTTTACATAAAGTAGCATATGTGACCCTGGACCACAAAACCAGTCTTAAGTCGCTGGGGTATATTTTTAGCAATAGCCAAGAATACATTTTATGAGTCAAAATTATAAATTTTTCTTTTATGCCAAAAATCATTAGGATATTAGGTAAAGATCATGTTCCATGAAGATATTTAGTCAATTTCTTACCGTAAATATATCAAAACTTAATTTGATTAGTAATGCTCATTGCTAAGAACTTAATTTGGACAACTTTAAAGGCGATTTTATCAATATTTCGATTTTTTTGCACCCTCAGATTCCAGATTTTCAAATAGTTGTATCTCAGCTAAATATTGTCTGATCCTAACAAATTGTTGTTTATGCCATACATCAATGGAAAGCTTATTTATTCAGCTTTCAGATGATGTATAAATCTCCATTTCGAAAAACTGGCACTTAAGACTGGTTTTGTGGTCCAGGGTCACATATTTGAATAAATGTACATGCTGGATACTATCATGGATTGCACGAAAGGTGCACTAATGATGAAAGTATGTGAAATGTTTGAAAGAATACTTCCTTAGGACAAACTGGAGCTCAAAAAAGTAAATACAGAAGACTGCATACAATGAATGAAAACATTATTTTCAACCGTAATTATTTGTATATCACTATACCATCAATATTTATAAATACTATTTAGCTTTGAAAACCAGTTAAGAAGTGAAATCTACTTATTCTGGAGGTAATAATGTCTAAATAAAATGTATGCCGATTTGCTTTATTTGGGTAAAGCAAAAAGGATTTTTCTAAATTCTTTCACACAGGCCTACATATGCAAATTTTGAAAAGACGACATTTTAAAGATTAGAAATATATATATATATTTTTTTTTAACTGCTCTTGGCTGGATAACTGGATAAGCTTTAATAAGCCATGCAAAATTAAATCAGTATGAAGGTTAGGCAAGAAAATGGTTGGTTACTGACCTGCTTTTGCCACTGTAACAAATTAAAGAGTATCTAATAATAATATTGTAAAATTTGAATTTGTTTTTTGCATATTTTCTCAAATCATCCCATGCGCTAAACTGGACTACTCCACAGCCCATTGACTTTTGAGCCTGCAGTTAAGCTCATGAACATTCTCAAAATAATGAAAGAGGTGGTCCAATTCTTTACCTGCAGTGGGGTGTTATATTATAGCCACTCTCATATTAAATTAATTACCATTGCAATAAAATGGGTAAGAAAATGCAAATCAAGATTAAAAATTAAATCTTGGGCTACTGACAAAACATTCAGGACTAATAGCCTTAATGGTCAGATCTTAGTCATACTGCTAATGTATTATGATTATAATGCATGTCAATTATACACTGATCAGCCACAGTCAAATCACCTGCCTAATGTAGGGCCCTTCATGCTGCCAAAACGGCTCTGATGAGTTAAGGCATGGACTCCACAAGACCTCTGAACATGTCCTGTGGTATCTGGCACCAAGACATTAGCTGCAAGTCCTGTAAGCGGCAAGGTAAGGCCTCCAGGGATCAGTTTTGTTGGTCGCTCACATCCCATAGATGCTCAATCAACACTGATTCAACACTGATTGAGATCTGGGAAAATTTGGTTGGCCAAGTCATACCTTGTCTTTGTCATGTTCCTCAAACCATTCCTGAACAATTGCATTATCCTGCTGAACAAGATCGCTGCCATCAGGAAACACTGTTTACGTGAAGGGGTGTGCATGGTCTGCAACAATATTTAGTTAGGTGGTACATGTGAAAGTATAATCCACATTAATGCCAGGGCCCAAGGTTTCCCAACAGAACATGGCCCAAAGCAGAGGTCTCCATCCCTGCTCCTAGAGAGCTACCTTTCTGCAGACTTCACTTCCAATCCTGCTCCAACACTCCAATTACCAAGTAACCCTGAAGACCTTGATTAGTTGACATAGGTGTGTTTAATTGGGACTGGAGCTGAACTCTGGACAGTAACTCTCCAGGAGCAGGCCTGGCTTGCCTTCTTGCCTTTAATTAAGTGTTTCAGCAATTTAAGCTAAAGCAGCTCTTCTGTGTGACCGGACCAGATGGGCTAGCCTTCGCTCATCAAGTGCATCACTGAGCCTTGGGCACCCATGACCCTGGCACTGGTTCAGTGGCTGTTCTTCCTTGCACCACTTTTGGCAGGTACAAATCACTGCACACCAGGAACACCCACGAGACTTGCCGTTTTGGCGACGCTGACTCAGTCGTATAGCCATCACTATTTGGCCCTTTTCAAAGTCACTCAGATCTTTTCACTTTCCCATTTTCCCTGCTTCCAACACATGAAATTCAAGAACTGACTGTTTACTTGCTTCCTAATATATCCCTCCCCTTGACAGGTGCCATTGTAACTATATAATGTTATTCTTGTCACCTATCAGTAATTTTAGTACTGTCACAGATCAGTGTGTGCTTGTTAAATATTATGACCAAAAACATCCTTGACTGGATATCTACCCATGCAACTATCACTTAAATTCAGGCACCAGCATGTGCTGCAAAACAATGTGTCATATACCGTATATATATAGAATAATACATCAACAGCCACAACAAACCAGGCTGGAGATGCTAAAGGAAAATGTGTCAAAGCTCCAGTACTCTGTGAGGATGTCTTTGTGTAATTATCTAGAACATATGGGAATGTTTCATGCAACACTGAAGCGAGATCCAGTCCAACGCCTACCCAGGATTCTGAGCTACGGGAAGCTCTAATCTATCCTCAGCCCACTCAGCCTTAACCCATCAGGGCCGGTGAGCTTGTTCCATCAGCTGCTATTTCTGTCAGACCCATGCAAGCAGAGACAGGTTGGGCTGAAGCAGAGGCACTGTGGGGTTTTATAAACTCCGTACAGCATAAACGAATCCACAGGGCTCTTTATCATGCTTCTTATGTAACGTGTCTCTGTTTGCCAACAGAGAAGTCCTACAATTACAGAGCGGATAATCAAAGTGGCACCCAGTGTGGTGGTGGACGAAAGAAATTTCACACTAATGATGTTAAGTAATAAATGGACAGTGATTCTGAAATTAACCCACAGAAAATGTCTCATGGAAATTGAGTGAGTCAAGTAGTTTTATGACGTGGCTAATATTAAACCCACATGCACTTGATAACAATATTGTTCTCATAAATGTGTGGGGCTAAAAAGCCATATTATCTGATGACTAAAAGACAACATGTAACTTACTCACATTTGTTTGACCTTTTCCTGATCCCTGTGGCAAAAAAGGAAATGTTTCTGTGATAAAATCTGAGTCATGCTCTGAATGAATCTGTATGAACGTTGTTTTCTCTCAAAAGACCTGAAGGTTTGGTTCTGACGAGTCATGATCTCTCCTCTTGATAATAATCTCACTACCTTTACCATTCTGACTAAGCTCAGATCAATGAGGCATATAGTTCCAAAAAGAAATAGAAACCCTGTGCTAATTGAAACAAAACAAGTTGACAAAAACACTGAATCCAAGACATAACACTTATAAAAGCCAGTCATTTTTGAATGGGAACACCAAATTAGGTAAAGGATTTTCAGAGAATAACTTTTAAAAGTTGTGTAGTGTATTGTAGCTTTCATCAGCAGAATCTACTACTAAGTCTATTAGGATACAGTAAAAGTACTGTCCAAAACAGAGATCCTCTGACAGGGACATGAGCCAATTTAATCTATAATTGCAAAGGAAGGCAAACATTAAAGGGGTGGTTGACTGTTTTTTTTTTCTAGGTTTGATTGTGTTTATGGGGTGCAGTCTAAGGGCTGTTTACACCTGGTCACTTCATGCGTTTTTTTCTGATCGGATAGCTATCCGATCTTGAAAAGACCAGGTATAAATGTCCTCCGAAATGCTTTCAAGATATAAATCCGATCGCTCAAACCACTTCAGGAGGTGGTCTGGGTTGCATTCCAGACGAAACTGGACAAGTGTAAATGCATCTGGTTGTTGAAACCACATATGCTAATTTTACTCCTCCCAAAATATTAAAAAAATAAACGTGTGAGAGCATTTTATAGGTCATATGTGTCACGAATCTGGTCCATGCTCTCCTGCTTTACCACCACCAGAGGTCACCCGTTCACCACATTGACTCTCACACTACACAGCACACTGGACTCCATTTCCCACTATGCATTGCACAGATCACAGCTGTCACCATTCACTCATCACACGCACCTGATGCTCATTTCACAATCACACACACTATTTAAACCATGGACTTCCTCAGCATCAGGGCCGAGTATTGTTAGCGTATATCACTTGCATAGCGATAGCAACTCTACAGAGCCATTATCATAGTCTTAGTCTTGTCTTGCCTTGTTTATCTTGCCGTGTCTGACCCTGCCTTTGTTTCCTGGATTTACCCCTTTGCCTTGCCGTTTGGACTCTGGTCGCTCCCCGTTTGGATTATTGCTCTCGTCTCTGGATTCTCTCTCTGCCTTGCCCCCTTGGATACTGTTCGCTCATCGTTGACCCACGCTTGCTCCACGGATTGCTCTGTCTTGCCCTTGCCATACCTGTTTGCCCCTGTCTAACCCTGCCTGTTTTCTGACCATGTTTAGTAATAAAGCCTTGCATATGGATCCGCACGTCTCACGTCTCGTCAGCCCCGTAACAATATGGTGTGTTACAGTCAAATATGACAGCGCTAATGCAACGCGCATCGCCGCGGAAGAGCAGCTGAGTATTTCTTCAGCAAGCCGAGGTGCAAACTGCCGCGAATGAAACTAAAGGTAAGACGCAGACGCATTATTTAAAAAAACGCATTATTTTTCACATAATTTACCTTTATTCAACACTGATCTATACCTTCTCTGATAAACGTGCTGATCATTTCCTGCTGTCATGAAGCCCCTCCCTCAGAAATACAGGATTAGTTAGATGCCCCAGTGTGTTGTGATTGGTTAAACCGCCTCTAGTGCGCGTCTAAATGTCCTGCCCCTCAGATCAGCAGCATGTGCTCCGGTTGTATTGTAAACAATGGCATCGTCTATATTTCTTATCAATTTGTGCCCGACTGAGACGCAGAGGATATTAGTGAAGAGGAGAACCTGTGCAAGTACGGCTCGTAATAGTATGTTTGTTATCCTTAGATACTTTTAGATACGCTGTTATTTGTAAATGCTACTGCTTTTGTTAGCTTTTAATATACGGTTTTATCCTGATTATCCATGTATAACACTTCTCATAGCTATAAGTTTATTCACTTTGCTGATGCTCTGAATATGAGAGATAGAGAGAGAGCGAGAGAGAGAGAGGGGGAGAGAGAGAGATGCAGAGCAGGAGGACATGAGGAACAGAATTAAGAACCGCTGCTTTACAACACTGATTTTGAAACTTGTGAATCCATTATAATTGTTAGAAGACAGAATCGCGATTCATATATGAATAGATTTTTACCTGCTTCCCTAGTTTTCTCTTCCTCTACAGCAGCGCCTCGCCCCCCAGGAGCGGGGTTTATCTGGGTTTGTGATGTAACGGACCCGGGAAGTAACTCGTTGTAGTCCCTATGAGCTGTTTTTGTAGGCATTAAACTGCCAGAATTTTAAAAGACGTTTACATTGAACTTTCAGTGCTGCAACTTTGCAGATGTTGTTTATGCTCAAACAGCAACATTACACACTTACTAACGCTAAAAAAGTGAAATCGCAATCAACCACCCCTTTAAGAAAAATATATAGCATAAAATGTGTATTTAAACAATGTTATTACATAAATGTATTTACATAGAAATTTAAATTACAAGAAACGATGTGTCTCACAAAGGCAGCACATCTGCAGCATGCAATTTACTATGAGCCTTGGAGAAAAGGAAATTAAATTCTTAAATCTTTAACAAATAATCGTTCTTTTATATTTCCTTCACAGTTCCCAACCTTGTATGATTTTAATGGTTGTATTAAAGAAGTTGTAACTGGTTGAAACCAAAGAAACACACTTGACCCTTTGGAGCCAGATGCTAATATGGCAAGTGAAAGGATGGGACAGATCTGCTAATGAGGTTGAGGATAGAGTTAGAACTTCACTAACGACCCTGGACAGAAAATATCACGACGAAATTCTGTGACTAATTAACTGTGGGAAAAAAAAAATTATCACTCAGATTTAGCTCCATTTAAAGAGGAAATTGTCATAACTTGCGTATAGGAATGAAGTCATTGTTGCTGTCAGAATAACAAGCAACCATCCATTCATTCATTTACCCATTTTGTTGACAAGATTTTTTTTACTACAAAATGATCAGAAAATCATTGACAAAAAAAAAGAATAAACACTTAACAATAAACAATATATGGATTGAACTTTTGTGTCTTCAGTAAGTAATATGACACCTTGTGTATTGTAAAGCTACTATTCACTTTGTATGAGACATGTAAGGGTAGGTAAATCCAAAACCAGACAACAAACACTGAAAACAAAGAAGAACATTCCTGTTCCTGAACTAAGCAAAATCACATTTAGTAAGTTCCAAGAAAAAAAAAAAAAAAAGCTTTTATATGCAAGGCTGATTCAGGTGAACTCATCTGTGAATATGACTGATGATGATAAAAAAGCCTGAAGGAAGAAGCTCAGGACATCTAATCAATGATGCACTCAGAACCTAGAAAATAAGACGATACTAATGAAAAGTGTGAAACACTGCAGGAAATAATAAAT
The DNA here is from genome assembly GCF_936440315.1 of Barbus barbus. NCBI lineage: Eukaryota > Metazoa > Chordata > Actinopteri > Cypriniformes > Cyprinidae > Barbus > Barbus barbus. The sequence goes on along the minus strand of NC_136734.1, from coordinate 20,119,945 downwards.
GAGTGGAAGACGTGACTAATCAGATTTACATTTTCATGGTGGAGGATGGTTTGGGTGGATGCAAAAATAATTTTTAATGTAACATGAATCATCCTTTCCAACTGTTCTAAAAAACAGCATTTTATTAATAGCGAGAATTGGACCTTAAAATAAAGTGTGACCACATGGTCCTTCAGAAATCATTCTAAAGCAACAATTCTAATCATTATCTATGTTGTTATTCTATGTGGTCTGTCAGATAAAACACAATTAATTTACCACAATATACATAATAATCCCCCCCCCCCCCCCAAAAAAAAGCAAGTAGGGTGAAGGAGAGAATGGAAAAATTAGGGGGAACATTAAAAAAGAAAAAAGAAAGCACAACTTCATATGTATGTGAGTACTAATGCATTTTTTTCCAGTTTCCTCTTGTTCAGTCTGTGCACACTGCTGACAGGACTAAGTGGTGAGGGAATACACCTGGGGTGTCCTGGAAATCTATCCGAAAGCGAAACGAGGGAATAACAAAGCTTTGCAGAACAAGAAGCCTGTAGATAAGGGCCACACACCAGGCCCTTGAGGAGAAATGTTTAAACATTTTGACCAAGACAAGCAAGTGGTCAATCATTATAAAGTGAAGGAGCCTTACTGAAGACAAATATTCTGTACAGACAATTAAGATCCAGAGACACATGTGTGTGTGTGTGGGGGGGGGATCAGCATCTCCTCAAATAAAAGCCCACAACTAATAGGATTTTCCATGTTACATTAAAACCAGTTAATTGTGGGCACATACTTTATCTAAATGACCGGATGATTTAGTTTGTAATCAAAGTGAGCCCAGACAACACGGTGCCGGTTAACTCCATCTCTGGAGAATATGCCACATCCCAACCTCCTATTCAGTATTCACTCACTTTAATCAATAAGCAATTTAGGCAGCAGCTTCAATAATCTTCAGCAAAGCAATCCATTTAGACAATAAAATATGCAACAAGCACTTACTGAAGACTGTATAAGACTTAATGACACCAAGACAACACTGTGAAAAGTAATAGCATCAACTACATGGTTAATTCATTTGAACATCCACCATTAGACAACAAATTCCTAGCCGTGGATGCCTGAGAAGAGCATTTTGCCACCATGATGCTTGTATACCTCTGGGGACTGCAATCTCCCCAAGGTAATAATATGAGATGAGGCAAGCTGGAAACTACTGCACCAGCATCAAGAACCTTTCATACAGCTCTTGACAAGTCAACCGGTGTAACCTTTAACTACATTCACAAGAAGAAAAAAAAACTCATTCAAGCAGTAAAGCAACAAACAGAAGGAAACTTGAGTGTTATTGTGAATGAGAAAAAGAAACAAATGTCACCAAAGTAGAACAACACATAATCATTATTTGAGTAGATAAAATACTGCTTCTCTACCTTTTTGATTACAAGGCCCCCTATTGTCCACAACAATACTCAAAGGCCTAACACTCCTAGCTTCTGTGAATTATGCTGCCTTCACATGCTATCGGAAATGTCCTATTTCACACTTATGAAGTCGTGATTATGAGCTTGTCACATTCAAGTGCTTTAATGTGGGAAAGAATAAAAATGTAGAATCCCATTGGTTGACAATCATATAAACATTCACCACGCTATACATGAGGTGTCACCCTCTTTTAGCCAATAAATTCATGACTTTACTGGTTTACTGGATAAAGACTAAGGATAACCTCTTTGCATGTGAAATGAGTAACAAACACTTACTTACAGGTTGTTGTTTTCCTGTCAGATTATTCAGATTTTAAATAGCAGCCTAAATAACATCCTCTTGGCAAAGTTTGGAGATCTTCTCCCACATTTACAGCAACACATTATTAGCTATACCACATGTAATAATAGTATATTGTCAACTGGTAATAAAAGTGTCTAATCCACTTCTGTCTCATTACTTCACATATAACCCCTACAGTTTTTATCCATAATTTAGTGAATTTCCATAGTGAATGAATTTCACTGCACAGATCTCTCTGTCCACCTACAATCCATCAAATATCAATGCCAACAAACTCTTATGTAATCTTACACTGTTTCTGGAGCAGTTTCCTTCACTACGGCAACCTCAAGTGGAGTTTGCTTGTGTAACTACAACTAAACAATAAATATCTTGCATTCGAAATATCTAGGACACTGAATTAATGAGAACACAACAGAGCAGCTTTGATTTCCAATTAAAAGCTGTACTTCTAGTAATATATGATTTATATATGGCTGATCAACTCCAGAAGGGGGGCACTTTAAGCAAATTTCCCAAAACAGATATATAAGCCCCATAATTCTGAGTTGATAATGTTCCATATTTCCATTTCTATTCATTTCTGCCCTAATATCGTAGTTCTGTAGATCCACGAGCGGGCCCTAAGGGAGCCAACATCTATAATAGACTCCTGCCTCTGGCTACTGTGACTATTATAAACCTCCATTAAACCTCTCCAATCCCAATGTATCCACCCCTGACCCAGAGGCTCAGAGCACACGCCTAACCCACTTTCACCCTTCCGGAACCAGCTGCAGTGAGGAGGGCCAGCAGGTGGTGCCAGGGCGAGAGGACTGGTCTGGCTAATCCAGAGATGGAAAGGCTCCAGATGGACAGGCTGGGATTGGTATGTGTTTGACCTGGGCGTGTGCAGATCCAGACCAAAGTGAAAAGCTTATCATGACATGCTTTGGTTTTATTATGCAGTATGAAGGACACCTTGGAGATCAAGAGGGTGTAGTTCTTCATTGGCACCATATAGTCAGACATTGGAGACTTTTCCGATGAGCAAGAGAGTAGAGAGGAGCGAAGGCTGATGAAACTGCGAGAGGAAAAAGCAGTGAGTGAGGCTGTGGGAAGCAAGAGTCAAGCTAGCTGCTGCTCATGTCCTCCCACTGTCTAGTCCATAATATTTGGTGTAAATCAATGCAAAAAGAACCTGCTTGTTGGCATGATGTTTGTCGAGAGAGCATTTGTCATTTAACAGCTTCACAAACATAATTTTTGTTATTAACAATCAAATAATCATAAAAGTACCAACTCTGTCTAAACAGTCACGTCTTTGGTATAGTAACCAAAAATTAAAATAACTTTTTGAAAGCAATTTGATGCTTTAAACAAAGATTATATTAGGTATCTAAATATTCCACCTAAGCCTTCTCCTAATTGGCATCTCTGTTGGGAAAACAACCGGGAAAGGCTAGCTGATTAAAAGTATCTTTGCTCTGCCAAGATCTGACTCCTACACTGCACTGCAACATTAAACAATGGTTGCAGATATAGTAGAAATCACATCTAATCTAAAAATCACCTGTGTAAATATTTAAAATAAAATATAGAATATATATTATTACCTCTTAGCACTTACCTCTTCATTTTATTTATCAGTAAGTGTTTAGACAGAAGGTAAAATATATTGTATGTCATTATTTACCGTTTCATGCTAAAGTTTGGGCACCCCTCTGAGGCTGCATAATAATGTGCTCTTTCCGCATAAGAAACGATCGTAGTGTTATGCATTTCAGTTACTAGATAAAGTTGGACAATGTGATGTTTTTCAGACAGAAATTCTTAGTGTAGCAGTATTGAGTTATGTGAAATTAAATTGAAAGTGAAAAATAGGTTATGCAAAAGTCTGGGCACCCTCCCATTTGTGGGGATTTTTATACCTGTAGTCACTTAATGCTGATTGATTGCAACTAGTGTTGTCGAGGTACCAAAATTTCAGTATTCGGTACCGATACCAGTGAAAACCCACGGTTCTCGGTACCAAAACAAAATACAAAAACATGCTAATTAAAAAACATACTATTTTATTAATAAAGTCAAACAAAAATAAAATGTACAAAAATCAATGCCATTCTTTATATTTATTTAAAATTGTGTTTCAAGTTTTCGCAGGTAATAAAGTATGAACAGTATACAAGTTTCACCCAAATTTAATTTCTTTTAAACATATAAAAATACAATTTAAACATTTTATTTTGTTAAAATTAAAATATGGAAGAAATATTGTGTGATTATTTCTTTAAAAATAAAGATGTATTCATTTTTTTCAACAGTAGTAATAGTACCACATAAATTCTACTAAATAATAGTAAAATATTTCTGGCACAATGTCTTTAGGATAAACTTTTATTTTGACGGGTTGCCTTGAATACCTTTACATTTCTGTATGTGTGTAGCTATATGATACGACACTGGTTTTACTTGAATGAAACGGTAAAATGCTTGTGAAGTGACTCTCAGAGCAGTTCTGGAGATGTTGTTTATGTATTCATGTCCTCATTGAGATGGCAGATGCTGAAATCACAGCGAGCGTCAGGCACGCTTCAGTGTAACGTTATGTAGTAAAAAACAAACAAACAAAAAAACGCCCGTCTGCGCCATTCATTCATACAGAGACACGTAGAGCAAGGAGGGTCCATCATGCTGTGGGGCTTTGTGGCAAGAAAAGGTACTAGAATCCTTGTCAGAGTTGAGGGTCGCATGGATTCCACCCAGTATCACCAGAGTCTTAAGAACAATGTTCAAGAATCAGTTAAGAGGTTGAAGTTATGCCGGAGTTGGTTGTTTCAGCAGGACAATGACACAAAGTATTGTTCCAAATCTACCAAGAGATTCATGCACAGACACAAATGCAATGTTGTAGAAAGGCCCAGTCCCCAGACTTGAACATCATCGAAAATCTATGGTTTGATTTGAAGAGGGCTGTCCTGACTGAACTGGAGAAATGTTGCAAGGATGAATGGCCAAAAATGTCTGCAGCCAGAATTTAGGGATGTATCAGTGGCTATAAGAAGCATCCATTACCTGGAGTCATGTGAGATTTTGATTTTAATTTTTTTTTAATGGAATATTGTAGTGTTTATTGTGACTGATTTATATACACATTTTTTATTCATGTGCCCTTGCAATTTTTAAATCAATATTAACTTCCCCTCACAACATCATCTCTTCTATGATGAAGCGCTTTACATATTCTCTAATCTGAGAAGCCGCTTTACTCAAATATATATTCCACAATACAGAATATGGTCACAACTTCAGTTTCATGTCGACTTTAATACTACATGTGTTCATTAAAACTCTACTACTACAAGCAACCTACCTCTACTTTTGAATGTGAAAGTGTCTTAAAAATACATTAAGTCACTACTTTTGTAGTCACTGTGGTCAAATACATCTACTAAAATGCTAAATGTAAAAGAATACGTAAAAAACACAAAGAAACAGACACAACCATTCAGGTTTGTCTGGCATATTGTTTAGCACATCCATTTTCAAAAGAAACAAAATGCAGCCCTCTAGATAGAATGTTTCAGCGCATTTTATTCAGTTGCACAGTTTGAAGAAGCCAGTATCATGAAACACAATATCCAGGCATTAACAGCACTCAGATCAGGATGCTGAGTCTGAGAAGAAACTACAGGTGAGGAAGGTTGCAGTGACCCGGAATAAAGCAAAGCAGCAGGGAAGCACCATGACAGGCAATCTATCCCCCACAGACCAACACAGCTCCAGTGAAAAAAACACAGCTGGGTCTGACACACGTTGTGCACATGAATACACAGAGAGAGAGATAAAGAGAAAGGTGTAAGAAAGGAAATGTGTTAGAGAGGGGGATGTGAGAAAGATCAAGAAAATGTGTGTACTGAATACTTGTGGCTCAGGATATCGTGCTGAAATATCATGTGCAAAAGTGGCGCACTGTAACTGTTTGAATTCACGGATGTTAAATGAAAGATCACAAGAAATAAAAGGTAAAGGTCATAGTGAAAACAGAAATAATAACCTGGAAATATGTCCAAATAAACTGAAAACGTTTGACAGGTAAGGCCAGAATGTAGGAGAGAGAGGAGGAATATAGTTGAGCCTTTCAGACAGACGTACAGGTAACAAGGAACAAAGGCTTCCAGAGTGACAAGTGAAACTGTACGACCAAGACAGGTGAAACAGAAAGAGAGTGAGAGAGGAGATGAGAATAGATAGCCAGAGAGAGGCTACAGCACTCTTGTGAATTTCTAGACATGTGCATGTGTCATGAAAATGTAATGTGCTGCTGATATTGCATAAATGGATTCAGGTTTGCTTTGACACCATTTTTACATACTTACATTTCCCTTATTTGAATGGCAATTACCACAGTTATCTCAAATAATTGCAATTAGATCAAATAAATAATTGTGGTAGGCCTAGTCTAAGTTTCATTGCAGTGTTAACATACATTAAAAAAAGGACAAACTGCTTTGAGAGGATGACTAAAACTATAAGCAAATGGGCATTTTCTGCTTTTTGCAGCATCCATTACAACAAAAGCAGCATGAATCTGAAGATATGCAAGGTTTTATGTCTCATCCGCATTATCTCACCTGCACAGAATATCCCAGAGGAAAACTGCGTTACTCAGAATCAGAGGTTGCTCTTTCATAGCTCAGGAAACTCAATGGCTTTCTCAATCATTCTGTTTCATTTAAGCATCAAATGGTTCTCCTAAAACTCCTTAGTAGAAATAAAAGCAGAAACAAATCAGATCATTGTTGACATGCAATGAGTAAAGAGCAATAAAATTATGAATAACAATTTTGAAAATGTGAACAGAAAATAACATTTTTGGTCATGGATAAATCTGATATGATTTCATATTGAAATCACCAACTTTTGAATTCAGACTTTGTATACTTGTAAAACTAAGTGCAGTAAAATGTCCACATAATTTATTCACCCTTACACAGTTCTAGATTTATAAAACTTACTTTCCTCAGTTGAAAACAAACAAATATTTATAGAAAAATAAACCATCTTTGTGAGCCATCACTGATGCTCAAAAAAAGGTTTAAAAAACAAAAAACAACACGAAAGTAATCCATATGACCCCAGCTGATGACTCAATGTCTTCTGAAACTAAAAGATACTAAACTAAACGAGTTCTGGTCCTCTGTGCTTCTACATCTCTTATTTTGTTTCACAACACGTGTTGGAATTGATATCAACTCATATGACAGTTGGCCGAAAGCCATGATTTATAGTTAAAGAGTTTAAAACTAATATTCTCCCTCTGTCACACACAAACACACACATTTCACTTCAGAAAACATTGACATTTTGATTTGCCAACTTTAGAGGTTTTATACAATTGCATTATATGGGCTCGCGAAGATGGATTATTTTTCGTTTGTGTTCATCTGAAGAAAGAAAGTCATATACATCTGGGGAGGGCATGGGGGTGAGGAAATCAGAGAATGTACTTGTTCTAAGTGGAGTAAGCCTTAATTTAAAGAGATCTCATTAGTAATTTTTCTTTGTGATGGGGTACTCTACAGTCGCCTGTATTCTAGACTATGGCCAATGGCCAGCCTTTTTACCCCCACTGCAATCAACACACTCAGTAATCACAGCAGAATCTCATCTGGTTGGCTGTGCATGCTGCTCAACATGACAAACACCTCAACTTTTTCACTGCACAGCTGCCATCTTGCCACACAAAATAAACTCAAGAAGCCATTACAAAGACTTCAGGTTTGACCTCAGTAGAGTCGAACATCACTCGAGTGTGATATTGCTTTTTTACCGCAGTTCAAAAAACAAGTTAATATCAAGTAACTGACCTTTTAAAAACAATATTGTCAGGTATTTTGTGTATTTTTGCAGTGGCAACAAAAACAGTTCAGTTACAAAGTTTCAAACCATTGAATTGGCACAAAGATACGAGGAGAGATAGAAACAGTGAAATATTCCAGTGCTGTTGGCTCGCTCAACCAACCAAAATAGTGGACTGGAACTAATTGCTGCATAATATCTCTATAAAGGTACATTAGACAAAAAAGTGGATGATCAGAGGAAATGATGGAAGGAAAGAGAGACAGACTGTGAAGGAGGTGAGACAGGGTCAATCCACCTGCTGGGTAGTTGTACATCAAACACATGAATTAATCATTCCAATGGCAAATCTAGTTATGAGACTCTTTCTCTATGAGACAGAGAATAATTCAGCAAATTAATTAATGCTGAGAGTAGCTCTCACATTAGCATTCTTCTCTCTCTTTCTATTCTGACCTGCAGGAACGCTGCCATCTATATCCCTCTTCATACAGTAAGTGCAACAAAATCAATAACAATTCATAAATGCTGTGTACCTGCCAGACTGGATTTTCAGTTCCCCAGAGACTTTCTTACTGGTGATTAAACCAGATTGTTTCGAAATTGTCAGCATTTTTCCATTATATAGGCCAGTAGTCCTCAACTAGTGGACCACAGATCTGTTCTAATAAGTAGGGCCCTATGAAATCCGTTTTATTTTTTAACAAATTCCGTCTTATTTTTTTTCTAAATTCATTTTTTTCTGTTTTAATTTTTCTGTATTCCTTTTTTTACATTTTAATTATTCTGGACTCCTTTTTATTGGTCAAATTGAATTGTATTAATCAAAAAGCATGTCTAATTAAGTAAAATCATGAAACTTATACAATTTAACATTCATTTATTAAAAGTGTAACAAAAATGACATCATGTTTAGGGCCGTATGAAATGTTTAATTTTTCTCTCACCTTATGTTTTATTTTTACCAAAAGTTTTAGCATGTCTAATTATTTGAATGCATACAAACAATTTTTATTTTTTTAGTAGCCTTATGAAATGTTTTTTCCCCCTCAGAAATTCTGTGTTGTGTATTTAAATTGGACTGGTTATCAGATGAAGGCATAAAACATTGATTTAATTTATATTTTAATTAATGAAAATTAAACATTAAAATTTTGGCAAATAAAGGGGATTTACTATTAAAATTAAAATATTTTGTGATTATTTCTTAAAAAAATAAAGTTGTATTATTTTTCAACAGTAGTAGTAGTACCTACATTCTACTAAATCATAGTAATATTAATATAGCCTATTTCTGGCACAATGTCTTTAAAAAGTTAAACCAAACCTTTATTTTGACGGGTTGCCGTGAATACCTTTAAAGTTCTGTGTGTATATGATATGATGCTAGTTTTACTCTAATGAAATGGTGAAATGCTCGTGAAGTGACTCTCGGATCAGCTTTGGAGATATTGTTCATGTATTTAGGTCCACATTGAGACGGCAGACGCTGAAATCATCGCAAGCGCCACGAGCGCTGTGTATTGACTAGTAAACTAGTAATATTTACAGATACTAGTCCATATCGCGATTTGATTTAAGTATAATCACCTACTTTTGATTAATTAATTCAAACTTTGACAAATTCCGTGATGAACTGTAAATTCCGTTTTTATGACTGGATTCCGCGTTTACTGCATCGCGGAAATCATAGGGCCCTAAATAAGGTTAGGCAGGGAGAAAACAATGGAACACAAACAAAAAAATGCAACAAATTATGCAGTTAAGATAACAAAATAGGTTAATCAACATTTCCTTTACAAAGGCTCTGTGTCTAAAACGCTATAGTATTTTGGTGCAGTCTTTTGCCACGTGATAGAAGCCACTAAAATGTATACTTGATTTGTTCTTTATTAGCAGCTGAATGGGTCTTACTGTATGCTTCAAATAAGTTACATATTTAACTGACATGAGTAATGGCTGCTAATATGCCAAACATATTTGATTTCAAAGCGTTATTACAAACCTCTTTTGTATAAAGAGCCTAAACCAAGAATTGCTCCCCATCACAGAAAACAATGAGTTCCTATTGTGCTTGTTTGCAAAACCAATAACTTAAGTTTAACAATTGTTCAAACTCAAACTTTCCACAACATGCCTATATGAAATATGACTCCTACTGCATTGAACGATTTTTCATAATGTCACATTTTTGCATGTTTTCAGGTATACTTTCATGCAATCATTTGGTTATGGTTTGAAGAGGAAACGTCCGATAAGCCCCATTCAGACTAATGGTAAAACGAATTAAACACATCAGGTACATACCAATTTCATCAAAGCACCTAAAAATTCACCATCAAACACATCCTGCAGCCTGGGGTGTTTCCTCCACTATCATTCACTTCACAGACTATAGGCTTGAGAAAACAGTTCTCTGTGGTCTTTTCACAGGATGCTGCCTAATACTGCTGTTGTTCTCCAGCTATCAGCTGTCTGGGTGTAAAAAAAAAAAACCTGACAGCTGTCTCTGAGGAAAAAACAAAAACAAACAGCAGGAATCCCCCGGTCTCCCACCCTTTTTCTCTCCTTCTCCACACCTCACTCCTCTTTTATCTCTTCCCTTCCAGCACTCGTTTTTGTGCCATCCATAATATCCTTCTCAAGTTCCAACCACACGCTTTTAGAAACCATACACTATCCCAAGAATAAACACAGTCCCTAGTGCAGACAACACATTGAAACATTTTCACAACTGGCTGGTGTGAAAATAATTTTAAATTCAAAAGAAATAGCTATTTTACCTGAGCCTGACTTTTCGATTCCATCACGCAGCGTTAACAGAAGATTAAACTCCCTATTCACATAGGCTCCATGCCATACACGTGCCACAGAAGACTCCGTGTGGAGCTACAGCTAAAAAGAAAGCTTCAAGAGAGGATGGAAGAGAGCATACATACATACAATTTTTGTCCCACAGAGGAGAGAGTGCTAACATCCAGCCGCAGAGATGAAGAAGAGTCCTCACACTCTCTCCTCACACTGCTGCCGCTGCCACTGCTGAGTCTGCCTCTGGTTTGCTGCCCTATATGAGCGGGAGCCCGCCTCGCACACACAGACACACACAGTCGCACACATATGCATACAGTGCACGTAGCAACCAGCTGTCAGTAGAGACGGGGAGCAATTCTACTGAACTTCTCAAACATCTCTCAATGGCTACACACAACCACATGAGCCTGTGGATTTTGATATACAAAACTATGTGCTTCAGGACACCGTACTGTAAATTCATAAAACAGGTGCACATATAAAGTGTAAAGTGGTACTTCTCAGAACCCAGGGGAATAAAGTTTAATGAGCTGCTGTAGAGTATTGAAGGGTCAGAGAGCCACCGCAGTGTCTCAGAGGACAACTGTCACCATTTTACCATTCCTGTTTTACCATTTCATGCCCTTGTCACCCTTTCTTTTTCCTATACCACCACCATATTGTTCCTTCATCTCTGAAAAACCCACGTTCATTCAATATTCTCTCCTCTTATCTTTTTTAAGGAATGGTATACCCTGGTTTTAATCACCTGCACCACACTGATTGTCAGTTTGGTTCCTTTAAAAAGTTATAGTTCACTGAAAAAATTAAATTCCATCATCTACTCAACCTCATGTCATTCCAAACCAGTATGACTTTATTTCTTCTGTGAAACAAAAATTTTTAGATATGAGATGAGAAATGTGTTGTTGTTTTTTTCCCTCATGCAGTGAGAGTCAATTGTAAACAAAACATCCCTCAAAATATCTTATTTTGTGTTCTGCAGAAAAAAAGAAATTCATAGAAGTTTATAATGACATGAGGGTGAGTAAATGACAACCAAATATTCATTTTTAACTGAACTATCCCTTTAAGTTTTTTACTAGTTTTACTCCTAGTCCAATTTCTAGTCTAATTTTACTGTTCCTTTCCATCTGAATCTTTCCCCATTTCTCATTTAGGCTACCATTGCTCTCCACTACATCATCCTCAACACTTTATCCAGTAATAATGCCCCTAGCTTCTCCTTTTCATCTTTTTTTCCTCCTCATTTTCACTTTCTCGCTCTCTACTTTCGTTCCCTCTCTCTCCTTCACCAAAATGCCACCAAAATGAATTATCCCATTCAAGCTATTTGTGGAAATGATGCTGTAAATTGTTCTAAGCAGGTGCATAAAGACCTAGCATAAAGAATTACCAAAACTGAGGCAAAAGGGTTCTTAGAATTTGAATTGAAAGAAACAATTCAGGCTGAACCAAGGAGGCTGTGATCACTTATATCTGCATAAATGTTGGATTTGCAGTTTGTACCTTTTGAAAATGACAGACGCTGTCTGACAAGTCTCTAGTTTATCATAGAATTTAATTCAGTAAAATGCAATGGTTAATTCAGATAAAGCAGTAGTCAGTTAGAGTGCATTTCATGCATATAACTGAACATAATGGCATGGTGATTTCATGGTGCCCCTCAAGGTTCTGTCCTAGGCCCACAACTGTTGACTGTTTACATGCTACTGGATAATTTCTTCACAAACATTTTTCAGAAAATTGTATTAGCTTATATTGCTATATATACAGGTACATCTCAAAAATTAGAATATTGTGAAAGTTAATTTTTTCTTGTAACTTATTTAAACTTACTTAAACTTCCATATAACCACCATAAACACTCTGTTCTGGCTCGGGGCCAACCACCATTGTCCCATGGACCTCCCAGACACCACCGGACTAAGTTGGAGGGAAGGAGTTTTCCAGTGACTGGGGAATGTCCGGGCCCGAACCAGAACCAGCCAGTTGCTCGTCAGTCAAGTCAGCCGGCCGATATGAAGTCAGGTCTGTCAGCCACCGCTCACTCACGCCCACCGCTGTTCGCGGTGAAGTCAAGCCCGCCGTTCGCAGGGAAGTCATGTCCGCCACCAACCGCGGCTCTGAGGTCCTGTCCGCTGCCGTCCACGGCTCTGAGGTCCTGTTCGTCGCCGTCCGTTACTCCGAGGACCTGTCCAGTTGCCTCGACAGAAGCTGTTCCGGAGTGCAGCCGAAGGAGGCCTCAGGTTCCATGCCCAGCCCAGCTGGGGCTCAAGTTCCCATGGACAACCCTGAGAGGGCCTCTGTCTCTGTTTTTAGCCCAGGGAGGACTTCTGACCCCGTAAGTTTCCCCAAAGAAATGTCCCGTCCCTCCATGGCCTCCTGTTCTGCCTGCACCGCCATGGCCTCCTGAGTCTCCTGACCCGCCATGGCCTCCTGAGCTCCCTGCACCGCCATGGCCTCCTGTTCTGCCTGCACCGCCATGGCCTCCTGAGTCTCCTGACCCGCCATGGCCTCCTGAGCTCCCTGCACCGCCATGGCCTCCTGTTCTGCCTGCACCGCCATGGCCTCCTGTTCTGCCTGCACCGCCATGGCCTCCTGAGTCTCCTGATCCGCCAGGGCTGCCCGGGTCTGCCTGATTCACCCTCGAGGCCTGCTCTGTGTTCCTGTCCTGCACCGGCCTCCAGGGCACCCAACCCCCTCCCCGGTGGAACTGCTGCGGTGCGGGACGCGCCTTCCGGAAGTGGGGAGTTCTGTCACATGTGTTTTCCCCTTGTGTTCCTGTCTTGTCCTTATTTGGTAGTTCCTGTTCTTATTAGTTCGTTATTGGTTCATTTCCGTCAAGCTGTGTTTAGTTATCTTGTTTAGTTTGAGTAGTATTTAAGTTCCTGTCTGTCCTTTATTCTGATTTCCGTTATTGATTGTCTCACGCCTGTATTCACTGTTTACTGGTCGATGTCTACATTAAAAGTCATGTTGATTGTTCTCCTCGTCTCCTGCGTTCTCCTTGCTCCCCGCGAAGCGTGACAATGACATATATTTTCATGTAAATTGTAAGACAATGAAAATGTATATATAGGCTAGAGTAAGGGTGCCCAACCCTGTTCCTGGCGATCGACTGTCCTGCAAAGTTTAGCTCCAACTCTAATCAAACACACGGCCTTTAATTTTCACATGATTCTGAAGACCTTAATTAGTTGCTTCAGGTGTGTTTGATTAGAATTGGAGCTAAACTTTTCAGGACAGTCGATCGCCAGGAACAGGGTTGGGCACCTCTGGGCTAGAGAATATCAAGCAGATTTTAGCAGGTTACATAATTTACTGTAAATTAGCCTCATGGCCTTATTTCACTAGCTTTTATGAACGTCTCAAGACTCATAAAATAGCTAGCCAAATGTCCCGGGGCTGTTGTGTCTTCCAGTCAGTCTACCAAAAAGTATCACCGCCCTCGCCCTGCCCTATGAGCTATCTTAAATATTGATATAAAATTCCTTCCTTGATTTGCATTGTTCACTCACTTTTAGTGGTGAAACAGATCATAGCTGATCATTTGTACAAGTTTCTACGTGTTGCCATTTTAAGCATTAAAGCATTTAAAACCATTCAAGCCAAAGACAACTCAATTCAGTGCTTACACGCTGAATTAATTTCAAACACAGAATCCTCTTTCACATATCCTTGCGCTTGAATGGACACATATAAATAAAATTCTCAAAATACCTGTATAGGTAAGCATTCTCCTAAACACAGTCTGTGATGTCTTAAGTAAGCGTAAATAGTGGAGAAAGAAATTGCATGTGTATATTGTGCAGTATATGGTATAGTACAGTATATTGGATAAATATCTGCTGCTTTCTGTGTCATTAATGTTAATCAAACAATGAAACTCAACTTTAACAAAGATTAATCTATATTTAATTTTTACAGTGATCATTATGCAGTGTTTTTTACACTCAATTATTACATTTCCGTACCTGAATATTAGTGTTAGACCTTATGTTATTTATAACTTTGTACTATTTTATGTATCTATGCTTGTAATTTGCTTATTTGTTCTTATTTTATTACTGACGGTTCACTTGTCTTAAAAATGTTTGACCTTTATTAGTTATTTCTGCTGTGGTATCGAAGAAGTGTTCTTTAAATAAAGGAGCCATTTTTTGCTCATCCGAAAATTAATCTGATCTGTGACCCAAAAGCGGGAATATGATCTGAACCATGAATTTTGTGATCCGTTGCACCCCTACTCTCTTGACTTGTCATGACACATGTGACACCTGTTTTTTTGAGTTTCCATCACACCAGCACATACATAAACTTTTAAAATTGATCCATATTAATGGTATTAAGTTTCATTTGAAGCAGAAGTTTTGACTTTTAAAATATGTGCAACTACAGCTATTTGACCTACCTGATCAATTGTGTTAATTCCACTATCTGCAGTTACTTATTGAAGCCTCACTAATGGCACCATAATTGCAACTTTTATGGACTGTGAGTGTGTGCAGGATCTGTAAGAGGCCATCCATTAATCCCTATTAATCTCTGACCCTCTGCCCAGGTGTTCTTGAACAAATGGATTCCTGTAGAAATGCCTCTCCTGAGAGAGCGTGGGTCTCTCACATCATGAAAATGGGTCAGTTCTGTTGCATGGAGCGACTGCACTTTGTAGAAATGGAGGCGGTTTTGTAAATAGTGTCAGCAAGCAGACTCAGTTTTGCATCTCAAGTTATTTTAGGTTAAATGTTAGCCACTGACAAATTATGGTGTTCATCTCTCTCCTTCAGCACATGTACTGAATTTTAAGACAGCAGTAATGTAAATAAGGAGAACTATTCTTGGAAGTACATTGTATGGTTTTTCTTTAACTTAATGGATGCAAACCAAAAGGGAATATTATTTATAGCAAATCAATAATAAATCTGGCATCAATGTTAATTCAGCTCCAAATTTTGTGATACTTCAGTATTACAGAACACCAACAGTGCAGTGTTTCAGTCTTTTGAATGACCATCAGTCATCCCTAAAAATGACTAATTGGTATCTTTTTCTTGTGATGTAGCAATCTTGTCCGGGCTTACATTACCATTGGAAGAAGCCTCACTCATCTCTTGATTGAGGATTCCCTCTGACTCCAGAAACTCACTGCCACATCACAAGAACAGGGATTCTCAGAGAGCCCATCTCCACTAAAGTACTCTTATATAAAGCAATCACATTTTCATCATGTGGAACTCAAGTGTCCTCTCCGAATGCCCAAATGTCAGCGCTGCTCTCCTACGATAACAAGCCGCAGATGCTTTCAGTGTAAAATAGAGAAGTACTGCATGTTACACCTCACAGATCTTACTGAAGCCTAAACTATTAGATCTGAAAGAAAGTAAAAATAATGGACAAATTACACACATATCTGGTATTTTGACATAAGCATCAATAACACCCAAGCACTCGCAGTCCTTTGGTTGTGTTGCCTGGCACATCCACCATATGGCTCATTAAGTCAGGAAGATCAGAGGGAAACATCCTGTAGTGTGGAACACAGGAAACTTTGGCGCTGTTCTCAAGGTAGACATCACTCCTGTGGTTCTCGCCAGCCCACTGTTAAATGTGCATCAAAGCCCAGCTTGGAAAACGATTCTTGTGTTATTGCTGTTTGAACAGTCCACATTTTAAAAATGGCTATTTTAAATACTGATGAAACATTACCCTGTATATTGCAGAAGGAAAGTTGTCAATCAGTCAAAGACTGAGAGACCTCTGCAAACCACAACAGGATCATTTAGACTATGTAATATAAAAAAAAAAGTCAAACTCATTATTTTCCATAAAGGCTAACTGGCCAGCTGTTATGCATCCTGGTGAGTAAATGCTCAATTAACCCTAAACCAGAGGTCACCAATGGCTCATAAACAAATCTAGTTCAGTCATTAAACTTTAAATGGTGTAGGTTGATAGAATCTTTAAATGCAATCTTCTAGCAATTACAAGGCATTACATTATAAGATCAGAAACCTTCCATCTCCCCAGCTCCACCGGTCTACATCTGCTAGGGGATTTATGTTGTTTCATGCAGCAACAATGTATCTTACATGCTTACAGCAGCGAGTAGCAGATCTAGTCCATCAAGACCAAATATACTTACACTGTTCAGTACAACAATATGCTAAAACTAATCGAGTTGTCAATTGAAATGTCTTGTAGTTCTAAACACACATATAGATAAAAAACAAGAAGCACACTATCTGCCATGACAACAGAGAGCTACCACTAACACAGTGGAAGCTGAGTGGCAATGCAACAGAGCTATCTAGATCCTCAATGAGATGGATATGTAGAGACTGGGACCTCTTGGAGCTTTAATTGAATACACCTGCATTCAGTCAGACTGTAGGGTGTACTGAAATGTCTGCTGAAGCATTAAGGTGGCAATGCCCATATACTTGTCCTTGTAACACCTAATGTGGCACAATGTACAATTACCTCGGAGCAGAGCCAATGAAACAAGGAAATTATGTGCAATGATTGGCAGAGAAAGAGAGATACCAGATAATCAGAAAGAGTCAAAGAGATGATGTCATGTAATTCTAGGTCATAATACTTATAAATTTAATTACAGGATTATGGAGACAGTTTTATAAAATAATTCATATTTCTTTTAGAGAGAATGAAATGGATTTTATTTGTACTCGCACAGTGTTAAGTCTTGTTTGATCTGACATTTTCAGAGACAAGAGCAAGCCAGGATCACAAAGTAAAAAGTAGTAAAAACAATGAGAAACTTTAAGTATGCAGGTTTGGTGAGGCTAAAATAAAAATGTTGCATTGAATCTCTATCAATATAGGAATATTCATGGTTAAATAAAACTATCTGCCTATGTGCATTATGTGTTATTCTGATGATTACTGCAGAATGTTTTTATACATATTTTATACAATAGTTTTTAAAAACAAAAAGGAAAAACATGCATATAGTACTCCAGTTACAAAGGCAGTCTAAGGTCATTTGAGGTGAAAAACAAATGTGGAGCACACATTTGTAGTTAAATCATTGAAATATTAAACATTAACTATTCAGTTAAATCAAAAATAATAATACAAATAATTAATAAGTTGTCAAGTTTTGCAACACGCAGATACATTTTTTTGGCAGATACTTTGATCCATGGGTTTATGGCAACACAATCTCATAAGAAAATCTAGCTAATCTGCATTCTGTTTGGCAGTTTTGTCTGAAAATGTATGAATTTGAGAAAAAACGTAAATATGAGGGTCCACCTCTAAACCAAGACCTCAGCTGGGCGTAAGCATCATACCATAACATATGAATGAAATTGTACAAATTTAAACAAATTCACCAATTTACCAAAACATTAGTTAGTTAGTTAGTTAGTTATGAAGAGCCATGACAGTGTGTTGGTTTACATATACATCCCTTTTAGATAGATTTGCAAAAGGTGTTTTTATCAGGAAAACTAATGAAAAAAAGAGAGAATGTTCCCAATGTAAGTGCACACTGTACATTTTTGTTTGGACACAAATGGACGAGCTGAAATTATTTTCTGTGGTAATCGACAGCATGCCACAGATGATGTCAAAGGAGCTTAAGCTGTATTTAACCCATAATATTTGTTTTATAATGGTGTATACATTATTTGAGCAGTGTACTGCTGCACATACAAGCACAACATCCTACTCCTTTATAAGCAAAAATGTCTTAGACATTCATATGCA
Source organism: Barbus barbus (assembly GCF_936440315.1). Lineage (NCBI taxonomy): Eukaryota > Metazoa > Chordata > Actinopteri > Cypriniformes > Cyprinidae > Barbus > Barbus barbus. Next base: position 20,101,783 of record NC_136734.1, on the reverse strand, counting down.
CACCCACACAAACAGTCAGTGCTCGTCTGGAATTTCACAGCAGGTAGGAGTGCACAATTCATCAACGTAACCAGTGCATTTATACAGTTTTGTATTACAAAAACAAATGCAAAAACTAATGCAAAGTAGTTCCAGCATATGAGACACTTCACTGCAACAATAAGCCTTTCCAAACCCATTAAAACAGACATGTGCACAACACAGCTTTGTTCACGCTGTCAGCCCAAATCCAATTATTTGTGTATCTGATTGGAATCCATCTAAATGACTGACTGTCCACACAGTGCATCGCAAACATTCAGATCTGATTGGTATCCTGTTGCAATTTTTTCATATCTTCATGTAGCCTAACTGTTCTGTATATACTAAAGCGAAAATGTAGGCACGTTGTTTGTAAATGGCTAATCGCTTGTTAAAAAAAACAAAAAACTTCCTGCTGCCCTTTATCTAGCTCTCTCATTGGCTGTAGGTCATCGCAGATGTGTTTTTCATTCAGAACTCATTCACACAGCATGATTTTGAATCGCTGACAGCTCCAGATATTTAGCATGCCAAATATTTCACAGGCGTCGGCGAAGCATCGGCAATCAGATCTCGTCTTTGATAATTCACTCATGTGATTGAGCACTGATTTGCCTCCGATTTCGGGCATTTGTCAGCGATTTATCAAAACCTGTCACCGAGTGAAAAATCAGGCTACAATCATGCAGTGTGAACTTGGCATAACGTGTTTGCGTTTTAACGTGGCATGAGAAAGTGACACAGGCTAAAAAGTTACGCACAATCCAATCTGAGTGGTCAGACTGAAACAGATTTCCAGAAATGTGATTTCAAACCACATATGAATGATTTAATGTAATTTTTTGCCATTCACACTTGCTAAATATGATTGGATTCCAATCGGATTATGCACAAATCAGATTTGTACTTTTTCTACTTTAAAAATCTTATACCAGGGACTTATACCAGTCTTTAGTTTGCTACAACAGAAGACAGCATGCTGTAGCACTTCCTGTGGTCCATCTCCTGCAGCTACTTGATGCTATCAGTATGCTCAGAGATAACGGCTGTTTCATTCACTGAGGATGAGGCACAGAGAACTGGCAGATATAGCACACCACGTTCTCAGAGCCTCCTGTACTTTAACTGCTGATCTGTGGAAGAGTATTTCAATTTCTCTGTTGCAAAACCTAAAATCAACATATCTTAAAAGTCAACATAAAATCTTACATAATGCAAGACTCTTATTGTGACTACTTCACCAGTGATCTGTCCTCTACAATATTACAAGCACATTCCTTCAAACACTTTTCATTCCTTTGACTTCCATTCATACACATAAATGCTGGAAAACGGAAACATACACTCACGTGAATATCACTGTTAACAACGTTAAATTTGGCTGAACCCTCACCTGTGAATTTACATCACAAAGACATGTGACCAACAGAAGATCGATATGTCATGGTATAACATGTTAGCTAAATTAAAAGAATGCAAAAAGCAGGTTTGGCTAATATTAGGCTAACAGTCAAATAGAAATGTAGGTATTGTTTCTAGCAAACTAAATGCTACCAAAGAAGTTCTGTGTATGCAATGCAAAGGTAATAAAGATATAATAGATTGGCTTCCCCACCGCTTAAAGTTGTCAGATGCATTTCTAAATAAACATCCAGAAATTGCATTGCATGAATTAGACATCACACTAGGTATCCAGAAAGTTGTCAAAAGCTCTTCCTAAACTGGTCTAATTGTATGTCAATGGTTTTTAAAAACATGTTTAGTTACAGATTGGAAAGACAGCCTTTGACAACTTTAGTTGCCCCCTGGCTTAAATGGGTTATGGAGAGGAACAAGAGCGTGACTGACTCAATGAGCAGGGAAGCATCAGATATCATGCAGACTGCCAGCATAAAGCCTGCGTATGTGTGTTTAGTGGGCTGTGACTGAGCAATCAAATGACTGCACTTGTGCTCTCTCTCTCTAGGTTAAACTAATGAAAGTGACATAAGAAATAAGTATCATCTGTGCTACCGCCACTTCTGCAAACAATATCCTGAGAGGATCGCTGTGCAGCTCTCATCTCCCGCTGGAAATATCAGCATGAATGATCATTTACAATTGCATTAGACTCGGCACAGATTCTGCACAACACTGCTTCACAATCTCTTCTATCTCACGTACCCTCATAGTTCCGCCAAAGCTCAAGTAACCCTTCATCAACACCAAACAAGAAATGTTCCTACTGACTCATATTGTTACGTGTACTGAACAGGACACAGAGGAAAGTATTAAACAATGAGTAGTTCATTGAACAGGGGAGCTCAGGAATGAAGACGGGGAACTTCGGGTGAGTAATCCAACACAGAGTTGTCCTAGGAGATGAATACTGGGAGTAACAGGAACTTGTGGAGACGGGGACCAGGAGAACTGGAAGCACACACCTCAGCGTGGGGGCTGGAGCTGCAGATGAAATGCACAACTGGAGGAAGAGAATTCAGGTAAGTCACTTCGATTGTACAAGGTGCTAGAACCAACAGCCGAGTCCACTTTGTGTAAACGAGATCGGACACTGAATGTAGCTGAGGTGTGTGCTTATAAACTGTGCTTGATGGGTGAGGTGATGAGGAACAGGTGCAGGTGATCAGTACTCGGAAGAGGAGGTGCGCCGTGATTGGTTGGGGGGTGAACCTGACCGACTTGTAACACATATTATATACTGGACACACCAAGTAGCAAATACTCTGCTTCACACAAATGGATAAAACAGAACTGAAAACATCATCATTTTAATTTTATAGGTCTGACAAAACCAAAATCAAGTATCAGGTGTGGTATATATGCACCCCTGACTGGAATTACTATTAATAGCAGGGTCACAGCCTAGCGTGTGCTTGTGAATGAGTTAAGTCTTCGCGCATTCATTCTGGTGCAGAATCACAAAACTTGTTTATAATCAAAGTGTTTTGTTTAATTATTCTCTAAAATGACAGCAGCGCAGAAAATATATCAGCTGAGCCAGCAAGAAGCAAGGAGAATTACTACATCACCATTCATTTTCTATTCAGCAAGGATGCATTAATTTGATTAATAGTGGCAGTAAAGACATTTATAGTGTTAAAAAGTATTTATATTTAAAATAAATGCTGTTCTATTCATCCTTCTATTCATCAAAGAATCCTAAAAAAGTATCACTGTTTCATATTAAGCAGCAAAACATTGCTCATTTTTCTTGAGCACCAAATCCATGTATTAGAATGATTTCTAAAAGATCCTGTGAAAATTTTGCTTAGCTTAATTTATTCCTCTGATAGCTTTTCCATCAGAGGAATAAATTACATTTTAAAATCTATTAAAATAGAAAAGTTATTTTAAATGATAATATTACACAATATTACTTTTTTATTTTTAATCACATAAATGTAGCCTTGATGCGCAAGAATACTCTTAATAAGAAAACCCCAAACCCCAAACTTTTGAATAGTATTACAGCCTCAAGATAAGACTTTTTAAAAACAATTTTTATATTTTTTATATATATTTTACTGTACAGTATATTAAAAACCATTTAGTATATTTTTGTTCAGTAGGGACTGCATTTAAATGTACTTTTAAAAGCACATTTCATTTCATAATGTTTAAAATAAGAACTGTATTAAAACCTGAGATATAATCAAAATAGTTTGGATATTTCCCCCTTATTTAAGTGTATTATTTAATTTTTATTTTTTTGTTGTTGTTTTTTTATTGTAGTTATATGGGCAGATATTGTATATTGTTTTTTTATTTATAAATTGCAATTTCAGCTTTCTATTTTGGGTTGTTTTTTGGCAAAAAATAATTTGGCTAATAAAAAAAAACAGCTTGGACATTTTTAATACATGTGCAAAATGTCACAGACAATATTCTTCCCATATGTACGGTTAACTACTTACTTTTTTAATATTTATTTATTCAAAATAGAATTTAATTTACATTTATGTATTCAGCAGATGCTTTCATCCTAAGCGACTTAAAATAGAAGAAAATAAGCACTTTGACACAGAGCCAGCAATAATCGTCATATGATGCCAGTTTTATTGTACAAGATGCACTGGTTATATAATAATACATTTCATTATCAACAAGTACAGGAGTCTGTTATGTTGTTTCATACAGTAAAACTCTGACTCATTCTAAACAAGTAAAACTGATGATGCAACAGGTAAATTGACAGTTTATGTGAAAAAGCGGTCTATCTGTATAGTTTGATTGAAAAATGTCCTAAAATCCAATCCTACGCCTTTGAGACACATGCTGTTTGTGTCTATCTGGGCTCCTTACTTGCTGTCCACAAAGGAGAATGCAAGACTGAGTGAGAGCGCAAACATGGCAAACACCATCTGCTTTGTTGTGTTTCTGGCTGGAAATGAGAGCGCATGGCTAGTACACAAGTTCGCCATGTTTACTGCTTTCAATGGGAAAAATCCAATCTGCTTTTTTAGGATAAATTAAATAGTGACTTAACAATCCCACAATCCTTTACAGGGCTCAAACTACCAACATTTCAGTCACTAGTCCAGATATTTAACCACTATGCCACAGTCAACCAACAATGAAAATGCACTCCAATTTTTCTTTATAACTTTAAAATTACTCAGTCTCATTGTACTCTTTGTAAAGTTGGTAAGCACCTTCAAGGAAAAGTGTTCCGCTCCCTTATTAGTGTATGATCAGCTTCATGCAGGAAGTTTCCTCACACTTCCATTAGTCATACAGGGGAGATGAGTGTGCCACCGACTGAAACACAGCCTTAGCAAGCCTAATCATAGCATCCCTCCCTCTCTCAGCAGTCACGACCACATAAAAGGCCAGTATTTATAGAGGCTCTCCTACAGCTCCTACAGATTCTAGTATTTTGCTCAGAACAGCTCTGCTCCATTGTCTAAATCAATGTCTGGCTAAAGAGATGAAAATCATATTGTCAGGGTCAGTTTTTCAAGAAGAGTTTAAGCCAAATTTCTCCATGAAAAAGAGATTCTCTTTTGGAAATCATATGTGCGAGATACTTTTTCTTGATCTGTTGTAGACAAGAGATCTGACACGGTTTAATTTCTGTTTACCCTCTTGACTCAAACCTGTATGCCTTTTTTCAACTGCTGAACACAAAAGGTGATATTGTGAAGAATTCAGCCATTTTTTTTGTTGTTTAAAAAAAAAAACAAATTATATGAATGTTGACAGAATTTAGATTTTTGGGTGAACTATCCCTTAAGTCACATTCTCTTTTATTTCAGTTATTATTTAATTATGTTGACTTTGGGGCTGTACAACATACTCCATTCCTCCTGATGTTTTTTATTGTTTGCCTACATACACAAGCAGCAGAATCAGATGGATGCTGCATCATGTCACACTTTTTTATTAGCACCTCACACCACTTTCAGATGGTTTGTAAGGTTAACTGTAGTTCATCTTTTTAAAATCATGTCTCAAAACATTCTCCAGCTGTTACTCTCAGTCAAGCTGTCCAGTAGTCTTTTAAATTAACTTTACCAAAGTAGTAGTTCACCAAAAACTGTAAATTCTGTCATTGTTTACTCATCCTTGTCGTTGCAAACCTTAATGTCCTTCTTTCTACTGCAAAACACAAAAAAATATCATTTTAAAAATGTTTCTGTGTTTTTTATGTTCATACAGGTCAGTGGGGTCCATTATATGGACTAAAACAGAAATATATGGCCTATCTTTCCACAGCAAACAAGCAACTATTGTACCCCCAAAGAAAGTTATTTGATATTTATATTAAAAGACAGGAATAATTAAAAAAGATGGTTTTCTCACGTTTTTCTCAGTTTTATACCAGAGATAGTGTAACGCACAGAGAGCAAAGCAACCAGGCAGGGAACGTGGATCTAAAAGCAGGTAGATTTTAATGACAAAACAAGGACAAACAAAGAACCGGAAACACTGGGAACAGAGAACCAAAACACAGGTAGACACAGCAACCGTTACATTCAACAACTGACCAAGCAAAAGTGAAACGCAAGGGCTATTTATACACAGGGGAACAAGATAACAAGGGGGCATGGTAAATGGGAAACACCAGAGGAACCTAATTACGGGGAACCAATACACAAATGGACTACAAGCAAGGCACAGGAAATACTTCAACATAAAAGTCCACACACGGCACAGTGAACATGTAACAGATCAATTATATTTGATTGCTGTGCGTGTTCATTGAGTTACGGCACAAAAGGGACTGAGATAGTTTACTTGAGACCAGGAAATTGAGAAATTACTGTAACTACATTTATGGTGTGTTTGTCTATGTAAAAGCGTGCTGTGAAGATCCCATTATTTGGTGTGTATACACATTCTGGGCACTAATGTCTCCCTAGATAAAATTAGTAAAATTAGTGCTTTTCCCTGAACATATACACCCACACACACCCATCATATACGCACTCACATGCAAACAGAATGTGACAATATATGCATCATTAATAACATATAATGTGCACATACCATATTAATGGTGAAATGTATAGTTTTACTTCCACTAGAGGCACTAAATGGAATTGCAAAAACAAGCATTTTTTTCAAACAGGTTTCCGAAGCTTCATTTCCTCACCAAATCCATATGATTTTCTTTTGCCCCTGAAAGAGGGCAAAAATAGGTATGTTTTGTTTTTCCACCTGTTGTTAACATTGTTAACGTTCCAGTCAAAGTGTACTTCATTAACCACGAGGCAGTAAAATGCAGTCAACGCAAATACACAACAGCTGTTTTATGATACCTCACCTGACCAGCAGAGGACAGTCAAAGTGAATGGCTGCATCCAAAATGGCACACTTCCCAATGGTAGGTGAAAAAGAGTATGTGAAAAAAGTAGCATGTCTGAATTACCTGAGGCCACAGGAGAGGGTTTGCAAATGACAGTGAAATGATGCAACTGACCCTGGTAGGTCACATGAAAGACAAAATTACAAATGTTTGGATTAAATTGATACTACACACATTCACACCGAATATATTAGTGGACCCAATAATTAGTGGCTTTAGAACATCTGAACTGTTCTTTTCCATAAGAGTTGATGTGGGCCAGGGGCTGTCAATTAACAAAAAGCACCATAAAAATATAGTTCATATGACTTCATTTTATATTTACAGTCCTCTAAAACCATATAATAGATTTGTGTGAGGAACAGACTGAAAGTTAAGTCATTATTCACTGAAAATGCTGCCTTGAAAATCTTGTTTATAGTCACTATTAGCTTTCACTATTTAAAGGAGCAGCTTGGACATTCTTTTAAATAACTCCTTTCAAAACAAAAGAAAGTCATACAGATTTCAAAAGACATGGGTAACTGCTGACCGTTTTTATTTAAACTGCTATTTATAAAAACAAGGCAGATAAACTGAAGTTTTTCCACTTCTGTTTATTTAATGCATAAGTTAAAGTAGCATGAACAATATGATGAGAAATTCTTCGGCTGAGGAACTCTTGAGGTTTAATTTCATGCTCTGCTACATTCCTCTCGTTCTGACTTGAAAGATGTGGAAACACTGTTATCCTTTTTTAAGTAAGTCGGGGGAAATGTACAAGAGAAGAATAAGGGAAAGAAGAACAAGACAGATGGCAGTGGTGTGCTGAGTCAGGAAATGAGTGTGCAGACCTGATTTCTTCACTCATGCTTTACAAGAACACACACACACAAATGAAGATGTGTTGGCAATCAAAGACAGCAGTGACAGACACTGGAAATGTAGGGTGGATGACAGGTGTCTGTTAAAATGGCGCCCCTCATTCTTATTCAAAGCTGTCATTTAGAGGTCATCCGGTATGTGTTTTTCAGGGCCGATACCAAAACAGATTATTACAGATCAAGTTGACCGATAACCAATATTCTGAACCGATATCTCTGGTGTAAAAATGAAAATTAATGTCAAAATTAAGAATAACAAGGGTCCGGTAATTTTTTAATGCTTTTATATTATTTTATCTTCAAAGCAGTTTTGAAAATGACCGATAGCTATAACCATAAATTATCGGCACCGATAATCATTCAGATAATTGGTCAACCCCTACTGTCATTTTTTCAGTTTGTATTTGAGGTATAGTTTTGACCTTTTCGACATTTTAATGGACAGTGATATTACAGAAAAGAAAGGAAAATTATGGAGGAAAGGTTCCAGAAAATGACACAAGCGGGACTTGAACCCATATGAGCAGCCTGGCCTAATGTGATTCCTCAAATTTGCAGTGTTTTAATGTCTGACATTTCCTTCTGACTCATGCATACATTTAGGCCTATGTCAGAGCCTGAAGAGAGTCATCAGTGGTGAATAAAACCAACACCTCTCACCTGTCCAGTTTCTAGAAAACACACCCTCACACTCACACGTAATGATTTAATGACGTGAAAACAGGTTTTTCTACTAATGTAAGTGACAATCTGCATATCTGACCACTGAGTATACATTTTGAGGATGTGCAAGCTAAATTACCATGCTGATGCAAAATGAGAATAGATAATATTTTAAGCCTGCTAGAATCTAAAGACTAGAGTCATTGTTTGACATTAAATCACTAGAGCAACCCATCCCTTGATTACTCCCAATGTTGAAAGTACATTACTGTACTCTTACAGTAGTATATTCTCCGAAGCAGAATCACTCTTATCTTGTTTATGCACTGATGTCACTTGAAACCTAAAATGTTTCAAAAATGACATCTTTAGTAGTAGCGGTAGTATAAAAATAGTTATATTAACAAGAAAAAAAACAAAGTCCAAACATAAAGTTAAAGTCCAAGTAAAAAGTCATCATTCCTAATATTACTATCTGTTGTTAATAATAATAGTAGTAGTAATAATAAAATAATAATAATGTTAATAATAATGCATAACTACAAACTAACAACATATTTGAAGATTTACAAATGATGTTTAAGAGCAAGGATGAAAATTCAAAGTTCAAAGTTATTGTATGGCTTTATACTTATTGAAATAGATCACACAAACCTTATGTCATACTTAGACATACCTTCTTTTTTTGAGCTTGACAGTTAGCCTCTACTTTTTTGTCTCAAATTTTTGAGTGCCCTATTCCTAAAGTAGATACAAATAAATACTTCTATTATCCTTAAGCAGATGGAGATGCTTCATAAATACCGACAGCTGCTCTTAATAGGGCATAATTTCGAACATAACTACCAAACTCTTATTTTCTTCTGTTTTAATGGCATTCCAAGCAATTAGAATGAGATTAAACTTTAGTAATTAGTTGCTATTAATAAACAGCTGTAAGGTGTGGCTAAAGCTCTTAAGAAGCTGTTCCTTGTCGCATCCAATACGAACGATCAGAATGACTGGCATGCTGTTTTCAATTTTCACGTTCAGCATGACAGCGCAACAACCAGAGCATGTGTCTGAGATGATAAGATACTACGTACTAAAAGGAAGGACAGATGATATCGCTATTCCCTAACTGAATTCTGTGGGCAAAAGATAATTAACACCATTGTGCCACTTGCTGTATTGTTGAATACATTGTTCAATACTGCTGACAAAGATCGTACAAGAGCACTTTACCTTGCAATGCTGCTCTCTCTTGCATGTATCACACAGAACATGAATGTGATAAACAATAGTTCATTAGTTTTTCACATAATCCCTGATTAAAATAAACAGCATGTCCAAAATTATGGTTTGGTATTTCAGAAAGACACAATGTCAGTCATCATGGAAACAACTTCCACTCACACTTTTAAACGGCAGAAATATTTAAACTTTTGTATTACTGTGCGTTCAATCAATGTGAATGTGTTCATGCACAGCTATTCAAAAGTTTGGGGTCGGTAAGATATTTTTAAGAAAAATTTAATCTATTGAGCAAGGATGCATTACACTGATGAAAAGAGACAATAAAGACATTTATAATGTTACAGAAGAGTTCTATTCCAAAAAAACTTTTCTTTTGAATTTTCTATTTATCAACGAACCTCACCAAATTAATCCCACCAAGAATTCCACCAAAATTTTAAGCAGCACAATGTATTTTCCACATTAATAATAATAAGAAATGTTACTTGAACAGCAAATCAGCATATCAGAATGATTTCTGAAGGGTCATGTGACAGAAGACTGGAGTAATGACTGCTGGAAATTCACATTTGTTATCACAGAAATAAAATTACATATTAATTGCATAAAATACATATTATAAAAAGATTGTGTATTAAAATTACATAATAAAATATATTAAAATAGGAAACTTAATTTAAGTGGTAATAAAAGAGACATCTTTCAAAAAAATGAGACCACAAACTTTTGAGCAATAGTGTATGTTTCGAAAAGAGAAAAAGAGAGAGCCAAAACAGGAAGAAAATGCTTTTCTCAGGTGCTCAAGAAAGTAATGGATCTGTCAGTCAACAGTGAACAGCCTGCGTGATTTATAACTCACAAACACACACACACACACACTATTGCAATAAAGCATAATCTCTGCTCAGAGACATTTCAAATTATAGGTTAATCTCTTGGTCTGTCCTCTTTTAAAGCCAAGGCCAGTGTCCAGCACATAGTCAGAATTGTTCAAAAACAATAAAAAGCTCAGTTCAGGGACAAGTGAACTTAAATGTTTGTGACAAGTTATAGGGATGGAATTAAAATGTTTTTATATTTTTCTTTTATAGAATACATCATTTTTCCTGCTTTCAAACCTCAGAACTAGCTTCATGGGCAGTGATCTGACACACAGAGGGGTTATACTAAAGTTTGAATCCTGGCTTTTTGGTTTATCTGAGTCTTCAGTGGAAAATAAAAATTGTTTCTGCTTATAAATCACAGCTCTCTCTGCTCAAAATAAGAGATAAGGCAATTAATTTGTCTTTTTTGAGAACACAGAAACCACAAGCTCATTAAAGTCCCCCTATCATGGGTTATGAAAGGTTAAAGGTGCCATAGAATGCATTGATACAGTATTTTAAATTGTTCTCTGATATCTACACAGAAGGTATGTGGCTTAGGTAAGGGCAAAAAATCTCCAGAAACGATTTTACATGTCCATTTACAACCCTAGGATTTCTCCCTAGAATGAAATGGTCTGTTATTGGCTTATTTGGCAGGGTCATGAATAATAATGAGCTCTGCTCTGATTGGCTGTTTCACAGTACGGCTCATCAGCAAGAAGGAAGCACAGGGAGGAAAATATATATTTAAATACTTTCTCTCGCAGTTATATCGTCGGGTAATTATACTGTATATAAAACGCGGGCATCAGGGAGCCGTTATTAATATGCGAGGCATTGAAACTGCTTTTGAACGATCCATCGATCGCGTTATAGTTTCTCTTTCAAGAGACGTGATCACACAAACTATGTTTACATTATGGAGCAACAGTACTTACCACACATTTCACAAGATCAGATGCTTGTCAGTGGTGCTCAGGATCTGTAAGTCATTCGCCATCATCCTCATCTCTCCTTACTGAGAGTGAAATCGTATGTACTGTAACAGGCTACCGCTAGCAAGGAGCTAACCATGTCCCTTTAGTGGCTCGCGTTATTTGCTTTCTGTGCCTTCTGAATACAGACACCAACCCATCCCTGCACTTCACACCCCCTGCACGGCCTGGAACATAAAATTTATTTTGTTATTTTCGCTGTTGTCCGCGCTTGTTTATGTACAATACCTGCAGAGCTTCTGATGGTTCGGCCGGCTTAGAACAAGGGCGGGTTTATGCAAATGTTGGGGGCGTAGTGATCCCGACTGTTGCGTCACAGTCGGTGTTATGTTCTGACTCGCCTGTTTTTCAGTGGTCTTTTTTAATCACGAGATTTACATATGAAGGAGGAAACTATGGTGTTTGAGGCTCACTGTATGTCATTTCCATGTACAGAACTGTTATTATTTAAATATGCCAGGGTAAAGACAGTTTTTCATTCTATGGCACCTTTAATATTTTGGTTTTGGGAGTCCCCAACAACAGGTTGACATGCATGCAAGGTCAAAAAACACTTACATTGTCTTATAATATGCATTATAATTATAATTATTTTTATATTATTTATTTTGCTCAACGATTCCCAAGCCATTCGTTCAATGATTAATTTTTCCAAATCCTTCCTTTGCGTGACGCTAATCTGTGGTGATTGGTCCGATTTGGTCTCATTTTCATTTCATCAGGCCTGTAATGCCTGATAAAGCAGCGTTACCTTGGAAACCGCTATTTTAACGCTCCAAAAGCGGCATCTGGAACTGCAAGGCAAAATTATTTCTCGAAGGCCATTGCACAGAATTATTCCAACAGGCCTTAAACAGGCGGTTATTCAGCCACTTCTTAAAAAGCCTCATTTAGACCCTCTAGAACTGAAGAATTATCGGCTTGGTATGCATATATGGTATGCTTTTGATGCATACCATATCCAGCTTTTATTTATTTTTATTTTTTTGTCATTTGCCCATTCATTTTGATTATATGGAAACAAAATCTATTGTTTTCCACAGAAGAAGGAATTTCAAATAGGTTTGGAAAGACAAAATGTTATTAACATAGATGTACTATCTCTTTAAATTTTATTAAAAGCCCTGGCTCATATCTTGTGTCATGTTTAATCAATAAGCCCACAAATACATTGTTTAGACATCCAATCAATCATTTAAATGCAAACACTCACAAGGTATAGACAGCATCATGCAAGACATTATGGGTGGGATTTATTCTGATGTTACTGTGACAGTTGTGTGAAAGGCTCTGAAATAACAGTGAAGTCACTCCAAAAGCAAAAAATAACCCAAAAAGACTGCCTATCTCCTGAGAAAGATAAGCTGCAGTTCAATGTGTGTGCCAGAAGGTGGAGCCAAATCTATTCACACGGAGCATCCTTTCTGCTGTATTCCTGAAATTCCCCATGATGAAACTAGAACTGCTAGAACAAAGTAAAGTTACACATGCTCCCAGGATGTGACACAGCATCATGAATATTTAACAGCTGAGTGAATGATCCTACTTAACTCTCCTATTCTGACAGACTTGAATTGTGCATGACAGAGAGATCTGGATTTTGAAGACTTTCTAAGCAAGTTTCCTGAGGAGGTGCTAAAGCAACATTATATAACTTATACAACATTTATACTGCTCAGCTCAAAACCTTAAACCTGGTCATATTAAAATATAAGAAATATTTACTTGATATTTTTAATTTGAGGCACTACATCTAAGCAAATGACAAATACAGCCCTGTAAAGACCATGTAAAAAAGTTTTTCTTGTAATTGTGATATATATTACATTATTTAAACCTTTAAATTGTTTTTAACTTGTGATAAATCACCACATTGTGAAATCACATAATATGACTCAAAATTACCAATACCAATATTTATCCTGAAACAGATAGAAGCTGTCGTGGGAGTTGGTATTGGAGGGACGGTCATTTTAGAAAGTATTTTATTAGACAAAAATAAATAAATTCTGCAGTGCTGAATGAATTATCAATATTTTTGGCTCATTTTCCCAGAAAAGAAAGAGTGAAGTCGTTGTGTGTATTATCTGTTAAAAGTGATTTTTATACAACAGCAAAAGGATTCACAGACTTTTTTGTAAAATATTTACCTGTACTACCCCCTGATATTTCAAAATAACATTTCTAATATCTCTAATACAAATCATTTTCATATTTATGGTTCTTTGATATCAGTTCACAGGACTCAGTTTGGGACATCCTGCATTAGCATACAGATGACGTGCACTAAAACCTATAAAACTTTCATATATGAATTTCATGGGGCCTTGAACTAAGAGGGATTAAAACACTATTTAATTAAATAACGTGTACAGTCTAACACTCCTTACAGCAGCAGTTGAACATTTATAACAATCCAGCTTCACCTCTAATTACAGGTTATCAGAGTAAAGCAGACTCTTAGTATAATCTGAGACCAGTGTGTGGAATGTTACTTCAGCGGTTTGTTAGACTACAGTCTGAAAGCAGGTATTACGGAGGAAACGATGAGCACCAAATGAGACTTAGACTGTGCGGTGTAGTAGAGTCTTGTTTGTCAATGCTGTATTTTATGTTTTGTCTTCACAAACATGCTAGAGGTGCAGTGAGTGTCTTTAAATCTGTAGCGTGTAATATAGTGGGTGAAATCTGGGGCACGTTCAGGCCCAACGTTTTGCTCCGGTTTCCGGGTTGTACGACATGTTTCCTGGAAACGGTGTGCAATGGGGTTTGAGATACGTTTTCTCTTGTTTGGACGGTGTGTCAAAAATGTCAGCCCAATCAGCAGCAACGTGTTTATAAACCATGCGGTATTAAAGAGACAGATCGCACTATAGGTCCAAGTGAAGTCGTTTAAGGTCCAAGTGTCCGCTGCAGCTCAGTATGCGCAACAATTGAAGATATTAGAAGACAAGTTTGTCGTAAGAGTTTTACAGTAACATAGCATATCAACATGACGATGATGAATTTGTAAGTAAATGTAATTAACATCTAAATAAATTCACAAGAGCAAGTATATTGTTTGCACATGTTTATTTACATTAAAGGCAAAATAACTGAAATAATAAGAGCACAAGTATAAATCTGGAACTTCTTTAAGTCTGTCTAAATATCATGTAGTAATTGCAATGCCTTCTGGTCCATATCTTTTCCTTAGGAAGGTGTGCTAGACACTGATTAATGTAACATGAAAATACTATACATATTTATATATTTTGCTATTGTATTGTGGAGTGACACTTTCATAAACTTTTCTATCCTCCTCTGATTATATAATGGTAAATATTACAATATCATAGCACAACAACAGTGATCAGCAATAATGATAAGCCTAATACTCACAATAAAAATAATAAGGTCATATAGATCATAGCACAGTCTCGGAGGTAAGAAGTGGATTATCCTTCACCTGAAATTTCTTTTCATCCTGAAATGCGAGGCAAATGTTGGATCACAATAATTAGGAACCACAGTTTCCACAAATCCCTTCCCTCGATTGGGACGTTCTCTTTTATTCTGGACGGCAAGGGCAGTGCCTGTAACATCCAGCGTATTTTGCAGTATTAAAAATGTATTTTATCAGGCTCTGAAAATTCTTCAAAAAGAATACAAAGAATGGCCTTCTCAGCTGCCATAATTGTAACACTTACGTCATCAGAACAGGGTGATCAACGCATCACCGTTTCCGTTTAATAAACGTTTTGCACCGTTTTTTCGGGGCTGAACGCAGCCCTGGTCTGGTAACCACAAGACTGCAGGGTTAAACCTGCATGGGACAATCATTTATCTATGTCCACCAGTATGTCCTCGAGCACTTCATCCCAAAGCAGGACTGTCCCTGTGGTTTAACATGGTGCTGTTTGGTGACAAGGTTATGGAAATAAATTCCACTGACCCACTCATGGAGCAATAAAAATGACTGCCTAGGATGCTTTTATGACACACAAGGAAATCTAATATTGAGAAACTCTGAATGCAACATTTGGAAATCTAACCTTTAAATCATGATTAGGCCTTAAAGGCATGCATTTAGCTGTATCTTATTTGTCCTATCAGCTTCAATAGTCTTGGACTTTATACTGACATCTATTGGTGTGGATGCATGCAAAACTTCTGATGTTTGATTGCAAAGCTGTTGGGTTATGTTGGGTTAAATGTTTGACAGCTGGGTGAAAGCAATATGTTTGTTTCATATAGTGCTATTCTATATTCTGATATAGTGTCAATTATATGACATAGCTGGTCATGTGATCTGAACATGGTGGCATCCATGGGGGAAATAAAACAAAATAAAAAGGGCTTTTTCTAGAAAGTTACGAGTCCTTATCTAATGTGAATGAACGTCAAATTTATATTATATTATTATATTTAAAGTGAAAGTTCAGTCCAAAATGAAAATTCTGTCATCAGTTTCTTACCCATAAGACTCATTTATCTTCAAACACAAATAAAGAGATTTCAATGCAGCCTGAGAGGTTTCTGTCCCTCCATTGAAAGTCCACGCAACCAAAATTTTTCTTTTTTTTAGATTAGATTAGATTCAACTTTATTGTCATTTATGCAGAGTACAAGTACAGAGCTAATGAAATGCAGTCAGCATCTAACCAGAAGTGCAAGAATATAGTGTTTTATATACATATAAGTGCAGAGTAAATGAAGATAAGATTTACAGAATGTACAGTGGAATTGCTATATACAGTATTGAGCAGAGTATATACAGAATATAAATAGGAATGCAATGTAGGGATTGTATGTACATTATGAACAGAGCAATGTAGGATTATATACATTATGAACAGCAGAAACGTGAGAACAGTGGTAATAAATAAATACAGCTGGATGAGTGTGCAAAATATTGATAGAACAATGTATTCTATGCAAAATAGCAGTAGTGCAATATTTTATAGAAATAGTTTACTGTGCTTTGTATAGTAACAACTTTATACAGTTTATAGTGTAATAACTTGTGCAGTCTGTGCAAAAATATGAGTAGTGCAAATGCATGTGTGTAAAGTACTGTGACCAGTGCAGTAATAAGCAGGTGCAGGTTAGATTAGTGGTGTGGCGTTCAGAAGTGTCACAGCCTCGGGGAAGAAGCTCTTCCTGAGCCTACTAGTGCGAGAGCGTAGGCACCTGTAACGCCTGCCGGATGGAAGGAGGGTGAAAAGTCCATGGTTAGGGTGAGAGGCATCCTTGATGATGTTTCTTGCCCTGCCCAGACAGCGCTTATGATAAATGTTCTCAATGGAAGTTAACTGGGTGCCGGTGATCCGTTGAGCAGTTTTCACCACCCGCTGGAGTGCTTTGCGGTCAGATGCGGAGCAATTGCTGTACCATACTGAGATGCAGTTCGTGAGTATGCTTTCAATGGTACAGCGGTAGAATTCCACAAGGATCCTGGGATTCAGGTGAACTTTCTTAAGGCTCCTTAAGAAGTAAAGGCGCTGCTGTGCCTTTTTGACCAGAGTGGAGGTGTTATGGGACCAGGTGAGGTCATCAGAGATGTGGATGCCAAGGAACTTGAAACTCGACACACGCTCCACTTCAGCTCCGTTGATGTAGATGGGTGTGTGTGCATGACTCCTAGTCCGCCTGAAGTCCACAATGATCTCCTTTGTCTTCTGGGTGTTTAGCTGTAGATTGTTGGTGGCACACCACACAGCCAGGTGCTGTACCTCATCCCTGTAGGCTGATTCATCGTCATCCTTGATCAGACCTACCACCGTGGTGTCATCTGCAAATTTAATTATGGTGTTGGAGCCATAAACAGGAACACAGTCATGGGTGAAGAGGGAGTACAGGAGAGGGCTCAGTATGCAGCCCTGTGGCACGCCGGTGTTCAGGGTGATGATGGAGGAGGAGAGGTTATCTAACTTAACGGACTGAGGTCTGTTAGTCAGAAAATCTAGAATCCAATTGCAGATGGGTGTGCTGATTCCAAGCTGGCTGAGCTTGGAGATCAGCTTGGAGGGGATTACTGTATTAAATGCAGAACTGAAGTCTATGAACAGCATTCTCACATGTGTGTTTTGACTGTCCAGGTGGGTGAGGGCAGAGTGAAGTGCTGTTGAGATGGCGTCCTCTGTTGACCTATTGTGGCGATAGGCAAATTGGAATGGGTCTAGTGTAGCAGGGAGACAGGATTTTAAGTGGGATGCAACCAGTTTCTCAAAACACTTGGCAATGATGGGGGTGAGTGCAACAGGACGGAAGTCGTTAGGGACCGAGGCAGTGGAATGTTTCGGTACTGGTACGATGGTTCGGTAAAGAAGATGGTTTTCTTCTTTCTTCTGACTTTGGAGGCTTTCACACTAGCACTTTTGGTATGCACCTGGGTTCATTTGACATCAGAGTTTGGTTTGTTTGGAAAATGTAAACACTGTTTTCTGAACTCAGATGTGCACCTGCAAACCATACAGTACCTGAGTCCACCTAAAAAGGGTGGTATGGT
This sequence comes from Barbus barbus, assembly GCF_936440315.1. Classification (NCBI taxonomy): domain Eukaryota; kingdom Metazoa; phylum Chordata; class Actinopteri; order Cypriniformes; family Cyprinidae; genus Barbus; species Barbus barbus. The sequence continues at coordinate 20,083,841 of NC_136734.1, read as the reverse complement.
TTGCTTCTGATGTAAAAGCAATCATACTGAATCACAGAAGTGAACCACTAAAATGTCATATGAATTGGTCAAACTGTGTATTTATGTGTTTACTTACTTTCCTGAAAAGTGTGACTGCCACACTGCAAGCAGAGAAAATTTATATCTCATTTCTGCTCACAGAAATCGACTCCTGCACTCCTTCATTTGTACCTTCGCGTTATAGTCGTGACAAATAGATGCATGTGTCATTCTGTGTTGGTGCTTTGGAAATGAATCAATTTTAAAAATCAGAGGTACGAAAATGAAGCAAGCAAGCAAGGGAGGGGGAGCATTAAAACTTGGGTTCAGACCTCTTGTCATGTGACTGATGTTAGATTCCTTGGATTTTGCCGAGAACATGAATACCAATTTGACCCTTTGCAAAAACCCACCTTCCTTAGTTACTGTTGCTATGTCTGACAAGCCATGCCGCTTTCACACTACACATCATGTTCTCACGCAGTAAAAAATACACCACAGAGCAAAAGGAAACTGACAACATGCCGACAGACAAAACAGAGCAGGTTACTCCTAGTAAGAAACAAGGTTTCAGTTTTTGAATGTTTAATTTTTTTAAGAAATTCAAACAATAAATACCGTTTTGTGGCTCTTGTGGCTCTTTGTGGCTAATGTGTCGTGACAGATCAATGTATTGCCTCAGTTCAAGTGGCACGTGAACCAATCGTCTTTTCATATTTAAAGCATGAAATAAACATAAATGAACATCAGAACATATCAGAACAAAGACGACAACACACACAATTTTTCAAGTTTAAGTCCACTGAAGTTAATCTACTCTCCTGTCTGATTTGTTTGTCGGGCAGGATGGCGCATTCAGTGTTATGATTGGTCAGATCGTCTGTCAATCAAGCTGCGTGTGAACGGTCAGTTATGCCATAATCAGCTGAACTTCCGCCATTTTGATTTATGTTTAAATCCTATTCTTCCTAGACCTTTGGTCCAGTTTTTACCAAATTTGACCCAAATCATCTTCAGACCATGCTGGTAAAAAGTTATGGATTTTGTGTCAATAGGCAAAATGGTTTTCATTTACCCCATTAACAAATTTGATAGCATCATGCCAAAATGCATCTGAGGCTGTATCTCTGCAAAGCTTTGACATGCTGACCAAGCTTTATGTGTGCCATTGTCACCGCACACTGACCACACACCACATCAGTTTGATACCAGTGTCACCTATTGGTCAAAATATAAAAACCATTAAATCATATTACTAATGATTGAATTTATGAGTTTTCAGACAGTTTCAGTTAAATCACCTTAAAATATATTTTCTTCATTGTTGTGTTTGGTCTTATCCTGCGTGCCATGCTTGCTCCTCATTCTGCCTCTGTTGTGCTTGGCCCCATAATTGCTGCTTGCAGCAGGATTTGTTTGTTATTGTACATTTTTGATTTGAGCTAAAACATGCAAATACTTAACTACTGACACAGTATTTGAGAAATACTCTCTGTGACAGAACTCGAAATTCAGTTTCATGCACATCAGCAGTAATGTGACGTGCCAGCTAATATGGCTGGAAACAGAGGTCAAGTAAGAGTAGTCAGCCTAATGGTACACAGCTTCTAAGGATCACGCTTTTTGTATTATTATTTTATTTTATTCTATTATTAATTAATTTTTTAATATATATGTGTGTATTAAAAATACCATCCCCGCAATAAGAATGACGCCGAGTCAAATTAAGATAAAGATGTGTTCTCACGTCTGGAGTGTTTATTGAACCAATCAGATAAGAGTAAATTGAGAGTCAAGGAGAGCCTCATTTGATTGGCTGCGAGAAGAAGGTCCCGCCTTCCACTCACGCTTGCGAATCTGAAATCAGTGAGAGAATCGTGGCAAAACTGCAAGTGCAAAGACGCAGACGTAAATAGCGGGTTATTTGGGGAACATTTTGCCCTACGCACACAAGACAGTTGCAACGATTTTTTTTCTCCACACACATATTGGTTTTACGCGGTCAATCCGTATTACAGCTCTTGATGCGGTTGTTTTCGCTTGCAAAACGCTGTGCACAGGCTTGCAATACTTTTGGCTGTATTTGGGCGAAACAACAGTGCCAAAAGTGTAAGCGCGGAAAAATGGAAGTCAGAAGAATACAGATGATTATTTATTTTGCCTTAGCATGAAGTTGCAGTTTCACAATACATGAATTACACTTACAAAAATCAGTAAAAGGCTGCAAATCTTTTTTTCTTACACTTGAAACGCGATTTACACTTTTAAAAAAAAAAATCTTGAGCGTGCAAAATTCATTTACACTTGCTATCTTATGTACACTTTCACAAATTTTACCCTGCGCATGCGAATTTTTTTGACGTTTATTCAATAATTTCTTCTCTTCCGTGTCAGTCTTTGATGCACATTCAGGAGATCTTGACATATGCGTATGGCGCTGCTAACGCAGGAGCTGGCATTCTGAGGTAGTTAAAGCCGATAAAGTTGTTATTTTTGTTTTCATTGCACAAAAAGTACAATACAAAAAGTATTCTCGTAGCTTCATAAAATTAAGGTCGAACCACTGACTATTTTAACAATGTCCTAACTACCTTTCTGTCCCTTGAACATACAGCTGCATTGATGTCTATGCAGGGTCAGAAAGCTCTCGGATTTCATCAAAAATATCTTAATTTATGTTGAAGATGAATGAAGGTCCCACAGATTTGGAACGACATGAGTGTAAGTAATTAAAGGTGGGGTATGTAATTTTTCAAAAACACTTTAGAAAACTGAGTCGGGGCCAAGAAACAAAGTTGAAGCCAAAACAAACTTGTAGCCAATCAGCAGTAAGGGGCGTGTTTATTCATGATATGGAGGAGAGAGCGTTCAGTGAACAGCCGAGCCGAGTGACAGAAAGATAGAGATGGCGAATAAAAAACAAAAGAGGAAAAAGTCTGCGGAGCGAAAGGCAAGAAGTAGGACCCGTGTAAATATCGGATCAGCTTTCCAGCGCAAGAGAGAACTCAAGGAGCGGAAGGCCTGCGATCGGATGCAGAGGTTGCTTAGTTTCTTCCCAATAGGTGAGTAACACCGTGTCTTCACCGGACGTGCCGTGACGCAACAGTAAAGTCTGCCTACACTGGTCACATGTATTTAAGACAGGAATGTAGTTGTTTAAAACTCAAATCTGCGGTTTATTTATAAAAACAGTGCCTATTTGAAAATGTGCTTTGCCGATTTCGGAGACGTGAGCTCCACGTGATCACTGGGCGCTCAGTGCTCATGTATCCCGAAGAGAAGAGCATAACCTCGGCTAGTCCTTCTGACATTTGCCGCTGGCTCTGATGTCTCTGTAGTGGTTAAAGTAGTGGTTAAACATAAGATATTATTCGTTTTGGGTAAATCTAACAGGTAATCTTTGGTCTTTATTCTATTGTTCTATTACTATGTTAAAATGAAAATGAAAACATGCAAAGTGTGATATAATATTTTTGGGGTATAGGGGCGTGTTTGTTTTGGTGATTTCAAAAATCAACATTGGCTTCCAGAAATCACTTACCTTGCCTTTAATAATACAATTTTCATTTTTGGGTGAACTATCTCTTTAAATAACTGAGACATATCCCCTAAACCTAAACTAAAATTGAGCAGTTGTGCCATTCGTTTTTAAGGTTACGCAAACAAATAGCATGTGCCTGAACATCATCACCTAACAAAGCCTGGATGTGCTCTAGCTTGTGCTACACAAACAAACAGTGCAATATGGGCAGTCATGGAGCCCAGTGGAGCGGCACATCCATCCACACAACTGCTAATTGATGTCCAGTGTGCCTGAGAGGTAATGCGAATCACATTTGCC